>NW_020949997.1:3839907-3921738 GCF_900497805.2 Vombatus ursinus
TGACCATTTATAAATTGGGGAATGACTTGTATTCTTATAAATTTGACTTAATTCTCTATATATTTTAGAAATGAAGCCCTTATCAGAGACACTGGTTGTAAAAATTCTTTCCCAATTTTCTACTTCCCTCCTAATCTTGGTTGTATTGGCTTTGTTTGTGCAAAAACTTTTCAATTTAATGTAATCAAAATTATCCATTTTGCATTTCATAATGTTCTCTATCTCCTTTTTGGTCATGAATTCTTCTGTTCTCCCTAAATCTGATAGATAAACTATTCCTTGCTCTCCCAGTTTTCTTATACTATCTGCCTTTATATCTAAATCATGAACCCATTTTGACTTTATTTTGGTATATGGTGTGAGATTTTGGTCAATGCCTAGTTTCTGCCATACTCTATTCCAGTTTTCCCAGAAGTTTTTGTCAAATGGTGAATTGTTATCCCAGAAGCTGGGGTCTTTGAGTTTATCACATAGTAGATTACTATAGTCATTGACTACTGTGTCTTGCATACCTAACCTATTCCACTGATCCACCACTTCATTTCTTAGCCAGTACCAAGTAGTTTTGATGATTGCTACTTTATAATAAAATGTAAGATCTGGAATGGCTAGGCCACCTTCCCTTTCAGCTGGAAAATCTTGGGCAGATATTATAATCAATTTATTTGAAAAGAAAATGGGCTTTGAATTGAATAGGAGGAAGAGAGCAGACTGGATTGAATTTAGGAAATTATTCTGTACTTTCAATGACCCCAGGCTTTTCTCAAACACACAAAAAAATCTATTAATAATATTTTTCCAGTAATGCTATATAGCTATGAATCATGAAATACCACATTCTCTAAAGAATCAATATTGCAGATTATCCAATGGCAATAGACATCTTCCTTTAGGAGCTCTAGTTTGAAATGTCCAGCTCAGGAGAGAAAAGAGGGGTAGATTGATTGATTGATCGATTGATTTGAGAATTATTTGCACAGAGATGATAATTAAACCATGGGAGCTGTTAAAGCCATCTACTAAAGAAGTATAGAGGGGAAAAGACAAGGCCCAGGATCCGAGCCTAGGGATGCAGCCTGACATGGGTGATGATCCAGGATTGGAAACTGAGGAAGCTGTGCTGGACAGGTAGAAAGAGAATGAAGAGCAAAGCAATGCCTCAGAAACCTAGTGAGGAAGAATATTCAGGAGGAGAGGGTGGTCACCAGTGTCAAATGCTGCCGAGAGGTCAAAAAGGACAAAGATTGAGAAAAAAGGCAAATTTGGTCATTAAGAGATCAGGAGGACCTATGGAGAGACTAGTTCCAGTTTAATGGTGATGTCAGAAGCCAGATTGCAGAGCATTTAGAACATTGTAAGAGGAGAGAAAATGGAGGGAACCAGTATAAATGACTTTTTTTTTTAGGAGTTTGGCTAAGAAAGGGAGGAGAGATATAGAATAATAGCAGAGATGGTAGGATCTAATAAGATTTTTTTTTTTTAAGAATGGAGAGAGTTGGGTATGTTGGTTTGCAGCAGGGAAGGAACCAGTAAGTAGGGAGAAGTTGAAAAATATAGAGAAAAGGGATGGTTGATTGTGTGTGCAATCTATCAGAAAAGATGGGAAGGAGTGGAATCAATGTTCTATGTAGAGGAATTGGCCTTGGTCAAGGTCAGGATCACCTTTTCAGAGACTGGAGTAGAGAAAGAGATGATTTCAAGGAGTTGTTATTGATGACAATAATAGTTATCATTTATCAGGTGCTTTAAGGTTTGCAAAGGGCTTCACAAATATTATTTCATTGTAGCCTCATAACAACCCTGTGAGGTAGGACGATTACCTCCATTTTACAGATGAAAAAGCTAAGACACCCAGAAGTTAAGTGACTTACCCACGATCACCAGCCTAGGAAGTGTCTGAGGCAGGATCTGAACTCAATTTTCCTTATTCTAGGTCCAGCACTTTATCCACTGGATCACCTACCTGTCTCTAAGGTTAAGAGACCTAGATTAAGGCCCTAACACATTTCATGGACCTATTGTTAGGACCTATAGAAGGATATTAACCAAAGTCGTACAGAGTGAGAAGGTATAAATGTGTACTGCTCTTCACCCATTGGAAGGCGTACTTCTTACCTGTGAGATCACAGGTTCATTGGAGTATATGTGTATCTAAATCATCTGGAAGACAGTAGACTTGCATATTACTCCATAGCTTAGAATTGAAAGATGGAACTTAGAGGAAAGTAGATTTCAGCTCAACGTAAGGAAGAGGTTTGTAATGACCAAAACTGCAGAAATTGAATCAACTGGCCTCATAACATAGAGAACTACCTGTCACCAAAAGCACTCGTTCAGACTGTCCATTTGTAAAGGATATTATTAAAGGAATTTGTGTCATTGACAGGAGCTAGATGACTGGCTAAGCTCCTACCCAACTTTCAGATTCCATTCATGATTCAATGAAGCTTAGGAAGCAGGGAATAAAAACTTCCAACAGTTGGTTAAAAGTCTTTATCTTGTTAAAAGAAAAAAATGTGTTATTCCTTGGTGACTTCAAAAGACAAAATAAATAGATAAATGCTTAAAACTAAGGATGTTGATTAGGTATCATAACCAGAAAGTAAAAAGTATTAGCTTTTTTGATTAAAAAAAAACCAAGTAGAATATAGATTGTCCCTTATAATAAAAAAAGTTTTGTTTGAATAGTCATTTAATAGCATCTTCCACTGAATAAATAATTAGTGAGGGCCTACTATACCTAGTACTATATATTGTACTAGAGGAATTTAGATAAGATACAGATCCTGCCCCCATGAAATTTGCTGTCTAGTAGGATAAGAAAAAAACATATTTCTGTAATACAGTTTTACATGATACGTGCATTAAGGATTTATAAAACAAAGTGCTATGTGAGACCCAGAAAGGTTTCATTATGCCTTAAAAGAAAGCTTGATGCTGTTGTCCTTCATAACTAAAAATTACTCTACTGTTGTTACTTTCCACATAATATGTATTAATCTAATTGAGATTAATATGTGACTGTAATCCTCTCACATCAAGACTAGGTGAAGTAGTACCTCTCTAGTGACTGTTCAGGCTGTGGTAGAGTTTCATTTATTGACTGTTTCTGTCACTCAGCTTCGTGGTCATGTAGAGTTTTGGCATGGTAATGAGATTTGTGTAGTTTGCTGTTGAGGCAGTGGAATTTTATATGTCAAGTGTACATCAAAGAAGCCTTTCCGAATAGCCAGTTCTGTTGCCAGATATCTCGTCCATTTAGGAAAATGGGAATAAGCCTCTATTCAACCCAAAATGTGAACCAGTGTCTCAGATGCCAAACAGTAGATCTTTCAAAAGACCCAATGCAAAAACAAAGGCTAGTTTATACAGCATGGAGTTCTAGGCCCCTTAGGGTATTTGCACCTGCCTGATTGTTCATATTTAGCCACATTCTTTCATATTGTCAAATGTCAAAAGTTGCTTGTTTCTTTACAGTGAAGGTCGAGTTCACATTTAGTGGAAATTATACTTCACTGTAATTGATCAATAAAGTTAGTAAATACTAAGGTGAGGTTTTACAACCACTGGTTGCTACACAGAGTTTAGCCAAGATCCTGAAGGCTTCAGGAATGATCGTTAGCCAAATCAACTTTAGCTAATTAGAACAGTTGCAAACAGGATAACTGTAGTTTATACCAGCAGACCAAAAGCTTGCCTAGGTGGCCAGACTGAAGATCATCCTAAACTGTTTTTTAAGAACGTTTTTCCATGAGGCTTTAAACCCCTGCCTCAAAATGAGGAGCCAGAGTCTGCTACTTTCCATAGAGGTAATATGTAAGCCTTCCCCTAAGTTGGTGAGAAAAGGATGACAAACCTTCTTGCATAGTGTCTCTTGGAAATCTATTGTAGGAACCCAGATGAAAAGTGATGAGGGCCTGAACTAGGGTGATGGCTATGTGAGTGGAGAGGAGGGGACAAGTGTTAAGAGATATTGTGGGTATAGACTGAAACAGGATTTGGGAACTGATTGACTATGGTAGATGAGGAAGAAGGAAGAATGAGAAATGACTCCAGTTGCAAACTTTTTTGACCAGAAGCTTTAATACCTCAACAGAAAGTTGAGTAGTTTGATTAGCACTTTCAACAAACAGAGGGAAGTTTAGTGAAAGTATAGATGGAGGAATAAGATAATAAATTTTGTTTCAGACGTGCTAACTTTGAGATGTTGGTAGAGCATTCAGATGCAGTTGTCTACCAGGCAGATAGCAATGCAAGAGTGAATTTCAGGAGAGAGATTGGAATTAGATGTATAAATTTTGGAGTCATTTTCTAGAGGTAATAATTGACCCAACTGGGGGCAGCTAGGTGGCGCAGTGGATAGAGCACTGGCCCTGAAGTCAGAAGGACCTGAGTTCACATCCGGGCTCAGACCAAACACTTGACACTTACTGTCTGTGTGACCCTGGGCAAGTCACTTAACTCCATCTGCCAAAAACAAAAAGGAAATAATTGACCCAACTAAATATGATGGGATCAACAAAAGACTAGATATAGAAATCAGAAGAAAAGTAGACCAGGGCAGAACCTTTTGGGGTTGTTTTTCTTTTTCTTTTTTTTTAGGCAGTTGGGGTTAAGTGACTTGTCCAGGGTCACACAGCTAGTAAGTGTCAAGTGTTTGGTCTGAGGCCAGATTTGAACTCAGGTACTCCTGACTTCAGGGCCAGTGCTCTATCCACTGTGCCACCTACCTGCCCTGGGGATATTCAGTTTTGTTGGGGCACATGGTTGAAGATTCTGCAAAGGAGACTGAGGAGTGGTCAGATAGGAAAAGAACTAGGAAAGATCAGTGTTACAAAAACCGTGGTGGAGAGAGTATCAATAAATAGGAAGAATCAACTAATGAAAACTGAGAAGACATCACTGGATTTAGCAATTAACAGATCAGAAGCAATCTTACAGAGAACAGTTTTGGTCCAGTGGATGGGGAGAGGGTCACGGGCCAGATTGCAGGGGATTGAAAAGTGAGTAAGTGGAGAAATGGAGGCAGTGAAGGTGAATAACACATTCTAGGAGTATGTGAAAGGGAAAAGAAATATAGGATAATGGCTTGAATGAATAGCAGGATCAGTATTTGTTTTTTAAGAATGATGAAGACCTGGACATATCTGTAGGCATCAGGTAAAGAGTCAGGGAATAAGGAGAGATTGAAAATGAACAGAAGAGGGAAGAATGAAGAGCTCCCTAAAGAGACATTAGAGAGTGAGATCAAGAGGAGAAACAGATATGTTGTCTTTGGCAAGGAAAAGGATGACCTCTTTTTCTCAAATTAGAACAAAGAGAGAGTCTGGGATTGGGGAAGAAGAGGGTAAGGGAATTAGAGAGATTTTGAGATATAGAATAAGAGAAAAGGGGAAGCTTATGATGATGGCTTTAGTTTTCTTAATTAAAACTAGAAGATAAGGTCCTTACATGAGATTGGGCAGTGTAGAAGATTTAAGGAGAGCAGAGAAATTTTGGAACAGATGCTTTGGAGAGGCCAATAATGAATCAGTTAGGAAAGAAGAAAATCAATCAGTCCACAAGCTTACTATGTACCAGACATTGTATCAAGTTCTTGAAACAGAGAAATCAAAAATAATTCTTTTCCTCATGGAGTTTATAATCGTTTGAGAGACAGCCCATATAAATCAGAATATCCAAGATAAATATAAAGAAGATGAAAAGTAACCTTAAAGGGGAATGGCACTAGCAGCTGGGTGGATCAAGAAAGGCCTCCTCGGCAAGGGGGCACTAGAGCTGAATCTTAAAGGAAGCCAGGAAAGCCAGAAGGTGGAGATTGGAAAGGACAGCATTCCAAGCATGGGGAACGACTACCTGAAAAGAACAGATATGGGAAATAGAGTGTTGAGTTTGAGGAACAGCACGTAGGTCAATTTGGCTGGATCACAGAATATGTAGCAAGGAGAATAAAGTATAAGAAAAATAGGAAGATAGGAAGGGGCCAGGTTGCCAAGTTGCAGAGAGCTTTAAAAGCCAGATAAAGGACTTTATATTTGATATTGAAGTGATATGGAGCCAGTGGAGTTTACTGATCAAGGTGGGAGTGGGGGCAAGGGGGAGTACTTTAGAAAAAATCACTTCATCAACTGAGTGGAAGATAGGTTAGAGTGGAAAGAAATGAGACAGGGAGACCAGTTAGAAGACTGTTGCAGTAATCCATGTAAGACATAATAGGGGCCTAAACTTGGGACCTAATGGTATTTGAAGAGGTAGTAGGAGATCAGAAAGAAATCACAAGATTTGGCAATTGATATATGGAGTAAGCTGTAGAGAAAAGTTAAGAATGATGCCACAGTTGTAGACCTGAATGACTAGAAGAATGGTAGTTGTCCCCTTCACTGTTATAAGAAAATTCAGAAGAAGTGGGAGAGATGCTAAGTTAGTTCTCTTTTGGACCATTTGATTTTGAGATGCCAACTTCCATGTCATGTGAGCAACAAGATGGAAGAGCAGGCATTTTCTCTAATCCTCTCAAACCTCTTTAAAATAAGAATTATGTGCCAGGGAAGAAGAAATTTCCACTGTCTCCACAGTTTAAGACACCAAGAACCCAAACATGGTAAAAACCCAGTGAATTTATTTAACATCCCTTCCCCTACTACCCACCAGACTCCTAGCAGCAGAGCTGCACAAACTGACCCAAGTAACTTAAAATAGAAATCATCTTTATACTCCGGCCCCACTTCCTCCCTCCTCCCCATGCCACAGAAATCCAAAAAGCAAAAATTTGCTCAAACTGCCATACCAGAATGGAAATGTTCTCTGCTGCCACAGAGCCCAGCCAGAAAATGTAGGAACAGAGGGGAAAAGGGATAGGACAAACATAGATAGCATTCCATTAAGCCTAAGAGAAAGAAACCAACAGACAGCTGGGGCCAGTTCTGGCCCCACCAGAAGTCACTTGGAACAGAGGCCAAGGATGTTGAAGTGTGAATTGCCCATCATGAGAGAAGGCCAAGATGCTCTGACATCCAGCCCCCAAGGAAACCACCATCAACCTGGAAAGAGTCAGAAAGGAAGCCATAGGAGAAAATAAAGAAAAAAGATCTCAGAAGAAAGCAATATCAAAGACCTTGAGCATAAACGGATAAACCAGAAGGGAATATGGCCTCCAGATCAGGTAAGAGAGTTCAGGCATCTGTAAATAAGTATTTCAAGAAAAGGAAAATCGATACCTGATAAAGCAGATAACCCTGTGAATTCCCAAGACAACATGGAACCATAGGAGGATGTTCCTAAATGGCTTAAAAGAGAAATGGGAATTATGAAAGCACAGTTTATGGCCTGCAAAGTAGAAATAGTTGGCAGAATAGAAAAACTGGAATCCATTGTGGCAAGTCTTCCCAAAGAAACAAAAGAGCATAACTGCTAGGAAATATAAACATGGAAGCAAAGGTCAATCTGAAAGAACAGGAGCAGAAAGCAATAACATTTAATGGAAGTATGATTTCAAGCAAAACATACTGATCTTTAAGATAAGATGCATAGAAACAACTTAAAAAGATTAAAGTACTCCCAGACGAATGCAAGTCAGAAAACATGAATACCATAATGCAAGAAAAAATACAGGAAAACTGCCTAGAACTTCTGAATACAGAAGACAAAATCCATAGAGCACCCATAGGTAAAAACCCTATGCTGAAAACACCAAGATATATATTGGTTAAATTTAACAATTCCACTGGAAATCAACAAATTCAAGTGGCCAAGAGAAAGATATAAAGGAAAGGAAATTCAAATAACTCAAGTCTATTTCTGTACCCACTAGTAACCACAGGAAGAATTGGAATAATGTGTTCCGAAGAACAGTGGAGCTCAAGATGCACCCCAGCATGATCTACCCTGAAAATCTGAACCTAAATATAAACAAAAAAAGGTGAATATTCAGTTAAAAAGAGGCATTCAAAGCATGCATAGAAAGAAAATCAGGGGCAGGTAGGTGGTGCAGTAGATAGAGCACCGGCCCTGAAGTCAGGAGTACCTGAGTTCAAATCCAGCCTCAGATCAAATACTTGACACTTAGTAGCTATGTGTGACCCCAGGCAAGTCACTTAACCCCAAATGCCTAAAATAAAAAAAAATAAAGAAAATTAGATCTGTCTGAAGAAATTATTTGCTTCTCAGACATCCCAAACAACAGAAATGAGGAAAAGGTAAACAAATACAGTAACTAAGGTCAGCAACAAAATAATAGAGACACCATTAAAAATTTCATTCCAAATATACACAAAGAGACAAGAATAAAAGCATAAGGCAAACAGTAGTGATGGTAGAGAAACAGGCCTGAAATATCATAGGCTAAACCTTATAACATCCCACCTACAAGTGAATCACTTTATTTTTGTGAGACTAAATTAAAAAATGAGATAGTGTATAAAAGGGTAGAAAAAAAATAAAGAGAAATATGTGATGTATCTTAATCAAGTCAGAGGTTAACAGTGAAGGGAAAATAAACCTTGAAGTCTCTCAGGAAGAAGATAGCCTATGGCAGAGGGAGTAATACAAAGGGAGGAATTCAAAAAAGGGGGAAGGAAAGGGAAAATCTTGTTTCAGTAATGGGAGGGGGTGCTATTGATGAATGCTCCTATGGGAGAAGAGAGACATTTCATAAAGGAAATGGATATCTTGTTCTGCAGGAATTTAGTGGTTAGACCAATCATCCTGCCTCAGGGAAAGGACAATCGGAGCTTCTGAGGGCAAATGACACGCAGAAGAATGGGAAAGCATAGACCCAGGGAAGAGATTTCTAGGCAGCTAGAGAAAAAAGGCCAAGGGTAGGGCAAAGGTCATTAATGAACTGCACAATCAGGGACATAGGAAAATTCCTACCATGAGGCAATATCCTCTCTACTAAATAAGTAAAAGGGAAATGAATCAAAGAATAAAAGTTTAGAATAAACAGAACACAAAGGTAAATAGGAGAATGAGGAAAAATTCTTTTTAGAAAAAAGCGCAGAAGATGAAATTTTAAAAACTAATGAGCAAAACAAGGTAAAGGGGACAAGGAAGGGAATCTTACTTTACTAAGAGGAAAAAAAAGAGGGAAATAACTAGATAAATAAAATTAATTTATAAATTAAATAACTAGATAAAAACAAGCAACAAAAAACAACTTTCAATAAGCAGGCCTCCAACACTAGGAAAATGGATAGAAGACTGCACACAGATTGCAATTTGAGAGGAAGAACCAGTGGAATTAGGGTTGCCTTAAAATAAATTAAGCTAAAATAACTGAAGAAACATGGTGGGGATGGAGGGGATTCCAATTGGAATTTTGAGATGCCTAAAGGACATGCATTTAAAAATGTCCAGCAGGTAGTTGGTGATACAGGACTGGAGCTCAAGAGAAAAACTAGGACTGGATAAATAGAGCTAGGAATTATCTGCATAGAGATAATAATTGAACCTTTGGGAGCTGATGAAATTGCCATGTATAAGAGTATAGAAATAGAAGCCCCAGGAAAAAACCTTAGAGGATAATGATAATTAATGGGTCATGTCACAAGTAATGATCCAGCAAAAGACACTAAGAATCAGTCAGATAAGGTAGAAGAACCAAGAGAAAGCAGAGTCACCAAAAAACTAGAGAGGAGACAGTATCTGGTAAACAGTCAACTATCTCTAATGCTGTAGAGAGGTAAAGGAAGAGGATCAAAAAGAGGCAGATTAGCAATTAAGAGATAATAGCTAATACTGTAGAGGGTTTCAGTTGAATGATGAAGTGCAGAGGGTTTAGAAGAGAGCAGAAGTGGTCAAAGGATATGAACAGGCAGTTTTTAGATGAAGAAATTAAAACTATAGTCATAATATGAAAAAATGCTCTAAATCACTATTGAATAGAGAAAATGCAAATTAAAACAATTCTAAGGTACCACCTCACACTTATCAGATTGGCTAATATAACAGAAAAGGAAAATGATAAGTATGTGAGGGAATGTGGGAAAGTTGGGACACTAAAGCACTGTTGGTAGAGTTGTGAACTGATTCAATTGTTATGGAGAGCAATTTGGAACTAGCCCAAAGGACTGTAAAACTGTTCATATCTTTTGATCCAGCAATACCACTGCATGGTCTCTATCCCAAAGAGATTTTTTTAAAAAGGGAAAAGAACCTATTTGTACAAAAGTATTTACAGCAGCTCTTTTTGTAGTGGCAAAGAATTTGAAATTCTCCATCAACTGGAGAATGGCTGAACAAGTTGTAGTATATAATTGTAATGGAATATTACTGTGCTGTAAGAAATAATGAGCAAGCTGATTTCAGAAAAACCTCGAAGGACTTATATGAACTGATGCAAAGGGAAGTAAGCAGACCCAGGAGAACACTGGGCACAGTAGCAGCGATACTGGATCAACTGTGAATGGCTTAGCTCTTCTCGGCAATACAGTGATCCAATGCAGTCCCAAAGAACTCATGATGAAAAATGCTACCCACCTTCAGAGAAAACTGATGGAGTCTGAATGCCAGTCAAAGCATACTATTTTTCACTTCCTGTATTTTTTTGCAGTTTTTTTTCCCCCTTTGGGTCTGTGTTTTATAACATGTCTAATGTGGTAATATATTTTGTGTGATTGAACATGTATAACCTGTATCAATTGCTTAACATCTCAGGGAGGGTGGAGGAGAGGGAGGGAGAAAATTTGGAACTCAAAAAAAAATTTTTTTAAATGAATGTTAAAAATTATCTTTACATGTAATTGGGGAAAAAATAAAATAAAAAAAGAGAGCAGGAGACGTGTGAAAGCACTAAGTATAGATGACTTTTTTCAAAGAGTTTAGTTGAGAAGAGAGAGAAAAGTATAAGAAAAGCTGGTGAACATGATAAAGTCAGGCAGGTAGGTTCACACAGTAGAGAGTGTTGGACTTAGACTCAGGAAGACCTGATTTTAAATCTTGCCTTAGATAGTTACTTCTGATGTGATCCTGGGCAAGTCACTTAACCCCTGCCTTCCTCTATTTCCTTATCTGTAAAATGGGGATAATAAAAGCACCTACCTCACAGGGTTATAGTGAAGCTCAAATGAGGTAATATATGTAAATCTTAAAGCATTACATAAATGCCTACTATTAGGATTTAGTGAGGGCTTTTTAAGGATCATGGAGACTTGGGTGTTTGTAAGCAGTGGGGAAGGAGCCAGTGTATTGGGAGAGATTAAAGGTTAGAGAGAGAATGGGGGTGATGGTTGGAGCAGTCTGTTTGAGATGGGCTTAGGAGTGCTTAGAAGTACAGGGAGAGAGGTTGGCTTGGCAACCAAAAGGACTCCCTCACTAGGAGAGATTAGAATGAAGGCAGAGATAGTTGGGGAAAGGGGGAAAGAATGTCAGAAGGATGTGAAATGAGTAGGGGAGAAGAGGGAGCTCTCATCAAATGGCCTCAACTTTAGGAGTGAAATATGAGGCAAGGTCCTTCATCAGAAAGAGTGGGAGGAAGAAAGCATAGGAGGCTTAAGCGAACAAGAAAATGTTTAGAACAATTTCTCTGGTGAGTGGGATAGGGAATCAATTAGGGATTAATAGTAATCAGTTAGTAATAAGATTGACTTGCTATGGTGGGAACCCATTTGAGACTGGTTAGTATAAATTTTTAGTGGACCCAGTCCACAGAATTTTATTTTTTCCAGTTCTATTCTGCAGCATATGATTAGGAGGAAGTAGGAAGGTAAGAGGAAGTAGGCAGGTAGTAGGAATAATCCAGGGTTGGGTTTAGCAAAGCATAATCCATTATAGGGAGGAAATAATTCAAGAGTAGGACAGAGTATACAGTGGAAATAGTTCACCAGGGGCTGAAGATTGTAGGAGGATAATGTAGCCAGAGCTGATGTGATGGCCTGGGATGGTGCTAAAGGATAGAGGGATTGGAGATCACAATGAGCACAGAAATTAGGTTCAGGGAGAGATGGAGAGATTCAAGTTTATAAGCAAATAAAGGAAATTTAACATGCAAGTGGAACATTTGTTGGCAATGGCAAAGTCAAAGGTATGACAACCCTCTGTGTGTAGCTGAGGTGGATTGGAGGCCTGGGTAATAGGCATTGAATAGATTAAAGAACTGGGAAGTTATGATATTATGAAGACGTCAACATATATGATGGAATTCCTAAGAAGTAACATAAAGAGTAAGAAATAACATAATTATATAAGTAAAATATAACTTAAAACCATAAGCCAAGCACTGAACTCATTGTGAAAGGAGGGAGAGTGTGTTGGGAGTCAGTAGATAACAGAATCTGGATTGGCTAATAAAATGAATCTCTACTGATGAAGACAAGGGATTAGAAGTTTCAAAATTAATGACTTGTGTTGACACAACCCTCAACTGCCTGATCTGCCATGTTCTTGTGAATTGGAGCAAACCTAGCAGTGTGATGGCATTGTTGGATTAGGAAACCTAAGGAGAGGAAGAGGCAGGAGGTAGTTTGTTCCAGTCTAGAAGCTACGTAGCAGTGAGGAACCAGTTGAGATTAATTAAGATAAATTTGTAATGGACCTAATTGGGACACTTAGTGACTTTAATTCAGTGGCATTTAGCAACATGAGCATAGAAGTAGGAAAGAGATATGATTGGATTGAGGTAACCCAAAACCTAAGTGGTGGCAGGATAAAGCAGCCAGGGAAACTGGTTATCCGTAGGCTCAAGACCGTGAAGGGAGGAAAGTAAGTCCAGAGCAATGATGATATCTTGAGAGAACAGAGGAAGTACAGCATTATGATGGGAACATCCAAACACTGGGGATCAGTGATCGATGTGAGTCCTCAGTTCACTCTGCTGCCTCTGGCTCCCTGAGGCTTGGAATCTCTTACAATTTTGAGAGCTAGGCAGTAGCCAATGATAACTATGATGTCTGGGTCCCCAAGGGCTTGACTGAACTCATGTTAGCCACATCACAAGATAGTAGAAGAGGCATACCCAGAAAATGTCCCACGAGTGGAGCAAATATTAGATACCCAATTCAAAATTTTCAGATGGTTAGGCCCTCTAGTATCTGCCATTGTCCATTGTTTGAGCTTTATATGTGTACTGCTGCCAAAATTGAATGAGGAACTTAACATTATGAAACATGAATTGCTAGACAACACTTTGCATAGCATACAATCAGTAAATGACATTGTAGACTCTTTGGAAGAAAACTCTTTAGTGTTTCATATGACATTAAGTGTGATAGTAAATAGGCACACTTAAGTAAATTAGTGACAGATAACATGGTTCATAGAAGAAAACTTTATTTTAAGTGTGTTGATATTAACAAAAGGGCTTAATTGCTTTTTGCCCTGAAAGCCGTACTACATAACTTTGATGGTACTTGGCCAATTTAAATAAAGTCGCTTTGTTTCATGAGTACATTTCCACCTGCAGTGCCATTCTGCAGCAGTAAATAGCAAGACTTTGCACTTCTTTTCATCATAGACAGTCTGATGTATCTTCATTTTCACATTTTTTCTAGCTCATTCAGACCAACAAACTGAAGCACTATCCCAGTATCCATGGAGACTTCAGCAATGATTTTAAACAGCCATGTGTAGTTTTCACTGGTCATCCCTCCCTCCGATTTGGAGATGTTGTACATTTCATGGAACTTTGGGGAAAATCTAGTCTCAACACTGTTATATTCACAGGTAAGTAGGAAAATCACTCTTGTCTGTCCCATTATGATTCACAACTGCCAAGGGAAAAGGTTCAAAGACAGAGTCACTTAAATTATATACTAGCAGGGAGTCAGAGCAAAGGGATCTGACAGATTATTTAGTCCAACTGCCTTATGAAAAAAATAAGTTCCAAAGAGGCTCCAAGTTAACCCAAGATCACATAGCTAGTTGGTAAGAAAAAGAGAGAAATTGGTTCAGACATACACACACACCCTTAATAGTTGTATTTTCTTCTTAATTCTCTATTTCAGATAAATACTTGGCACTTCCTAGAGTAAAGCTATGAACTGGCTCTATAACAGACTAATTCCAGTAACTAGTCTTATTTTCCCATGTCTGTCCCTCTGGAGACATTTGATAAGAATCATCTGAACTATAGCAAGCTGTTTTTATTCTGGAGACTTGAACTGCTCAGGGGAAAAAAAATATATCCCTGACAAGGCCAGATAGTGTGACCAATAGCAATTGACTACCCTGAGCCATGTTCTAGCATTCTTTTTAAGACTTCATGTAGGGGCAGCTAGATGGCGCAGTGGATAGAGCACTGGCCCTGGAGTCAGGAGGACCTGAGTTCAAATCCAGCCTCAGATACATAACACTCACTAGCTGTGTGACTCTGGGCAGATCAGTTAACCCCAATCGCCTCACCCCCCCCCCCCCCCCCCCAAAAAAAAAGACTTCATGTATCCTAAAAGCTCAATATTTGACCCTTCAGTCGTTTTAAGACATAGGCTCCCCATGGGGCAGCTAGGTGGCACAGTGGATAGAGCACAGGCAGGCCCTGCAGTCAGGAGGACCTGAGTTCAAATCCGGCCTCAGACACGTGATACTCACTAGCTGTGTTAGCCCGGGGCAAGTCACTCAACCCTGATTGCCTTACAAAAGAAAAAAAGAAAAAAAAGAGATACAGGTTCCCCAGGGTGACCAAAATGACTGTTCTGGGGGATTGTCAGATATTCTTTTGCTTTGGTCAAAGTAAAATTGGAGGAGCTAACAACCAGCCATGGGAAGAATGGATCTGCTTTAACTTCTGAGAGCGCTGTTGCCACAAACTCCAATTTTACTTAGTGCGGGTCAAACTCAGTTTTGATCTTCTCAGAGTACTTGACCCATAAGTCTGCAAGTTTGCCATCCATATGCTACACTAGACTTACTACCAATATTTTATGGACACACAGAATCATGGAACTGGAGGAGACCTCAAAGGCCATCTTGTCTGACCCTTACTTGACCAGCCTTTACTTAAAGGCCTCAAGTTTAGGGGGAACCCCCTCTAAAGATCACCAGCTTTTTCTTCTTTGTTCTTCTGCTGTTTGTAGTCTGATGATTCCCCCTACTGTTCAGTTTCTCTGCTCATCTCAGGCTGCCAAAGGATTTCTGGAGAGAGCTACAAATCTGAAGTAACTTCATCTACTACAAATTTACAGTGGGCTGTAACCAGCCAGGTAGTCCCTGTAGTCATACTGACTGTGTATCTCCTTCTCCACAGCCAGTCTACAGGACTCCTCAAACCCTAAGCTGTGCCTTTCTTCCCAGTGCTGATCACAGATAATTTAACCCCTAAGAAAATTGAGACCATCCTCAGTTCCTTTCCCCAAAACTCCTCAGCATTATCATCTGCTTGCTTTCCCTTTAATCATTAAAGACCTCACTAAATCTTATTCCTCCATCTGAGCCCTTCATCCCATCTATCTGAGCCTTTGGTCCCATTTTTTCCCACTTCAGGATCTTAATCCATCAGTCATCCCCTTCATATATCTTTAATCTCTCCATCTCTTGTCGCTATTTCGCATCTGCCTAAAATAATTTTCATTTCTTCTCAAATCCTTACATTCTTGCTCCTGGCCCATTTAGCTACCACTCCATCTCTCTCATTCTATTCATTGCTAAAATTGTCATAAAAGTGATGCCTTTATATCCACACCACCCGTTCTTTGTGCTCTGGCCTCTACCCCGACCACTGTACTCCTGCTTCTCTCTCCGAGGTCAGCAGTGACCTAATAATCAAATATAATGGCCTTTTTCTCATCCCTCATCCTCCTTGACCTTTTTTAGTTTCATTGAACATTGTTGACCATTCCATCTTCTTGGATACCCTCTGCTCCTTTATCTTCAGAGATCCCAACTTTCCTGATTCTCCAACTTCACTTACCCCTCCTTTGCTATCTTTTTCTGATGATCCTTGTTCTCTTCCTGACTTCTTAAGGTGGGTGTTCCCTAGGGTTCTGTTCTTGACTGTGTTTACTCTCTCTTTTGACAGTTTCCCATGACTTCTACTTAGGACCTCTGTCTAGGTGAATCTAAGATGTATCTCTCCAACCTTGACTTTTTTTTTTGAAGCTCTAGACCAACATCTCCAGCTGGCTCGTAGTTGTCCTACTCTCATCTCAAATTTGCCAGAATCATTATCTTTCTATCTAAACTTTCTTCTCCTCCTGACTTCGCTATTTCTATTAGTGGTACACACCAACATTCACCCATGTTCAAAACACTAGGGTTGATATTGTCTCTTCCCTCTCCCTCAGCTGTCATATCTGAACTCTCACTGATGCCTGTTGATTCCACCATCGTTAGCAACTCTCACACCCAGCCACTCCTTATTTCTACTGCCACCACTTTAGACAAAGGTCCCCATGACAATACACTTGACCTGTCACAAAATAACTTCTGCTCCCTACCTGCTGTTTTTTCCTGCGCCAATCTATCCACTTTCTAGTCAGACTAATATTCTGTGGAAAAAATATTGGGCTCAGTCAGTGATTTAGATTTACAAGAGGTCCAGGACACACTTCCTTAAATTATACCCTTATCTTAGTAAACTTTGGCTTAATTATCTAATTATAGGCGCCCCTAGATCTTGGGCTTCCACATTCCCTAGTTTACAGATGTAATGATGTCGCTCCTCTAACTTAGTATCATTCATCTTGAATTCAAGGCTGTCCACAGTGTGACTCCACTCTACCTTTCCAGTCTTAACTTCAGGTTATTTCCTTCCATGTGTTCTATGCACCAGCCAAACTAGAGAACTCCGCACCTCTCAAATGCCTTGTACTTTCTTGCCTCTATGCCTTTGTTCATAATCTTTCCTATTCCTGTATCCCCTTCCATCCCCTCTGTTTTTTTTTTTAATTCCTTCCCATTCTTTAAGTCAATTTAAATTCTACTTGCTTTGAAACCTTCCCTGATTCCCCTGTCAATAACAACCTTTTCATGGACCTCCCATATGACTTTATTTTGGAAATCTTAAAATGTTTTTATTAGACATAGGAGGTCAGAAATCTCTGTGCTCAAGGCCTGCTTCCGAAATTCACTTGCTGTGTGACCTTGGGGAAGTCATTTAAACTCAACCTCATTTTCCTCATCTATAAAATGGCAATAATAAATCACAACGTAAATGCTAGCTATTTTTATTATACTATGTATTATAGTAATTTATATCTGTAGCTTATCCCCATTCCAGATTGTAAGCTATTTGAGGGCAATAATCATGTGTCATCTAAACTTTGTCTCTAGTATGTTTTAATCAATGAATCAATGAATGATAGAATACTATTTCTGTTATTAGGACTGGAGTGTAGGTGAGTAGACTGAAGCAAAAGTAGGATTTTTTATTTATAAATTTTTCATGAATGGATTGTATATATTCGATTTTGAGTATATTGAATGCAAAGTGACACTAGAACGTTTATGTGGAAATGTCCAGCAGACAGATGGAGGATCACAGCTGGAGTTAATAAGAAGTCAGAGCTGGATTAAGGATTTCAGAATCATATTTATGAAAATGAATATTGATGCCATAAAATGAATAAGTTCTCTCAGAAAGAGAGTTAGTGTGCTGAAAATAAAACAGAGCCAAGGGCTGGTCATTGAAAATACCCACAGTTAAGAAGTAGGAAAAAGAGGGATCAGAGTGTTAGGCCATAAATTATATACCCTTATGGAAGCCAAGACCCGATGGAGTTTCAAAAAGAGCAAAGTTATCAAGTTTTAAACACAGCAGAAAAGTTGTGGAAAGGAAAATTGAGAAAAGCCTTTTTGAATTTGTTAGGAAAAAAGTTTTTGTCATCTTCAAGAGAGTAATTTTCTGTAAATTGTGAGAATGGAAGTTTGAGCGCAAGGTTGGCAAGAAAATGGAGGCAGCAAGTGTCAACCCGTCATTTCAGAATGGTGGCTGTCAACGCAAAGAGAGAAATAGGACCAAAGCTAGAGAAAGTATCAGGGACAAGAGAAAGTCTCTTTTAAGATTGGAGAGACCTATCCATGTTTGAAGGCAAAGGGGAAGAAAGCGCCAATAGGAAAAAAATTACTTTTTTATTATTATTTTCAAATTTCTAAATTTGAAATGTAAGATTTTTATAACATTATTTTGTCTTTCATCTAGATTAACATAAGAACATAAACTGCATTTAACATAGTCTTTACCTTTTCTCTATTTTTTTTCATACCCTGGAAAACTAAGATAACTTACCTTGTCATGTTCATACTCAATTTTGAATTAGTGAGGCCAAAAGGGAAGAGGGCATTCTGATGTCCATAGAAGCATCTGCTATTTTTTTGTTTTCATTTTCACTTGAGTAGTTTTTGATGGTACTTAAGTCACTTTCTTAATATATAGTATTCTTTAAAATCACATCAAACAGTTATAGACTTCCTAAATGACTCACCCCTATATATTATAGAAGGATAGCTGCTATGTTCCAGTATATACTTGTCATTAGCAGTTGAAGCTTGACTCTACTACTAGGTATTAAGAATATTGATAAGAAAATAAGTAAGAGATAGCACATGTTCTGTTCATACTTACTTAACACACTTGGCTTTAAAAGATACTATATAATTAGAAGTTAAAATTAACTAAATTATTATGTCTTTGAGCTTTAATTTTTCTACAGGTAGTGGCTCTGTGAACTATAAATATCATATAATGTAATCATTTTTCTATAGACTGTTTCAATAAAGTCTTAAAAATTACAAACCATTAGGCCCATTTCAGAACTTAGCATTTGTCATTTTTATTTCAAACTGATATACTGACCTACAGATTAGATGTAAACCGTATCACAATATCAGTGTACCAGGTTTTGTTCGAATTAGTCAACTCCTTCATAATCTAAGAGGAAATAAATTTGCAAACACAAAATGCCAAAACCGTGCAGAGTTTGACAGAGGCCACATTTCACTTAGTTCAGTAAAAGCTGCTTTATGAAAGGCTTCCTCTAGCCTTATCGCTACCACCAAAAAAATTAATCAGATTATTTTACTCATTGATTGTTTTCTTATATCTACCCTATTTTCAAAGCATTTTAATTCCTTGACTCAACCTCTTTACCAAATGAAAAGACACTAGGATTGTTCTTAATGGTTGACATTTCTCAGTCATTTATAAGACTAATCCTCCCTACGGAAACAGGTTAAGATGAAGTACAGCCTAATACTGGAGCAAAGGAAAAACTAGTATTTCCATATTATTTTTCACATTGTTTCTGGTCTTCAACTGCAGAAAATTCACTTCACTACTGGATTCCAACTCTCCCATTTGTACCTTATTGGTATTTAAGCTTTGTATCTGCCACTAACTCATTTTGTGCCTTAGGCAAACTATTTAATCATACTATGCTTCAGTTTGCTCATCTGTCAGATAGAAGTAATACCTGCCCCTAATTTATGGTATTGGAATGATAAAATGAAATTATAGGAGTGAAAGATCTTTGCAAACAGGAAAGATATATGCCTCAGTGCACCAGGGCTCTATAACTTGGTGAGCGTGAACTCCTCGCTGGCTTAGGAGAGGGTCTTTGAGCGTTGTTTTGGCAGAGAAATGCATCATCCTCCTCACTCCCAGCCCCAGTGGCCAACCTTCTGATGAGCCTCTCTAAATCTAGTGAGGGTGATCCACAGATGATCGGCAGATATGTTCAGTCGTTTCCATCGTGTCTGACTCTTTGTGACCCCATTTGGGGCTTTCTTAGCAAAGATACTAGAGTAGTTTGCCATTTCCTTCTCCAGCTCATTTTACAACTGAAGGACTAAGGCAGACAGGATTAAGTGAGTTGCTTAGGGTCACTCAGCTAGTAAGTGTCTGAGGCCAGATTTGAACTCAAAAAGATGAGTCTTCCAGATTTCAGGCCCATCACTCTATCCACTGCACCACCTAGACACTCTAGGCAGATAGTGTGTTGCCATTTCCATTCTCAAACTTGTTACAGCTTGGATTAGATCTGCCAGAACTTAACATTTCACT
This sequence comes from Vombatus ursinus, assembly GCF_900497805.2. NCBI lineage: Eukaryota > Metazoa > Chordata > Mammalia > Diprotodontia > Vombatidae > Vombatus > Vombatus ursinus. The sequence continues at coordinate 3,859,835 of NW_020949997.1, forward strand.
GGCACGGGACCATTCAGATCAAGGGTCACCCGCACACCATGATCAAGCTGCAGAATAAAACTTAAATGGAAAATTCTATGGTTAACAATGATGAGATGTTATCAAATGTTTTGTAATTTTCTCTACAAACTGTCTAAGCCAGTGCTTGATTGCCCACGTGGGTGTGGCCTTGCCAAGTAGGTTTGCAGAGGATTCCTTTCTGGGCCCTTGTATTTTTCTTACTTTCCCCACACATTTATGCATTCAGAAATGTTCGCCCCACTACCTGGTTCAAAACTAAAGGTAGGCAGGATTACATTCCCAGAACAGGAAGGAGAAAGAGGAGTTGAGAAGCAGTCTCAGCACTGCCCTTGGAATCAAAAAATTTTTACTAGCTGTATGCCCAGGACAAGTCACCTCCCCTATCTGAGCCTCAGCTTTCTCATCCAGAAAATGAGGTTAATCATACTTGTGCTATATACATCTGAGGTTTATTGTGAGAACCATGTCTTCTGTAAGCTGTAAAGTACTTCCTAAATAACTTTGAGCTTTAGTAGCTACAAGAATTTGGAGGTGATAGATTAGGCATAGAAATTGAACCAGTGAGTTCATTGATAGAGAGAACTTCCAAATAAAGGAATTCCCTCTAACCTGTTCAGGTCGGCATTTTCTCTGCAACTTGGGGGTCTTAGAGAATTGCCTAAGAATACTGAAAAGTGATCCATAGCAAGTGTGTGTCAATGACAGGACATAAACCTCGGTCTTCCTGATTTTGAAGCTGGCACACAGTCTCCAGAGAGGATCCACTCATGTCTTCCCAACCTTTATAGTCAGGCAGTTCCAACTGAAGTCCTTACTACAGCATTTTGAAAGGCATTCAGCAAATGCTGTGTTGAACCATTGAGTTTAGTTAATGGTTCCCATTTATTCAGTGCTTTAAGGTTTACATAATGCTCTAAGTCTCACAACTGCCTTGTGAAGTAGATGGTATAAGTGTTGTTTTACAGATGAGGAAACAATAATAAGAGCTATCATGTATACAGTGCCTTAAAGTTTGCACTCAAAAAAAAACTTTACCAACAAAAAGTTATTTGAACCTTACAACTCAGACTTAAGTAGAGAGTTACATAAGAATTGTAGAAACCTGCTTAAAGTAAAAGGCAGAGTTGTGCGCAGAGAGCACAATTCCAATGGGCTAACCACGTTGTTTGAATACAAAACGTACGCTTGCCAAAAAGGCTATTTTATGGAGAATTCACACAGGACAAGCGTTCACATGGTGGTCAAAAGAAGCAATACAAGGACACTCTCAAGGTCTCTTAACCTTGGAATTGATTGTGTGACATGGGAGACACTGGCACAGGACCACGCAGCATGGCGTGCCCCCACCAGAGAAGATGCTGTGTTGTATGAGCAAAGCAGAATTAAAGTAGCTCAAAAGAAATGCAAGATGTGCAGATTTAGAAAATCCACTGCAAATGTTCACATGGACTATTGGTGCCCAACCTGTGGTAGAACGTTCCAAGCTCATATTGGTCTGATTAGCCGCAGTCGGACACTTGTCCGTAGCATAGTGATGTCCGTAGCATTTTGGTCCTCTGCAAGAACGAAGGACAACAACCAATAAAAGAATTGTAGAAACCTGCTTAAAGTAAAAGACATTTAAGCACCAGTAATAACAATCATTCATATTTACGGAAATATAGGATGTTAAGGTAAATGGTACATATGTTCTTATCATCCCCATTTTACTTATGAGAAGCTAAGACTCAGACAAGTTACATGACTTGTCCAAATTCAAGTGGAAGTTTTGGGACTCAAGCCTCGGTTTCCTTAGGCCAGGTGTACTCTGTGACGCCCCACTCTGGCTGGTTGGTCATCAGGGCAGCCTGAAGTAAATGTGGTGGTTAGAATGGGTCTGTCTGCAGTGCACTGGCATTGGCTTTGTCACATTTCTCCAACTTTTTGAGGCACTGATCATTCATTATTTTTGAGATTTGAAAATTAATCCGGTCTTTTTCTATATCAGAAAACCAAATGAGTTAACAGAGAGTGTTTTATGAGGTAATACTGCTTGTAATCTTCCCCCATCCTCAACAATCTCTTGAAAACATGAACTAAGCTGATTTCATGTAGTTGACCACAACCCCTTGTAAGTACTTTCTGTTACTGTGGTCGGAATCAGTGGAGGCAGTAGGTCCACACCAGTGAAATCACTAATCTTTTGGAATAGTAAAGTATCTTTTTGGACCTTTGGGAGTTTTATTAAAGCACCAATTTAACTATTAAGAAAAAAAGGTGATAGGGTTGAAGTTGGCCCTTTCAAATGAAGAAAAGAGGAGATGGGATCATTGGATCATAGATTTACAGCTAAAAGAAACCTTAGAGCCCACAATCCAATAGAGGAATAGAAATAGAAAATTGAGAAAATGGAAGTAGCAGCTAGCTATTCCATTGGTAGAGACCTGCTTTGTTGCCTCCTTTTCTTTTAAAGTCTTTTTTTGTTCTTTCTGCAGAACCTGACTTCTCATACCTAGATGCACTGGCTCCCTACCAACCTTTGGCCATGAAATGTATCTACTGTCCTATCGATACGAGGCTCAATTTCATTCAGGTGTCAAAGCTGCTCAAGGAAGTACAGGTGATGAGATGAACTTGATGTCTACTGTGCTGTCAGAAATTCTACCTCATATGGGCCAAACTTCCTGCATGCACGGTTGGAGGTTTCTGTGTCATCTTATTTAAAGAGATATCTGTGAAGGTGTCTCAGCTACTCCTGAAAGTTAGAAAAGGAAGCTATGATGTCTGCTTTTTGAAAGAAGCTTTCATTGAAAAGAGGCATGATGGAAGAAAGTAGAGTGAACTAATACTTATTTTTACCTGTACATTATTTTAAAACTAGACCAAGCACCTCCTCTCCAACATAGACTAAAAGGAATAGTCATTCAGTTAATAAACATTTATTACATGCCTACTAAGTGAATAGGAAAAAATCACTTCCCCCTTCCCACCTTCTTTTTTCAACAAGAGAGTATCCTGATTCCAAGTGAAAAGCATTTCAATGGTTTTTGCATAGCCATGGTCATTACTGTAATTCTGTCAGTGACATGCTGTTTGAAAAAGCCTGCATAGTGTGCCCAGAATGATTGTTCTTTATCTCTCTGTTTGTCTGTCTCTCTCATGTATGTACACACACACACACACACACACACACACACACACACACGAAGTACACTAGGTCTGTGTGGAATCTGGAAATCTGGATAGCCATGATCTCGGTCAGAATATGAAAAGGAATAGCTATAGTCAACTTAAATACTAGGAAATGTAGCCAAAAGACAGTGATAGGATGTAGGACAGATTTGTGATTAAAACAGCACTGTTAAAAAGTAAATTCATGTTATTTTAAGACTTCTTTCATAATTCTTGAAGGGAATCTTCAGTAACTTATGCATTTCTTGTATAACGCTATCCTTACTACCAGGCAGATTACCAATCTAATTTCTTCTTTGTATTACTTCCTGTTTTCCCCTTCCTTTCTTTCTCTTTGAATTATTTCTTGAAATGTTTGTTGAAATGGTTCTTCTTTTCCCTTGGAGTTGTTTGTCCTGTTGTCTATCCTTAATTAACTAATAAATTCGAATAAGATTCTTCTGTTATCTTTAAAATTATATTTAAATAAATATAAAATAATTATAAACTATTTCTAAATGTAAATGATAGATAATTATATTGAAATTATCTTATTAATTAAGAGAGAATTATTTGGTAGATAATGGCACAGAAAGCTATAATCTGAATTACTGGTATTGACATGGGACCATATATTTACAGTTGGAAGGGGCCTTAGATACATCAACTCCAACCTTCCTTATTTTACAGATTAGGAAACTGAGGCTGAGATAGGTTAAGCGACTTGCCCACAATCACATAGGCCATAAATGTCTGAGGTAGAATTTGAACTTGGGTCGTCCTGATTCCCAGCACATGCTCTATCCACTCTGCTTCCTTGCTTCCTGACAATAAACAGCATTACTGGAAAATCCACTGTAAAAAAAAAGTATAATATTCTATCACTAAGGAGAATTACAACAAAAGTAGGAAACACAGTCTACCTTAGAGAGCTTAATATCTAATAGGAACAAAAAATAAGTCTCAAGAAATTTAAGTCTCAATTATCTACCTTGTTAATGATCCCTAGCAAGTGTTTACTCCCAGCTTAACTGTCTTCTTTCTCATAACCTTCAAGTTATCTCTCCTTACCACCTCACCTGTTTGTGTTCAGGAAATGTAGTCTAATTTTAATGTTAATTTTAGTAAAACGTGGGAAGAAAACTATTGCAAAAACATTCTCATTTAAACACATGCCTGAAACAACAAAAATATACTTGCATATATTTGCAGGAGGAGAGATGCTGGAGTAATTTGAGTACCTCTATGGCCATTGATTCCTGTAAGAAAATTGTTAAAAGCCTCTTCCATTCTTTTGTCTTCTTACTAAATTTTTAGTTATTTAAACCATGCTTTGTAAGTATTTAGGCTTCTGTATTATGTACTAATGTTTTAATAAGTCCAGTGTGTCACTTCTAAAGAGGAAGAGCAAGAAAAAAAGTACTTTTGGGCTGAAATTGGAGTTGGATAGGAAAGTTAAAAAAAAAGGTACCCAGAACTATGTTAGTGACAATTCCAGAGGTAAAAAGAAAGGAATTCAAGGAAGGAGGAAGCAGACTGTTCTAAAGGAGAGAAATACCATGTTCAGCTGGCTTGTGGTGAGTTAAGGGAAAGCCTAGAGCTCTAGATTGTCTGATGTGGTTAGGTATTAAAGGGGCAATTATTGGTTCCTGAATTTACTGTCTGTAGGAGATTTGTGTTTTTATTTTCCATTGCTCTGAAAGGTTATAATTCTTTAGTTTGTTTTTTTTTTTGATTAGTTTGTAAAATACTTATGTTCTAGTAAGTTAATCTTTTAAAGCATTTTTGTATTAAAGAACTGAAATTTGCCATTTGGATGCCCAAGAGATAGATCACTGCTTGTTATGTGACTCCAGCACCACCTGGTGGTGAAGAACATATCGTAAGGCTGCCTCCCGCAGAGAGGGACCCAAAGGCTGAGCTTGCAGTGTAGTCCCAGTTCAGGAGAATCATCTGACAGCTAATGCAGAGTGATAAAGAGAGGATCAGAAATGGCTTTTTTTCCTCAGGGACTTTACAGGGTCTAATTGAGGAGTCCCGGGAACAGGAGAGCAACTTAAGAAGATTTGCAAAGCGTAAATAAATGCAAGTATTACAGCACCTCAGTTTCCTGACATTAGAGAATGAGATGTAGCTTACAGGCCTTTGGAACAGCTTCGCACCCTCTTTGGTGTCTTTGTGATCTCTTACCATTTCCTTCTCTGCCAAGAAGCGCTTGCCACACTTTCCCATTGAGCTGCGTTTCTTTCTTCCTATCACTGGTGTTCTGCTCTTCATTGCCTCCATTGCCTGTGTCCTTAGTGTCTTTATCTCTTCGCAGTGAGGCTGTGGGGTCTCCCTAGAGATTGTCTACACCTACAAGGTTTGTTTCAGTGCCAGCTATTTAAGAGTGCCAGATGATAAGTGTTACTGTATCATGTAACTCAGGTTGTACATGAGTAATGATAAGGAGTGATTGGTTAGGTAGGGTTTATTTATCAAGAAAAACTTAGTAGAGGAGATTTACCAAGGGCAGGGATTCTTAACCTTGTTTGTGTCGTAGACTTCTTGGGCAGCCTAGAGAAGCCTCTGGACCCCAATGCATAAAACATAAAAGATCACAAAGAAAGCTATCTATATTGAAATAAAGATACACTTTTTTTTCCCCATCCAAGTTTGTGGATTCCCTTGAAATCTTAGCCCTGATTTAGATTCTGATTATCAGGGTATGGAATGGCAGGATGAAGGGAAATAGGTGAAGCTTTCAGGTAGGGGGGATAGCATGTTTAAAGGCTTATTTCTAAAGCAGGGAGCAAGGAAGCACATTTGCTTGGATGGAACAAAAATTCCACTTTAAAGAGTAACAAAAATTGGATTTGATATTAGAAAAAGTATAGTTGATAAAAAGCCATGAAAGTCAGGCATAGGAATTTAAATTTGATATATTCAGCAATAGAGACATGGCATAGATTGTTGAGCACGGAAATTACACATTGAAAATTAAAATTATTCTAGCTGCCAAGTGGAACTAGATTTAAGAAAGGGAGAAGAGATAGCAGGCTGTCACAGTAGTTTGTGGTGTGAGAGAAGGTGAGGGGCTCAGCTTAAAGCATTTGCTATAGATGTAAAGTGAATGGGCAACTCTAGAGACTGGTAAAGGATTCAGTAAGACTTAAGATCAGTCCATTCTCATGAACATCTATTAAGTGCCTACTATGTGCCAAGGTACTGTGCTAGATGCCAGAGGCAAAGGCAGTACAAAAACCTTCAAGGAGCCTACATTTTACTTGGGGGAGGGGTTCTGCCTGTAAGTAGATCATAGATTCTTCAATTAGAGCTGGGAGTAATATTAGAGATCATTTCATCCAACCCCCTCATTTTGCAGATGAGGAAACTGAGGCCAGAGAGGAGAAGGGACTCGCCCAAGGTCACACAGGTAGTAAGTAGCAGAGCCAGTATCCAAATCCAGGTCCTCTGACACCATGTCTGTTGTCCTCATTAGATTAGATAATGGGGGAGGTGGAGGAAGAAGAGGAGCCAAACATGCCTCCAGCAGTGCCAGCCTGAGTGCCTGGAAAAGTGGCTTGGGGGCAGGAGTGGGCTGAGTCACTGCCGACCACAGTGGAGAGAGGCAGCTTGGATTCAGAGACAGACTGCTTTCCTTTTCTGTTCCCTAACCCCGCCTCTGCTGCCTCTCCAGCCCCTCAATGTGGTTTGTCCTGAGCAATATACCCAACCTCCGCCTGCCCAGTCCCATCGGATGGACCTCATGATCGATTGCCAGCCCCCTGCGATGTCCTATCGCCGGGCCGAGGTACTTGCCCTGCCCTTTAAACGCCGCTATGAGAAGATCGAAATCATGCCTGAGGTGAGCTCCTTAACTTCTGATCACAGAAATCATAGCTTTCCTGCTCATTTGAATCTATTGAAACGAAGTGGCCAAATCCAAAGAACATTATTAAGCAAGTAGGGAGAAAGAGAGAGGGGATTTTTCAAACCATGAAGTACTAATCATTTAAATGGTGTTGTTGTTCATAGAAATACTCCATCATTGTAATTCACTGAACTAGAGCACGGCCTTGGAGAATACGCAGCCTCATCTTGCCCCCGCCAGTTAACTTCTGGAATAGCTATGATTTTGTTGACAGTATTTTTTTTGCTGTTTTATGAAAATAACATTGTGTAGAGGTTCTGAAATAAATTATAAAGGTGATGGCAAAATATGATGGAAGTAGATGTAATATAGATATGCATATTCTTTATGTTTGTTATTATTAATAATATCTTACTTTTGTGTTGCGTTTAAGATTTTGTTCTTTCATGTTTGATGTTTCATCCTCCAGTGTAACCCAATGTGACATGCAGGGCAGAGATTTACAGGCCTGCCCATAGCCATACCTCTGATAAAGTAGTAGAATGAAGACCTGAACCCAACTCTTGCCTTCAGCCAGCCCCAGTATGCTTTCCAATTCAATTTCATTCAGTTCAACAAATATTAAGTGCCAATTTTGTACAAGGTATTGGATATACAGAGACAAAAAAAAGGGAAAAAGGAATTTACAGTCTACTAGGGGATACAGCATGTACAGAGATACACAAATACAAGATAATTTGAGAAGGGAGGGAATACTTATCATTAGGAAAATCAGAAAAAGCTTCATTGGCCTAAGATGAAGTACCTGAGTCAAGCCTTAAAGGATGCTAAGGTTCTTTGAGGCAGAGGTGAAGAGGAAATTCATTCCAGGCTTGGGACACATCTTGTCCAAAGGCAAATGACAGGTGTAGCAGACAGAATGTGTAGTTCAGGGAACACAGCTGATGGGAAAGTTTGGCTGGATTATCGGACACAGGAAGAAGAATTATATGAAATAACTCTGTTTCCACTGCAAGACTGCCTATAGTTTATTTTAGCCTAACCTATAGTCTTTGACTCCTAAGTGCCCTAATGTCTCCCGTATGTATGAAACTTTAGGACCTTCTGTCTAATGTGAAGAAATAGTAGTAATTTCATATTACAGAGTAACATATTAAGTTCTCTGGAGGTCATGACATGCTGTGGTAAGAAAAAAAAGAGAATCCAGGTGAGTTGTTTTCTAGCTTTGCTGGGCAAAAGCCTTCCAGAAAGCCAGCTCTGTCTGTCTCTTGTATATTCTACAGCATGGAGTGAGATGGGGCAGAATAGCTTATTGTAAGAAAAAAAAGTGCCTAGTCCCCTCTCCTGTTTTTTTATTAAATCTGTAGCTTCATCAATATAGGGAGGTCCTTGTGAAGAACAGTACCTTCTGTACCACTTTAGAGGCTTAGCAGACTACTTGGGGCACTGAAAGGTAAAGTAACTAACTCAGGATCCCATAGGCGGTGTGTATCTGATGTAGGCCAGCTCTTTTTCCACCAGGCCTTCCTTTTCTTAGAAATTTACATGGAGTATGAGGCTCAGATTTGGGAATTCAGACCTGAGGATTAAGGTTTAAAGATGCCGAATGTTATTCCTCTCATAAGTCAAGATGATGTTGTAGGACCAGATAGCTCACTGGCCATGGGGGAGCTAGTAACATGAAATTGAGACACATAAATTTGGAAAATGAAGTCAGTAAGTAAGTAATATACAAAGTAAGCCCTTCTTAATGATTTAGTATTACTAAAACAACAACAGAGAAACATGAACTTGTCATGGAAAACATCATTGTTTATTTTTTAAACTTATCACTGAGTGTTATAATACCAGCAGCACTGATCCAAAAGGCAAGACTACTTTTTGCCGGCTAGTGCAGGAATCAGGATTACTGACGTGGTCTTTTTGGCACCCATTGATGAAGAGTCAGTGTGTACCTTGTTGCTGATATGACTTCATGGAACTCATCTACCATGGGGCTGTGCAAATGTGCTACTTCTCTTTTGGATCTGTTTTTCAACCTTGCACCTCCTGCTCTCAAGGGTTTTGTTCTCCCAGCCTGAAGGCTGAAAAAGAACACCAAGAATTCTGTCTAGCTAGTATTACACTAAATTAAAGTACTGCAATAAAACTGCTACCATACAGATGGTATGTCTCCCATCCTCCATGGGCATAGATTTCTGGGACCTCTGAACAATCTTTTCCAGTATCTTCCAAAAGCCTAAATCCTCCTACTCTGGTTTCATCTTGTTCTCCCTCCTTTCTTTGGTGAAAATAAGAAAGGTCTAGTCACTCTGATCCGTGTAGCTCTTCATATATGAGACCACCCCCACCTTTCATCATTGAAGCTTAAGAGGGGTCCTTAGTGTCCTGATCACTGAAACACCCTTCCTGGAAACTGAGTGCTAAATCGTCCATCCTGGATGCTCCTAATTTATTAGGAACTTCGCCTATCCCTCTGTCTTTGGCCTCAGAAGTACTGCCAAAGTAGCTTACTTCTCCAAATACTTTGAAAGATTTGTGATTTTGTGAGTACTCCTTCCACTACTGTAGATTACAGCCCCGCCACGTCTTAGTAGAGGTTTTCATAAGTTGCTGTGGCCCCCACGTCCAGTGGCCTTTCATGGCGAAAGGCAATCCCACGTATACCTGTGGAACACAAGCTCAGGCCTGTACTACCAAGCTGGAAGGGCTTTGAGCCAAAGGATTTTTAAAACATTTAAGTTTAGTTGTGGCCCCATATCTTCTTGGCCTGTCTTTTGAATGCATTTGGATGAATTTCTCAATTAGAATAAATAGTCTTTCCCAAAGGGAATTTGGTCAGTTCCAGGAAATACCATATGGTGCATCTGTGGGTGAGTTTCAGCATCACCTTCCTGTTTTGCTGGCTCAGTGAGTAAACCTATTTGCTTCCATTAAGTACATTTATTTGCCTATCTTCCCACCTCTCTGACATATGCTGGGGCTGGATGATGCCCTCATGCTAATCTTGGCAATCCTGCCCCTCTCTGCATCATTTCTGCTCACCAGATTATTCATTACTGCTATTGTCTCTTGGCACCACAGGGCAAGAGACCAGAATGTTTTTTCTCCTTTCAGAGTACAGTGTATGTTGTTGCCGCTTGAAAGTACTCATCTGATTGCTTTGGGAAGCACCTGTCTGAAAGCCTACAGCAGCTTTTGTTTTGTTTTGCTACTAAGGCAAAATAATGGTCTTATTACTCAAAGGGAAACAATTCTTTCCACAGCTTCCTTGTATGATAACCACCACCTCTGCCCCCCAAAAAGTTCCTTTCTGTTCTTAATCTTATGAATCCCAGGAGTTTTGTTGGCACCTATAAAAATTCTGACATTTTCGTTGTTTTTATTTGGTACTCAGCCCATATGGGACCTAACATATGAGGAAATCCTGTTCAAGTAGATGGTTAAAGAAAGGCCTTTCATTCCACACCTTTGCTAGGATAAAAGCTATAGTATATTTGTTTATGGCATCTTTCTAGCCTTCCATTCCAGAAGAGGTGTCAAATCCTAAGCCTAATCTGTTCAGATGTTCTGAAGAGTCCTGGTTTTGACGATCCCTATTGGAAATCAAGGATAGCCTCATAAGAATGAGCAGGAAAGGGATCTTACCTGCTCAATTCCTAATGGCTCTATCCCTGACCAGATCTATTCCCACATTATATATACCCATTGTCTCTTCTTCACCACACCCTGCTAATATACTTTCAGTCCCGAGGGCTATCCCATATTTCCTTCTACACTCTTGGGACCCCAGGGCATTGCCATCTGTGCTATGTACCCCTGGACTTTGCTGTCTATCATGGTACCATACCCTAAGGGCTCCTAGTCCAGTAGTGTCAAACTCAGATAAAAATAGGGGTCACTAAATGTCCCTGTGGGATACATATTAAAACCATGTTAGTATATATCTGTGTTTTATTGTACTTTTATTTATTTTTTAAAAATATTTCCCAATTACATTTTAATCTGGTTTGGGCTCAAAGCCATGTGTTTGCCACTTCTGTTCTGATCAGTCTTAATACTACAGTGGCAGGAACTGGGAAAGGCCTCCTATAAGATGAGATTAGATCTGAATCTTGAAGGAAGCCAGGGAAGTCAGGAGGCATTCCAAGCATGAGAGACAGCAGTCAGGAGATGGAGTATTAGGTGGACAGCAGCCAGGAGGTCAGTGTCACTGAATAGAAGGGTACAAGTAGAAGAGGCAGGCACAAGAAGGCTGGAAAGGTGGGAGGAGGAGGCCAGGTTGTGAAGGACTTTAAAACCAAACAGAGGATTTTATATTTGATCCTAGAGCTAAGAAGAAGCTACTGGAGTTCCCTGCGCAAGGGGGAATCAGGCCTGGGCTTTAGGAACATCACTTTGTTCCCTCTGTGAAGGATAGATGGGAGGGTAGAGAGACTTGAGACAAGGAGACCAAACAGCAAGTTGTACAGATAGTGTAGGTGTGAGGGGACGAGGGCCTTCAGCCGAGTGGGGCCTGCACGAGTGGAGAGAAGGGAAATGTGTACAAGTGAGGATGCGAAGGTGTGGGCTGAGTGCAAGGGAGGAAGCAAGGATGACGCTGAAATTGCATGCCTGGGTGTCCAGAAGGATGATGATGCCCTCAGCATTAATAAGGAGTTTGGAAGAGGGGAGGGTTTTAGAGAGAAGATAATGAACTTTGTTTTAGATATATTGAGTTTGAGATGTCTACCACGTATCTACTTAGAATAGTAAATGCTGAGCACAGCGCTTGGGACATATAAGCACTTAATAAATGTTCTTCCGTTCATTCATTCTTTAGCTAAAGGGGTTCCACCAACATGATACAAATTAAAAAAGAGAAAATGCATCGGACATGTAGTTCAAAAAGTGACAATGTAGATGAAGAGTAAGAGACTAAGATTAAAAGGGGAGTAAAGTGTTTACCTTTTCTAAATAGTATTTCACACACATTACACATAAGTCATCTCATTCAGCATGCATTTGTTGGGCATGATGCTAGCTGGGGATACAAAAACAAAACTGAAAAACAGCCCCTGCCCTGAAGGAACTTTCATTCTACCAGCAAATAGAACATGCAAGGAATGTTAAGATCACATGAGAGCCAGAGGAATCAGGAAGGGCTTTACAGAGCAGGTGAAACGTCTGGTATGATTTTAAGAGATCAAAGCATGGGGGAAGTAGATACATGCACGGGGACAGCCTGTGTAGTGGCACACAGGCAAGAGGCAGAATGCCAGATTTGAAGAACTTGGGTGGAAACACAACACGTAGGAAGAGCAATGATGTAGAATAAAGCACAGGCTGGAAAGTCGAGTGAAAGCCAGGTTGCAGAGGGCTTTAATGGGCAAGTTGAAGAGCTTGCATTTGATCCCAGAGAGAAACAGGAACCACTGAAAAATCACAGAATTTTTGAGTTAGAAGAACTATCAACGACTATCCAACCCAACCCATACCCAAAAAGAAACCTCACTGCAACATACTGACAAGTGATCATGCATCCTCTGCTGTAAAGACCTCTGAGGGGGGTGAACCATCTCCCTGCCAAGACAGCCTTTTCCATTTTCATACTCTAATTGTTTTTGCTGACGTCAAACCTAAGCTTAACTCCTTGCAATTCCCCTCCCCCTTACTCCTGGTTCTGCCCCCGGGGCCAAATAGAAGTAGCTAAATCCCCTGGCCAAGTGACACCCTTCATCTATGAAGTAAGGCCATCAGATTCCCCACAAGTCTAGTTTTCTGCAAAGTCCTCAAACCCCCATCATGTTTGTGAGAAGCCAGGTATCCGTGTAAAAGGAAACTTGATGCAATTTAGACAGCTGTCGCTCCATTCCCCATCTTCTCTCCCTGCACCTCTCAAAACATCATCATTCCTCTACTTCTACATTTTTCCCACTTAGCATGAGTGGAGGCCCAGAAACAGAAATGAGCACACTAAATGTCATGGGAGATGAAATAGGTAAGAGACAATGAAGAGAATGGTTAAACTCAAGCCAATAAAAGGGTAGAATCATTCCTTAGGGAGGGGAGGGAGAAAAATTTTCCTCTCAAAAATTTTACCAAAATGAATGTTGAAAATTTTCTTTACATGTAATGAGAAAAAAATTAAATACTGTTGAAGGAGCGGGGGGAAAGGGTAGAATCAACTTAGAGAGGGCCTTAAATGGCAGAGTAAGTAAGCTATACTTGAACAATGTAGAAACAAGGTGAATTTTTTATTAGTTTAAAGAAAGCAGTGTTTTAAGAAGACTCATGTGGTGATGGTGTGCATGATGAATTTAAAGGAGGCAGAGAGAGTAGTTCATATTTCTTTACCAAAGCCCAGATTTGAGATGATGGTGGTGATGATAATAGTGATGGTGGTGATGATTGACATTAATAAAGTGCTTTAAGGTTCCCTGCATGATCTCATTTGAACTTAGCAACAGCCTTGTTAGTTGAGTGCCACAGGTGATATCCTCACTTTTACAAAAGAGCAAACTAAGGCTCAAAGGGATTGAGTGATTTGCCACGATTACATAGCCAGGGAATATGGAAGAGGGGATTCAGACCCAAGTCTCCTAACTCCCAAATCCCAACTGCTGTGGCATTATCTATTAGTGTTATTATTAATAATAATGATAGCATTATATAGTACTTTGCAAATATTATCTCATTTGATTCTCTCAAAAACTCTGAAGTGGTGTTTTTCTTAATACCCATTTTTTATAATAAGGAAACTGAGGCAGAGGTAAAATGATTTGCCCAGGGTCACACAACTAACAAATATCTGAGGTCAAATTTGAACTCAGATCTTCCTGATTCCAGGTTTAGCCCTCCATCCAGTATTCCACCTAGGTGCCATTTCCTTTGCTTCCATATTTGTTGATTTACTGATGGAAAAATTGAATCTGAGACTCTTGGAAGAAAGAATTTATTACCGATAAATATTCTAAAAAGCCCAGAGCAGAGTGGGTCAGTGAACTCGGATCTCTGCCGACAATGAAGTTGGGCTCTCCAATTGCACATTAAATTAAAGAGCAGAGGATGGAACTTAAGTAACTAAAACTTAGACCACAAGGAAATGCTGCTAGGGTACATTCAGGTCACTAGCTATAAAGTATGCTGGATCACGAAAACTGCCTCACCATGGAGTCCTTTCTGAAAAGCACCAGCTTAGGAAATGTTGTTGGAAGAGTCAGACTAAAGCAAGATGTTCTCTTCTCATTCTGTCCTCAGTTATCTCCCTTTTTCTCCTTCCCCCTTCTCTTCCTCCTCTAAGCCTTGTCATTATTAACAAATTTGCTAAGAACTTTTATGCTAATTTTTTGCTAAGAATCTTTTACCTTTCATCTCATAGAGTTGTTGTGAGGATAAAATACAATATTTATTAAGCCCTTTGCAAACCTTAAAGTACTATATAAATGCCAGATGTTACAATTATTTTTTAGTCCTTTAGGGAACTGAATGATGTTGAAGTACTTGGAAGGTTCCATTGGGGGAAAAACCCCTCAGTATTCCTGAGGGTACCCTTCACATTCATGGTAGCAAAATGAGCGTGATCAGAGCAAAAAACTATGTCCTGCCCTTAGATAGCTGGTGGCCCCCAAGCGGGCCAGTCAACAGGGGTGCTAGAGGTTGAATGGAAAGATTGTACTGGGGAATCTGTGGGCCTTAATGTACACAGGCTTTGCCCAGAAGGCCAAGTTTTAAATCCCATGTTACATTTTAGTTTCTGATCTGAATAGGGTGTTCCCACATTTCAGAGCGATTCCTGGCTGAAAACTACCCTATGCTTTTAGCTTGCAGATTCATTGGTGCCCCTGGAGATTAAGCCTGGCATTTCCTTAGCAACTGTTTCCGCCGTGCTGCATACTAAAGATAACAAGCATGTTCTTCAGGTACAGTATGGAGGCCTGGCCTCAGCTGCGTCGCACCGACCCCTTGCTCCACACTGGTTGAGCTGGGGCTAGAGATGATAAAGAATCCCTCTGTTCAGTATACTCATGACCTCTCCACTCCCCTCACCTTTAACTAGCACAATAGTCTACCAAGCTTAAAATGAAAAAAGCTCCCAGAGCAGTGGTATTTCCCTAACTAGCATAATTGTGGTCCTGAGCCACTTGATAAATTATATCTGAAACAAAGAGTGAGCTGCATATAAATTTCTTCCCACTTATATCTTTGGCTATGTGCCTGTACACGATAAAAGGGGAAGGAAATTATTCATAGAGAAGACTGCAAATTATTTAAGTGTCTGTTCACAGCACAATAAAGAACTCAAAACTTTCTCAAACTTCATTAAACCAGCCAACAAACCAATAAGCACTGTTTTAGGCATAAAGGAAAATATTTCACAGATCTGTAATTTCATCCATGTGGGTATTTCCTTCACCAGTGCATGTCAGAACTCCTGCAAACAGAGAGGTCTTAGATATCTCTTATAAAGTTGTTGTGGCAAAAAAAATAAAATACGAGCTTCCCTCTGACCAAGCTGATGAGAAGCCTCAGTCAGAGATATCACAAAACAATTGAAACTTTTACAGGATAGCAGGGGAGATAAGACTTGGACAAATGAAACAATCGCAATCTTTTAGGAAAGAGAAATGGTAGTAAGTCTGAGGCAAATAAGCTGATGTGTTCTCTCTTTCTCTTTGTTATGGCTATTTGACACCCTAAACCTAAAATTTTACTCAAATTAGCGCTTCAGTCTGTATACCCCAAGATGTTTCAGAGAGGGAATGATTAAAGGTCAAGGCAGGAACACTGGGCTCACAGTACACTAGAGAAGACCCTCCCTTCTACAGTTGGCTTATTCTGGTGTGACTCCAAGGCGCATGGCTCGTGTTGTCAGCCAGCTTTGGGAGTTTGGGGCCAGTTCTATATCATTATTATTACTGCTGCTGCTGTTGCTACTACTACTAGCATTTAGTAGCACTTTGAGGTTTGTAATATATTTTATCTCAACTAATCCTCACAATAACCCTATGAGGAATATGCTTTTATCATCCCCATTTTACAGATAAGGAAGCAGAGACTGTAAGGTTAATGGACTTGCCCAGAGCCTAGCAGCTATAGGTTGTAGAGGCCAGTTGCTTTTCCTGGTCAGGTTAAGACCAGGGTGCCTTGCCAAATGTAAATGCATTAGCCTGTACTGTCAACATGGGAAGCTGTTATTATGCTCCTGGGAACTGAATTATTTTGATGCTCTAGGCTCCTCCTAGGCCCAGCCAGCCCCAAGCCAGCAAGAAGAGAAAGCGAGTGAGTGATGACATCCCAGATTGTAAACTTCTGAAGCCCCTCCTAAGTGGCTCCATCCCTGTGGACCAATTTGTTCAGACTTTGGAGAAGGTAAGAATCCAGCTCACATTTACCTAGAATAAAATAAGGACCATTGCTGCTCTTTTTTGTGTTCTCTTTCTTCATTGTTTTCAGAACTTTATATTGGCAACTTTCAATCTATCTACATTCTTTTCCAGTGATTGTTCATTAATTTCTACTTGGGACCCTGATTTTCAAATGTTCTCTAGTCCCATCTACAGCCTCTAGCTCTTTAAAACTAGTAACTTATAGGAACAGTGAGGGAAGGTGAGAGAGGAAGGAAAGGAGAAGTTGAGAGAATATACATGAATGCATTTATCATGGACTTATCATGTACCTTGCACTTGGGGAGACAACATACATAGGGTAGTGGTGGTGAAAGGAGGACATTTTAGTCTGGAAAGTTACAGGGTTGGTGAACAAAGCCACAGGGGAATAGATTGACACACCCTTTCCAGGAATAATGACAGAATTGATGTGATCATGGTTTCAGAGCCGGAGAGCATGGTGAGTAAGGATATGCCCATATTGACAAGGCAGCCATCCAGAAGATGGCTAGGGAATAGTAGAAAGTGAAGTATGACTGGAGCCTGCTCCAGGCTCATGTGGAGGTGCTCACCCGGAGCGGGTGAAGCACTCATCCATGAGACCAACAGGACCCAGGACAGACATTCCAGAGATCCTTGCCCTTATCACTGTAAGGAACCCAGAAGGCTGAAGTGATTTGTCCAGGGGCACATAAGTTGTAAGCGGCAGAACCAATATTCACACCCAGGCCCTTTGACTTGACATCCAGCTCTTTACATTGTATTAGCATGGATTAGTCATTGAATCCTGTCAAGCAAATGTGTTTTCTTTCTATTTTCTTCCATTTATCATCACAAGAGTTATATATTATTATCTATAGGTTTCTAATGAAACCCACAGGTGAGAAAACTCATACAGAGCAGTAGAGAATACTGGGAGCCATTGTGGTCTCCTCCGGACCTTCCCTTTAAGACAGACTCTCTGAATCCAGGGTCATTACCTCGCACATGCAGGGAGCAGCAGTGCTTTCCTGAAGTCCAGTGGAGTCCCAGACCCTTGAAATGGGTCTTCAGGGGGAACTGGCACACACCTGTAGCTAGAGGGACAACAAGAGCGGTTGGGCTGGAGTCCCAGACCCCATGACTCCAGACACAGACACCTGCTTTGTTCACTCTGTTCACTTTGAACAAAGCGGAAGCTTTGTGGAGTCGGAAGCTTTCCTCCGTTGGGCCAGGCCTTTGGCAGGTTTTTCATGGAATTTCACCACTTTTTGAAACCTGTTTCAAATTGGCTTGATTCTAAGTAGTGAGAGGAAAGGACAGTTTTGTGAAAAATAATGGATTTGGGAGGTAAGAGACTTGGGTTCAAATCCTGGCTCTGGCATTTTAGCATGTTTTCTTTGGAGTCAGAGTTCTTGGGTTCAAATCCTGACTCTGGCATTTCCTGCCTCTCTGGCCGTAGACAAGGCTTCGGTCTCATCTGTAAAAAACAGGGAGCTGGACTAGATGTCTCTGATATCCCCATCCCTCACTTCTGTAAAATGTAATGAGACTTGCGCTGGCACTCAGAACCGTTCTGAAGCAAGCAAACCTTAAAGCATCATCTAGATGAACTATTTTTTCCAGGTAGTGAGATGAGCTCACTTACTAGATTAAAAATTTGCATTAAGAAATACTAGAAATGCCACTTTTTAAATCTTTCTCCTCATAATAAACAAAGTGGAAATAGCACCATTTTTATGACATTCAGTGGCTAACTATTTTCCCAGTCCAGAAAACCCACCAGTCTCTTGTCTTCTTTGATCCTTGGCAGCATGGCTTCAGTGATGTGAAAGTGGAGGACACAGCTAAAGGACACATCGTCCTCCTCCAGGAGGCCGAGACCCTTATCCAGATTGAAGAAGATTCAACCCATATCATCTGTGACAACGATGAGATGCTCAGGGTTCGACTTCGGGACCTCGTGCTCAAATTCCTACAGAAATTCTAAATTAAGAGGGTTGCACTAGATTACCTCTAAGGTCACTCCCAGCTCTAGGATTATGTGAAAACTCAGATCTTTTCTGCCTTGGTGAGTCAACAGCATGGCTTCCAACATGGGGAGAGTTTAGAAAAGCAAGCGGTGGCCAGGCACAGGGAATCCCTGATCCCATACCACTTTGTTGTTTATGCCACATGGCTCAGAAATCACTGCAGAGTCTGCGTGCCGTCTTTCTCTATGGTTTTTAAGATGGTCCTCTTTTATTCTCAGATCTGGACTTGGCTTGAGTACTAAGGAAAATGGATGTTCTTGAGAGAAATAGTCTGGGTTTAATGCATAGAAATAGATCTCGCTGGATTTCTACCACTGCCTCAGGGAGATACCTTTGGTTAAATTCTAGACTTTTCTTTCGACTTTGAGTCTCCAAGTAATCCAAGCATAAGGCAACAGGTTGTTCATTGGTTGTGGTGACCAGTGGCAAAGGCAGTTCTTAAAGACTTTGCTGGTTTAGTGGAAAGGTAAGGTGTCTAGACTGACTTTTGTTTATTTTCGAGGTTTTGCTTGGCTGGGAAAGGGGAACTAGTCTGTTTGGCTTGGTTTGTTTGCTTCCTTTATTGCCTTCCCCAGAGAACTGTAAATCAAAAGATGGTTTTTCAAGGAAAGAGCAAAATAAACCACATCAATCTTTATCTTATTTTTAAGAAACCTCCTTTTAAATAGAAGGTAGTTATTTTTACCAAAGTATACTGTGCTCTGTTGTACATATTGTTGTTGTTCAGTTGTTTTAGTTATATCTGACTCTTCATGACCCCATTTGAGGTTTTCTTGGCAAAGATACTGAAGTGGTTTGCCATTTCCTTCTCCAGCTCATTTGACAGATAAGGAAACTGAGGCAAACAAGGTTAAGTGACTTCCACAGGGTGACACATCTTGTAATTGTCTGAGGCAGGATTTGAACTCAGCTCTTCCTGACTCCAGGCCTGGCACTGTACCATCTAAATGCCCATGTTGTACATATACAGTTTGTATTCATTTAATCTCAGTCCATTCCTACAGTTTTGGGATAGAAATGAGGCTTTCACAAAAGAGTTAAGCAGGTCAGCGATGCTTAAAGCAATAAGATAATAGAATAAGGTAAAAAAAATAGATGTTTTGATTGATACAGAAGAACCTAACATGGTTCAGGAAAATGGGGGCAGGGACAATAAGGGAAGGATTCAGCCAGAGCTGTGATGATTTTAAAACCATAGGTCATAGGAGACTGGGGAGAGAAGGCAAAGGAGGACGGAGACAATGATCTTGTGGAGACATCGCCCCCAGGCTTGGCACAGCCAGCTTTGCAAGCTGCTCTGTGTATGAGATAGCTGGAATTACATCTGCATGCGAAGGTGGCTTGCTGACACAGGGAAGGATCATCTATAGTGTTTAGCACATAGTAAACACTTAACAAATACCATTTCATTCATTCACAGGTTTTATAAGAAGGGAGAAAGTTCTTACTTAGGTACATCTGATTAGTTTTTCTGTCTCTGATGTAAAAGGGATACACTAGGTTTTACTGGTAAGCCCCTAGCTGTATCAGGCGCATGGAGCATGAACTTGTTTCACTGTGCAGTATGGAAATTTCCAGAAAAGAGAAGACAGGTCCTGAGCAAGGAAATTCCCACAAGAGAGGCTGAGTCCAAAAAAATAAATAAATAAATTTTTTTCAAGGACTATCCCAGCATGCCAAATTTTATGATTTAAAATACAGAAAGGAAAAACAGAACAACATGAAGAGTGATATTTTGGTGTCTGTATGTTAAGACACAAAACTCAACTACATAAAAACTCAACATACAGATTTAGTTCTACATATAATTATACTTCTCTGTGGCTTTAGAAATTCACTAATTTCTATTTCCTTTTATAGCCCATTGGAAATTAAAACAGAGCCGGGAACAGCCCTCTAGTAAGACTATTAATGTCTCTGCAGTCACCAGATTGTATTTTCCTCCTTGTTTCAATTCAATTCATTTCCCCTAGCATTTATTAAATACCTTCGTGCCAGGCATTTTACTAGGTTCTGGAACTCAATTAAAATAGTCCCTTCCTTCAAAGAGTTTACATTCTACTGGGGGAGAATAACAATGTATTTAATAAGTGAATAAGAAAAATAGAAAGTATAGACAGTTCTGCTATATCAGGACACATGCATTCCCAAAAAGCACAGCTCTCTGCAAGATGGTACACAATAAAGACCACAGAACTTAAGGGGAAAATGGAATGTGCAATGCCGAAAAACTTTGTCGGCAACACAGTTTTATACATGTTGAATGGTTAAAAAATAAATATTACATAAGTAGTGGCTATGTCTGTGACATTAGGCTGTACAGCAAATTGAAAAAGCTGAAACTCCAGGCCTTAGGGGCAAGAGGCTGTAGTGGAAGAAGATGGGGTGGGGTGGGGTAGGGTAGGGGTTAGGGTGGACCAGCCCTTCTCTGCTCACACCTCTACTACACCAGAAGATGGACAATGGCACCTCACCTTGACAAAGACCTGAAGTTTGCTTGTGGAGGTGGGCATTGGAAGAGTTGGAGCTTGTGAGTTATTATAAAGTGATGCAGTTTTCTGCATTTTCCCTGTTTCTTGAGGAAGAAATCATTCAGAAGCTAACTAGAAGTTTGTGTCATGCTAATGTTCCCTACTATGTCATTCATATTGGAATAAATTTGTGTTTTTGAAATATAATTGCAGAATTGACTATAACTACAATATTATTTGGAAAGTGGGAGGGCACAAAATGGTAACAATTAGAGGGAACCTCTAACAGAGCTTCTACCATCTCCACCCCTACTAAAATACTACCAAACAATGCTAGAGGAAATCCCATAAACCTACTGACTAGGTCCAATACAAAGTTATCTCATTTCAAGTGGGTCCCTACTGCTGCAAGGCAACCCTTTTACTCTTCCCTAGCATTTACCACAGAGTCTGTTAAAACCTGTCCTCAGTCCTCCCACATTACTCTTTCAAACACAGTCTCAGTAAAGGACCCCTTCCCATACTAAATCATGAAAAGAAGCCATTTGCCATGATCCCCTTCGCTCCTGCTATGCATCTTTTTTTTAATTAATTTATTTTGATTTATCAACAATCACTTCCATATGCTTTTGGGTTTAGAATTTTTTCCCCCTTCCTTCCCACCACCCTCCCCAAGACGGTGCATAATCTGATATAGGCTATACGTATACATTCCTATTAAACATTTTCATATTAGTGATGTTGTAAGTAAGAATTAGAACCAATAGGAGGAACCACCAGAAAGATGAAGCAGAACTCAACAGAAGAAAAAAAAATAGCAAGTAGTATGCTTCAGTCTGCTTTCAGTAACTCCATAGTTCTTTCTTTGGATGTGGATAGCCTTTTCCATCATGAGGCCTTTGGAGATGTCTTGGATCCTTGTATTGCTGGGAAGGGTTAAGTTTATCAATATTAGTCATCGCACAATATGGCTGTTATTGTGTACAACATTCTGTTGGTTCTGCTCATTTCACCCAGCATCAGACCATACATGTCTTTCCAGGTTTTTCTAAAGTCATCCTGTTCATCATTTCTTATAGCACAATAGTATTCCATTACATTCATATACCACAACTTGGTCAGCCATTCCCCAATTGATGGGCATCCCCTCAATTTCCAATTCTTTGCCACCACAGAAAGAACTGCTATAAATATTATTATACATGTGGGTTCTTTTCCCATTTTTATGATCTCTTTGGAATACAGCCCTAGAAGTGCTATTGCTGGATCAAAATATATACACATTTTTATAGCCCTTTAGGTATAGTTCCAAATTGCTCTCCAAAATGGCTGGATCATTTCACAACTCCACCAACAATGCATTAGTGTTCCAGTTTTCTCCTGCTATGCATCTTAAAACCTCTTGACAACATCCTCCATTCTCTAAAGAGGCATCTCTTTTTAAAATATGTTACTCAATTATCAAGGAAGGGAGGAAGAAGGGTGCCTGTTATCACATAAACACAGTCATGTAAAACAAATTCTCCCAATATTCATGTCTTATTCTGCATAATAGCTTATCACTCTATCATAGAGTGGGCAGCATTTTTTAACAGTCCTTTGGAATCATGGTTGATCAGAATACTTTTTCAAAATTGTTCATCTTCATAATGTTATGGTATAAAGTATTTCTCTGATTTTGCTCATTTCATTCTGCATCAGTTCATAAACAAGTCTTTCAATGTCTCTTTGAAAACATCTTTTTCTTCATTTCTTGCACTATAATATGTACATTCCTTTGACACAATTTGTTCAACCATTCTGTAATTAATGAATACCCTCTTGATAGTTGGCAGTTTTTTGCCAACATAAAAAGAGCTGCTATAAATATTTTTGTATATGTGAGACCTTTTCCATTTTCTCTGTTCTCTTTGGGACATAGGCCTAAAAGTATAGTTGGGTCAGAAGGCATACACTATTTAGTAACTTTCGGGACCTAATTCCAAACTACTTTCCAGAATGGTTGGACCCATTCAGAACTCCAGTAGTGCATCAATGTGGCTATTTTCCCACATGCCCCCGAACATTCATTATTTTCTTTTTTTTGTGATGTTTGCTAAATTGATGGATGTGAAGTGAAAGCTCAAAGTTACTTTACTTTGCATTTCTGTAATTATAAAAGATTTGGAACATTTTCTCATATATCTATAGATGACCTGGCTTTCTTTGTCTGAAAACTACCTAGACCATTAATCAGTTGGGGAATGTCTCTTAGTCTTACAGATTTGAATCAGGTCCTTATATATCTTGGAAATGAGACCTTTATCAGGGAAACCTGCAAAGATTTTTTTCCAGTTAATTGTTTCCCTTCTAATATTAGCTATATTGGTTTTGTTATTTACAAAATCTTTTTAATTTTATGTAGTCAAAATTATCCATCTTCTGTGATTCTTTCCCTTATTTGGTTATGAACTTTTCCCCACTCTGTAGATCTGATAGGTAATTTCTTCCTTTTTCTTTACTGTGTTTATGATGTGACCTTTTATACCTATGTCACATCCATTTGGTGTGAAATTTTGGTCTAAATCTAATGTATCCCCTATTGCTGTCCAGTTTTTCCAACAATCTTTTATCAAATAATGGGTTCTAAATCATGAAAAGAAGCCATTTGCCACGATCCCCTTCACTCCTGCTATGCATCTTTTTTTAAATTAATTTATTTTGATTTATCAACAATCACTTCCATATGCTTTTGAGTTTAGAATTTTTCTCCCCCTTCCTTCCCACCACCCTCCCCAAGACAGTGCACAGTCTGATATAGGCTGTACATATACATTCCTTGGCAAATGGCAAATCACTCCAGTATCTTTGCAGCTTCTTGCCAGCCTCTCTATTTGTACACTTGATCCCATCCCTTCTCACCTCCTCCGGCAGATTGCCCCCCAAATCATCTACTCTCCCTCTTTATCTTCAGTCTTTCCCTACCTATCTACTGGCTCCTTTCTAGATACTTGCAAACCCAAGACTCTGCTGTGCTTTTTAAAAAAAAAACAACAAAACCCTTTTGTCCTACCATCCTGTCAAGCTACCATCATCCTATATTTATTGCTCCTCTCTTTCATAGCTAAACTAAGAAACACTGTGTGTACTTGTTTAAACTTTTCTCACTTCTCAGTCTGCAGTCTGACTTCATGCCTCATCACTCAACTGAAACTTCTCTTTCCAAAGTTACCAATTGCCAAACACAATGGCCCATTCTCATGTCTCATCTTCTTTACCCTCTCTGCAGCATTTGACACTTAGTTGATCCCCTTCTTCTCCTAGAGACACTTCTGGGTTTGCCTAAGTACTTTCTCAATTTTCCTGCCTGCTTCCCCTCATTCTCTTTTCCCAACCCTAACTGGGCATCCCTCAAAGCTCTGTTCTGAACCATCTTCCCTCTACATACTTTGTGATTTTATATTCTCCCATGAATTCGACCATCTTCTCTATATAGATCGCTTCTAGATCTGTATAGTTGGCCCTAGTCTTTCCTGTGCCCCAGACCTGTCTTGCCAATGGCCTATTTGAGAACTGCCTGATCTGCCACTTACTAGCCTTGGGCAACTTCTTTGGAACTATTTCCTTACCTGTAAAATGAGTTCTAATACTTGTACTATCTACTTCACACTTTGTAAGCTGTAAAGTTTTATGTAAATATGAGCTTGGACTAGGAAGGAGATGGGGAGGAAGGGATACCCCTGTTTAGTAGCCTAATTTCCAATTAGACATACTGTTTTGCTGTTGTTGTTTAGTCATTTTTCAGTCATGTCCAGTGACCCCATTTGGGGTTTTCTTGGCAAAGATACTGGAGTGATTTGCCATTTCCTTCTCCAGCTCATTTGATAGATGAGGAAACTGAGGCAAACAGGGTTAAGTGACTTGGCCAGGGTCATCCAGCCAGTAAGTATCTTAAGACCAAATTTGAACTCAGGAAGATGTCTTCCTGACTCCAGGCCTAGTGCTATATCCACTACACAACCTAGCTTCCCTCCAGATACACTATAGGCATCTGTGATTCAGTATATCTGAAACAGAACTCATTACTTTTTCCCTCAAAACCCACCTCTCTTCCTAACTTCCCTGTTTCTGCCAAAGTTACCATCCAGTCACTTAAGTTCAAAACCTCAGCTTCACCTTTGACTTCACTGGCCTTCAACTTCTGTCTCTAATCAGCTGCCAAGTCCAGTTATCCACCCTCTTCTCTCACCCAGCCCCCACCCTAGTTCAAGCCCTCCTCAGTCTCACCTAGATTATTGAATTTTGCTCCCTCCAATCTCTCACCTCTTCAACCCAGCCTCTGCACAGCTGCCAAATGCTCCCCTTTACACACTCCATAATCCCACCAAACTGGCTTACTTGCTGTCCTTCATACAAGGCATTCCATGTACCATCTCGGTGCCCTTCCCCAAACTGTCTCCCAAGCCTGAAATATATGGCCTCCTCACCTCCAAGAATCCATAGCTTCCTTCAAAGCTCTGTTCAAATGGTACCTGCTATAGGAGTCATATCTGGATTCCTACACATACCCCCACCCCAGGTACCAGTGCCCTCCTCCCCCAAACTACTCTATATTTTCTATCTACTTTTCTGTGAACATGTTGCCGTCCTCCCCCCACCCCCAATGCAATGGAAATTCCTTGAAAACAATAACTTTTGCTTTTTGCCTTGGTTTCCCCAGGGCCTAGCACAGTGTCTGGAACGTAGTAGGCACTTAATAAATGCTTGTTGATTGTTTGAAAAGTTTTTCTACTTGAACTGTGTCTGTATGTGTTTTTAGAGTGAAATTTTGTAGAAATCCTTAAGACTATAACAGGAGACTATAACATAAGAGTATAACTCTCCCTGCCATAATAAATATCTCAAACTTACATAAAGATTTATGGATTACAAAATCTGAAGTAGATAGTGCGTGTGTGTGTGTGTGTGTGTGTGTGTGTGTGTGTGTGTGTGTGTGTAGGAAAAATATTTTAAAAGTTTTAAAAAACTTTTTTAACACTTTTTAAATTTTGAGTTCCAAATTCTCTCCCCCACCCACTGAGAAGGCCAACAATGTGATATCAATTATACTTGTGAAATAATGCAAAACATTTCATATTAGTATAATGCAACAAAAAAATTAATAACATGAGAAAAATATATTTAATTTTGTACTCAGAGTTCAGCAGTTCTCTTTCTGGAGGTTGGACAGCACTTTTTCATTATGAATCTTTTGGAATTGGCCTGATCATTGAATTGATCAGAGTAGCCAAGTCTTTCACAGTTGATCATTGTTACACCATTGCTGTTACTGTGCACAATAATCTCCTAGTTCTTCTCACTTCATTTTGCATCACTTTATACAGGTATTGCCATCATTTTTTCTGAAACCACCCCCCCTCATCATTTCCCATAGCACAATAATACTCCATCACAATCATATGCCACAACTTGTTCAGCCATTCCCCAGTTGATGAGCATCCCTTCAGTTTCCGATTCTTTGCCACCACAGAAAGCAGCTATATTTTTGTACACATAGGTCCTTTTCTTTTTTCTTCGATTTTTCAAGTACAAACCTAGTAGTAGTATTTCAGGATCAAAGGGTATGCACAGTTTCATAGCCCTTTGGGCCCAGTTCCAGATTGTTCTCCAGAATGGTTGCACCAGTTCACTATTCCACCAACAGTTCATTAATGTACCTATTTTTCCTCATTCCTTCTGGCATTTGTCATTTCTTATAGGTGTGAGGTGGTACCTTAGAGTTCTTTTAATTTGCCTTTCTCTAATCAATAGTGATTTGGAACATTTTTCACATGACTATAGATAGCTTTGGTTTCTTCTTCTGAAAACTGTCTGTTCATATCCTTTGACCATTTATAATTTGGAATGGCACCTTTTATAATTTTGACTCAGTTCCCTATATATTTGAGAAATGAGGCCTTTATCAGAGAAACTTAATTCAAAATTTTTTGTTTATGGTACCTTTTAGCAAAATATAGTTTCCCTGATGATTTTCTCTTTTAGTTAGATCTAATTTTGCTTTTGCTCTGTCTGTGATCATGATTCCTACTTCTGCCCTCTTCACTTCCACTGAAGCATAATAGACTCTGCTCCAGCCCTTCATTTGAACTCTATATGTGTCTCTTGTACACAACATATTGTTGAATTCTGGTTTCTAATCCATTTTGCTATTTGCTTCTGTTCTATGGGTTAACTCATCCCATTCACATTTGCAATTATGATCACTAACTGTGCATTTCCCTCTATCCTATTTTCAGTACTCTGTTTCTCCTTCTATCCCTTTTTATCCTGTCTCTCCTCAAAAATGTTTCTTCCAACCACTGCCTCCCCCAGTCCACCTTCTCCCTTATAATTGGCTACAATATTCCTGGGAGTCTTCATTTTGGGATCTCTTTTAAGAGGTGATTAGTTGATTGTTTCAGTTTCTATTTGACCCTCTGGATCTAAGATATTGGGGCAGTTTTCCTTGATAATTTCTTGAAATATGTCTAGACTCTTTTTTTTTTTAATCGTAGCATTCACATTGTCCAATAATTCTCAAATGATCTCTCCTTGATCTGTTTTCCAGGTCAGTTGTTTTTTTCCATTGAGATATTTCACATTTTCTTCTATTTAAAAAAAAAAAAAATTCCATTGACTTTGTTGTATTGTTTCTTGAAGTCTCATGGAGTAATTAACTTTCACTTGCCCAATTCTGCTTTTTAAGGAGTTCTGTTCTTCATTGAATTTCTTGTGCCTCTTTCAACCAAACTGTTAATTCTCTTTTCATAATTTTCTTGCATTACTCTCACATCTTTTCCCCGTTTTCCCCTCTACTACTCTTATCTTGTTCTTTAACTCTTCCAGTAATTCTTGCTGGACTTGGGTCCAATTAGCCTTTTTCTTTGAGACTTTGCTTAGAGCTGCTTTCACATTGTTGTCTTCTAAGTTTGTCATGGTCTTCCCTGCCACCATAGTAGCTTTTCATGGTCAAGTTCTTTTTGTTGTTATTGTTATTTCTTCATTTTGCCAGCCTATTTCTTCACTTTGAACTTTATATTAAAGTTGGGCTTTGTTCTCCTGGAGTGGGGAGGTACTGTGCCAACCCTCAGGCCTTTTCATGCTGTTATTTTCAGAGCTAGTTCTAGGGGTCTGTAAGTTTTCAGTGCTTCCAAGGTGATGTTGTCCTGGGAAAGGTATGGTCATTGCTCTCCTGGTCTGTGCTCTGGTCTTTACACAGGAAGGGTCTCTGCTTTCCTGCAGCCCCAAGTGCTAGTGCTCTTCTCAGCCCTGAAACTGTGAGTCCCTTGTGATTGATCACAACATTCCTCTTTGTCCTGGAACCACAAACCAGAACTGCTAATGGGCAGTAGAGTTGCCAATCAGCACCAGCTTGCACCTAGTGCCAGTAAGGGTCCCTTATAAACTCTTTCTGACCAGTTGTCCAACCCTCTTATCATCTCTGGGTTGAGAGTTCCCAAAGCTGCTGCTGCCACTGCCATGGCCACTTCTAACGCTCACCACTGGTACTCTTGCCATGCTCTGGGC
Source organism: Vombatus ursinus (assembly GCF_900497805.2). NCBI lineage: Eukaryota > Metazoa > Chordata > Mammalia > Diprotodontia > Vombatidae > Vombatus > Vombatus ursinus. Next base: position 3,888,255 of record NW_020949997.1, read on the forward strand.
CTGTGCCCATCTCAGTGTTATAGACCTCTCCTGTGGACCTCCTAAGTTGTCTTAGGCCAGAAAAATGTCTCCCTCTGACCTTTTGTTGGCTCTGCCACTCCAAAATTTGATTTAAGGTATTATTTCAAAGTTGTTTGGAGGGGAATGTTGAGAGCTGGCCCTCAGAGGACATCTACTAAAATCCTTAACCCAAATCATGAACTCTTTTTAGACCATCCCTAACAAGTGGTCAACCAACCTTACCTGGAAGACTTCCAGGATTGTGGAAGTCACTATCTGCTGGAGGCAGTCCATTCCATTTTTGTCCACTGTTAGGAATATTTTTTCCTCATTTTGAGCCAAAATCTGCTTCCCTACAATGTCTAATCATAGCTCCCTGTTTCTGTCCCCATTGTTCCTCCATCCCCCTAACTAATCTCTCTCAAGCCTTCAGAAAAATCAAAAGGAGTCCCTCACAAAGATTAGCGGCCAGTGGTGTATTATATTTGTAATAGCTCAGTTTGCAGATGACTGAAAATAGATAAAAGAAGTAGGTATTGCCCAGCTTGGAAATTGTCTCCCTCCTCTTCACTCAGAAAAAAAATAATAATAAGATTATTCTTAGCCTGAGTGCTATTGTGATTCAGAAACCTTTTGAGGTGGAGAAGAAACGAAATAAAACCTGGATTTGGGATTTATTTGAATAGAAAAACTGCACTTGGTTCATTTTTCAATAAGTGTTTTTTAAATCACTACCATACGGGGGAATTATCAGAAAAAAATAAGCCCCTGCTCTCATCTTTGTATAGATAAAGTATAAATTTAAATACAGTCAATGCATAAGGGACAAAAAGGGATGAGAGACCACTCCCAACTTAATCAGTGAAGATTTCAGGTGGGAACAATCAAGGCCATTGCTTGATGAACTGAATTCTCGTTCATCCCAAGCCCGAGGAAAAGCACTTTGATTTCGTAACTATAGAAATTATTCACTCAGCATCCTACTGGTTAGACTCCCTCTGTCACCACCCCAGAGGCGGCTACCTGCGTCGTCCTTAAGAATCATCTGATCTGGCTCTCTTAATCATTGTCACAGAATCTCAAAGCACCAGGGACCATGCATTCCAACTCTTGCCAAACAAGACTGTCTTCTACAACATTCCCAAGTGTATAAGCTTTGGCCTAGAATACCTCCAGTTATGGGGAACCCACTACCTTCCTACCCAATTCGTTCAGCTTTGGAATAGCTCTAATCATTAGATATTACCCCGCCCCACCCCCAACATCATGCTGAAATTTGCCTGTTTTCAACATCTACGCATTGTTCCCAGTGCTGCCTTCTTGGTTCTAGTAGAGCAGAGGTGTTCCCTTTTTCAAATATTTAATGACAACTATCTTGTCCTCCTTAAGTCTTCTTCAGGTTTAACATTATTTTCAGAATCAGACAACACACATAGAGTACTTATAATACTATTGCTATTATTATTCCTGCTATATTAAACAAAGTGGGAGAGAAGGCATAGTCTGCAGCATCTTGCTGAGTATAAACTAGTCTTTCTGGAGGCTGCCTGAGGATCTATTTCTTCCCAAGGTCAGAAGATTTTAAAGGTACTGGAGCAGGGAAGGGTTGGGTGTCATTAAAAAACTAGAAATCATCTAATAAAATGACGGGAAAGGCTGCCAGTCCAAATAGGGTTTAGGAAGGAGAGGAACGTACTGCCTCCTCCTTCCTGAACCCTGATTTACCTGGTTATCGAAACTTTCTTGGTTCAGATGAGGAAGGACCCTAGGGAGGTGGTGTCTCATACTCAATGCAGAGGCACTGAGTTCAGTTCTCCGAGGACTGGCACTAGGGGCACCAGAGAGCGGCATCCTGTGCGTGGGCCCAAAACAACCCGGTTCCCTTTGTTTTCCAAGAACATTCCCCTTTGCAGCTCTAGAGCCCGATAGGCATCAAAAAATTTTCAGGTTTTGCAGCAGGGACTGAGGGAGCAACTCCGAGTTTAGCTCTGCCTTAAGGCATGTGAATATTTAAGCTAGAAGTGGGCAATATGGTTAAAGTACAACTACTGCCCAGGTTCATTCCCTCCGCAGGGAGATGGGACCAAACTGGCCAACTTGGCCATGTCTTCCCTGGGGAGCCATGTCATCTCTCACATCCTTGCCTTTGCGTGAGCTGTTGCTCCTTCTCTCCCCGACTCCACCTCTTAAAATCTAAAGGCCACCTTCCCCATGAGGCCTTTCCTGATCCCCCCCAGTTATTAGTGCTTCTCCCCAAAAGCCAATTACTTAACCCTGAGATTTACCCATGACATAGCCACTATGTCCAGGCAGAGCCTTAAGGATCATCTGGCCCAACCTTTCATTTATTAGATTAGTAAAAATCCTCCTCACTAAGCTCTGACCCCAACTTGGTTAACCCAGCCAGTGCCCCAAGTATCAAAATCTTTATTTGCATTTGGCAAGGGTCAAGTGAAGTGCATAGGCCAAACCAAATTTCACCCTGACCCAGGGGCTTCTTCACCAGGCTTGTGATGATTTCTGCTTTCATTTGGAGGTTTCTAGCCCACTACATACACTAATACCATTCATTTGAGTCTCTCCCAATTCTCAGTTCTTAATACATCACTTCCTTCCCCCAAAACCTTTAAGGGCTCCCAGCTGCCTACCAAATAAAGATGAGTCGAATGAGCTTGGGATTTGATGCTTTCTACAGTCTGGCCTAATTTGCCCTTCCAACCTCTTCTCATATTCCCCTTCACATTCTGTATGCCCCAACCAAACTGACTACTCTCTATTCCTCCAACATGTCCTTCCATTTTTCGGCCTTTTCTTATCCTATTCTCTGTGCTTGGAATCCAGAGGGAAACTCACTACCCACCAAGGCAGCCTGTTGCATTAGAAACACTTTCTATATTTTGAGCTGCAGTCTGTCTCACTCTTCCACCATTTGGTATTAGTTCTGACTCCGAGGTCAAGGAGAACCCCTCTGCCATATGACTATCCTTGAAATATTTGAAGATGGCTACTATAAGACTTCATGAAATCATAATTTAGAGCTAAAAGGGACCTTTCAAAGGCAGCATGGCTTGGTATATAGAATGTTGGCCTGGGAGTCAGGAAGACGAATTCAAATCCTGCCTCCAATGCTTACGAACTGTGAACTTAGTCTGAGTCAGTTTCCTCATCTGTCAAATGGGGATAATACCACCTCTGGTACCTACCTCACAGCTCTGTTGTGAGATTCAACTGGAATAATGTATGTAAAGCCCTTTGTGAATCTTAAAGACAGAAACACCAAGTGGTGCACCTTACCTGCTTCAAGCTATTCTCAGAAAACTTGTTTTCTATTCCATTTACTTCCTTGTTCATTCCTTCACTGACTCTTTGAAAACTAAGTTTTAACTAATACATGGAAATAGCAGAATTACTTCCTTACCCATGCTAGAAGTTTCCCAAATATGTCTCATCATCCGCCCTGAGAGATAGGAAGCAGCATGTACCAGGCAAGTCAAACTGCTGTATAATCACCATCTCCCCTCAGACCCTGACAGAGACAGCCCAGGACCTCTGAACTCAAGAACTTTGGAAACAACAGCATCCCCTATTCTAGCCCCTACAGCCATCATTGAAGGGAGATAGCACTGTGGAGATGAGGCCTACCTTATCACCACTAGCAGCAACTGCTGACCAAATGCCACAATTAGGCAGATAAGCACTAGAACCCTGGCAGCATACAGCCGTGCATGTGGCAGCACACCGCCCCCCCAGACCATTGGTCTTGCTACCAGCTCAGTTCCCATAGTTATGGGAGGACGCAAGTCCTGCAGAAAAGAGGCCAGCCCACCCCACACTCCCCAGCTACCAACTAACTGCCAGTCACAAGACTGACAAGGCACCCTGGGCCAGGCCACACTACCCCCCTCCTTGACCACCATCTCCCCTCAGATCCCAGTGGAGACATCCAAGGACCCTGAACCCAAGAGTGTTGGGTATGGCAATGCTTCCAGCACAGAGCCTGCAAGCCATCATCCTATGAAGCAGCTCCTGTGGAGATGCAGCCTGGCAGCTGCTCCTGCAGGTGCTACAACTAAGCTAATGAAGATCCAGAAAGAAAAAAAGTTATTGCCCTCAAAGTCCTTGACACTGTTAAATGGTTCAGCATCAAAAACTGATATGATTTTCTCAGTGGCAAAGACGTTAAAGAGACATCACCATCTCCTTTGTGGCTATGCCCTAAGGACCCCAGGACATTGCCATGTGAGTCACTGCCGAAACCTTCCATATTTGTTGTCTTCATTACAATTCAAGAGCTGGAACTGTCTTATGTTTCTGTTTGTATCCCCATGCTTAGCTTGCACTTAATAAATGGTTTTTCTCATTCATTCATTCATAAAAGGTTTCCCCTTTCAAATACAGTTTTGTTGACAGGGGCAGAAATGGGGACAGTTGTGAAATACTGAAAAGAAAACAGCCTCCCAAAGACTTAATCAGGCTAAAGATGGCCTCTGTGTCTCATTTCCCTGCATCTAATTTGCATTTGCCTGACAAGAGAAATTTATAGGTAATGATGGGAAGCCCTGATCTCTAGAACTAGTTGGGTAACTATGGGACAAATGTATGTTACCTAGTTATGATACAGATTGCAGGAAAGTGAATTCTGGTTTATCACTATGAGGAAGAAGTATCATTTTACTGTAGAGACTCCGCTGTGAACCTGCAGAGGAGCACTCAGTAGATCTCAGAAGAAAATAAGTTGTTGTAACATGGCCATTCATTGGGAACTCCGTGACCTAGAAGTGAATAACCCAGTCCAGAGGCATTGGCATTTTCTCGATAGCCTATTTATCTTATGGCCATCTATGACCCCTTGCCTTCTATATACTGTTGTGTAACCAGGCTTTCCCACATCTTGTCAACTATTTTCTAGAAACCTACAATTTTTATCATTTTGCAATTGACCCTATTGAAATTCATCCTATTTTTTTTTTTTTTTTGAGATAAACCTGACTGAGTAAATAGGTCCCTAGGCTTAGGTGGGTACCTGGGCATCAAGAGCATACTGTATGAAGGTGACTTCCCTTCATTACACAAAAGCAGGAATGGGGTGTTTGTTTAAAAAAATTATCCTATTCATACCCAGCACAGACATACAAACTGTACTCTACCATTAGGACCCAAAAGAATCCTGGCCTGTCAGTGGTCTTATCTCGAATCAATAAGGAATAAAACCAGCTGAAGGAGCAGCATTGCAGCATGTCACACAAAGATGCAGTAGGCATGGAATAAGACCGTGAGCACAATATCACATGACTGACGCAAAGAGAGTCAATACTGTTGAAATCCTCCTGATTAAAAGCAGGGATTGGATGATCCCCGGGCCTACCCGTATAATACACAAAGCATGAGCAATCAAGAGTCAATTAGAGATCTCACCCAAGGAATCAAATTTGCCCTTATATGGATCCTCAAAATCCTGTTCTGGTGCCTCGTCTTAACCTGTGGTGATCCCGGCATCTTGAAGGCTGGGATGAGAAGACCTTGTGTCTGTCCCACAAGGCTAACCTCATTTGTTTTTTTTGACAGGACTATCAGACTGGTGCTGCTGTTGTTCAGTCATTCAGTCACGTCCAACTCTTTGTGACCCTACGGACCATAGCACACCAATCCTGTCTGTGGGGTTTTCTTGTTAAAGATACTGGAGTGGTCTGCCATTTTTTTTTCCAAGTGAATTAAGATAAAGGTTAAGTGACTTGCCCAGGGTCACATAGCTAGTAAGGGTCTGAGGCCTGATTTGAACTCAGGTCTTTGTGACTCCAGGCCCAAGACTCTATCCCCTGAGGTTGGTAGATAAGGGCCTGCAGTCAGGAAGACAAGTTCAAATCTGGCCTCAGAACTAACTGTGTGACCCTGAACACATCACTGCCTCAGTTTCCTTATCTGTAAAATGCAGATAACAATAGCAGAGTTGTTGTGAGGATCAAATGAGATATTTGTAAAGTGCTTAGCATAGGGTCCGGCACATAGTAGGTGCTTAATAAATGCTTATTCCCCTTCCCTTCCCTGTAATATAATAGCACTTAATAAATGTTTGTTCCCCATACTGACAATATTACAAACAGTGGTCTTAACAGTATCTATATCAAATTTGGGGTGTATAGGGGTGTTTAAGGAGGCCTAGCACCTCTGTCATGGGGGTAGCCAAGCCCTTTTCAGGGCTGCTCATCTACCTTTGGTGTCCACCTGGCACCCAACTCTCACCTGTGGCTCCAAGAAGTTGTAGCATGAGCAGCGGCCACACCCAAGTAAAACCGTGGAGGCAGATAGGCTAACCCAGGTTGAGGGTAATTGACAGGCCTCATCGGGTGAGTTAGAGAGGTGTCTACCCCAAGCAGGTAAAGACTAACCCTGGTAGGACAGGTAGATGAGAACAATTTGTTCCAATGGCCACGAAGGCAACTGAAACAGGAGCTATAGAGCGCTTAGAGCTTGGTCAGGCATAGAAGACACCAAGGTCATCATTCCCTGCACGCAGGGCCATCACCAGTCATCTTGACTTTTATCTTGCCACTGGACCTCAATGACTCAGGAAGGGAGTGAGGCTGACAACTTTGTCTATCTCACTTAAATCCAATTCTTGCACAAGTCATCACCCCATGATGTCACTGGTCCCCTTCAAAGATGAAGACAAACCAACATGTCAGATTTAATTCTTTGCAATAGAATCTGTCACCATATTTATTACTCACAGTTTGCACACTTGTGAAGTCTCTGTCAACGTGGAAGGTTTCTAGCAGAAGACCCTAAGGATCTGCTCTTGGCCCTAAGCTGTTCAACATTGTTATCATTTAAATTGACTTAGCCAAAGGCATAGGAGGCACTGCTTTTGACCAAGAAGTGAGCAATTACCAACCTAATCCTAGGACTGTGCTTGCTGGATGAAGGTGGTGGGAAATGTAGAAAGTTTACCTTGAAAAGGCCCTGTCCAGAGAATTACAGGATCATATATTCAGAGCTGGATGGGAGATCAGTGGCCTTCTTAGTTCAACCCTTAATTTTACAAATGAGGAAACTGAGTCCAAGGGAGGTAAAAGGAAGGTCATATATAGTAAGTAGCAGAGGTATGATCTGAACCCAAGTCCTCTGACTCCAAATCCATCCCACTGTCAACTGTACCATGCCCATTATTCACTTTCCACTTTTTTCCCCCAATCCCTTTCACTAATAACTGTAAACCCAAACACATCATCAGTGTCTTTAGCTCAGGCTTCTTCTGCCTTGATGCCTGGCTTCCAGTGTCCCCCATAGGAACTCTAGGATGCAAGTATTACCAGGAAAGACATGATGGAGCTCAATGTAAATAAGTACATTTATGCAGCGGTCGTCATAATGGCCACATTAATAAGATAAAAATCCAGTGGGTTTTTATGATTACCATTGTGTCTCCACACACACACCAACCTCTCTAAATGTGCCCCAAAACTCTTATTTCTGAGTAAAACAGACCCCCAGGAAGAGAAGGGCTTTTCTGGGGTCCCTCAGTCAGGAAGAGATGACCCTGGCCTCATAAGTGGATATGAACCCAGCTGCTTTGTCCACTTTGCCAACCTCCCTAATGGCTACCCACTGTGAGACCTACAAGTTTTTAGAGCTGAACCATAATAGCTTTACTTCTAAGTTGGAAACAGTTTGCAATCCTGTCCCCAGTTCTCCTCTCCATGAGTGACCTAGGATCATTCATTCATTGGTCTTCTCAGGACTTGCATCTTGTGGCAGACCTCAAAAGGGGGACACACTTTTTTCTCTTCTGAGGCAAATCACACACAACTGCCAGGCTACTTGAATTAAATTCTCCGTTTATTTTGTCCTCTTACAAAATCCAACATAGGATCATTGTGCTCATGATTGTGGAGGGGCGTGTGTGGAAAAGGGGTCTCCCCTCTCCCTTTAAAAGAGTCATTTCAAACCAGGAGCAGCTCCTTGAGCAGTGGTACCATGAGTGTCACGGGGAGTCAGACCAGAAAAAAGACCACACCACCCTCCTAAACTGTTCCTCTGTATGAGGCTCAGTGAGTCGTCCGTGGGATGAAGTCCTGACCAGACAGGATGGAGAATCACTACAAGGAGAAATAAAAGCTCGGAATGGCACTGTGAGCACTTGGGGAGCAGGGGTGGGGAAGGATGACCACAGCCCAGGCTGGGCTACTCACACAGGGTGAGAAGCAAACTTGCCAATGAAATACTGAGGGTGTTTCTAGGCCCCTGTAGCACAGGTCAGGTGTTAAGACAAATCTGTGCCCTTTCTTGAGCAGCAGAGCCAAGGAAATTCAAACCACAAGAGGTCCAGATGCTTCTTTTGTTCAGGCAAGATGGATACATGAGTAGATGGAAATGACACTGGGATTTCCCCAGGAGTAAATGAAACCCGGGCCACTGAGTTTCTAATTCTAATAAACACTTCTTCAACCCCTCTCCCTTTCCAAAAGGATACATCACTCTTTGGGGTCTGAAACAATCCAAGATGCCAGAGTTGACCTCTTGTCAGTTCAGGCAGAGGGTCTCTCTTCTTAGCACATGGGACTGTGTTAATAGAGCCCTTCAGGTTCAGCGAACCCTTTTGGATCTGGTTGTCTATCCTTGGCTTTCCTCTGACTTGTCTTACCCCATCCCCTCTATCCCATCCTCTCCTCCCCTCCCCCCCAAAAAAGGACAAAACCAAAAATTCTCATGGTAGCCATTATGCCCTCAGTCTATTAGGGCTGCCCATGAATTCTAGGTATGGTATTTTGTGACCTGTCAAAATGGATGTCTCTCTTTAAGGTAAACCTAATGGACTGTTCCTTGTTATAAACCAATGCACAAGCCCCTCATGTGTAAAAGAAAGAAGTAGCAGCCACATATCACACAACTCAAAATGCCACTCTCTGGCTTTCCCAAGGAAGGAAGGCCATAGCTACAAGGATTAAAGTAAGAAATTAGGGAAAGAGCAACTGGGGAGTTCGGAACAGAATCGTTATGCGGCTGACATCACTCCTGGCTGGGCTGCCGAGATAGACTCCCAAAGCCTTTATGTGATTTTGTTGAGATGGCAAAGGCAAGACAAGAGGTGCTGGGGTGAACCTTTGGAGGGAAGCACTGAAATCCTAGGAGCGTCCCTGTTGGGGTGATAGGCACTAATCCCCAGCTGCCTCTGAAAAGAGCTGGCTAAAACTAAGGCAGCTCAAGCCCGTGTGGGGGAGGCTGCAGATGGAGAGAAAAAGAAAGAGAGAGAGACAGAGCAAGAGAGCGCCCCAGTTTCAGGAAGACACTTCAGGAGGTCACAGCAAGTACAGATGGACAGGGGTGAAGGGACTCAGTGGAAACAAGGAACAGGGGTTGGAACTAGTTTAAGGCATGTGCATGACTGGAGGGTTGAACCAGATTCAAGCTTCCTGTTCAGCTGCCGTAGGCCCCGTGGCTTAGATCTGGATATCGCGTTAGATAGAGTAAGCTGAGTCCCTAAGAAATTGTGCCCAGCTCCCAACCCACTCAGACTGGTTTATTTCAGGCTTAGCCCAGGTCTGGACTTGAGGGCTGGTGGTAGTAATGTGGGTCCACATCACTACTTTGGAAAACCTGAGGAAGAGAGGGGGGAGGTCAGGTCAGGTGTAAGGCAGCCCTTGGGATCTCAAACTGATCCAGGATGCTCCCCATTCCTTCTTAGAGTTCCTTCCAAGTTTCATGGGCCCTGGAACCAGCTTGGTCTCCTTCAGAGTCTATAGAATGCTAATTATTAAGCGCCCTAAGGCCAGATAATCAACAATCTGTTCAAGGAAAGGAAGACCAATTTCACCAGGGTATTAGTTGCACTTCTCACTGTGGGACACCCCGGCCAGCCAGGGTATAGAAAGGAGGCCTGCTACTCAGGCCAGTTGAGCCATCCTAAAACCCCTCCAGATGCACCTGGCAGCTGAAACGACCAGTTTTCCCTTTCTCTCATCCAAAAATACAAGACTACAGGTGATTCTGAAGGCAACAGACAACAGGCAAATGATAAGAGGTTCTAGACACTGAAACAGGAGAGAGATGTTTGGGAGGGCCAGCTCAATCGGGCTGCAGGCTACTGCTCCCCCCTGTTCAGTCTTGGCTTAGAAAGCGGAAAGGGAGGAGAAGGGGAGGATGGGGATGGGCCCAGGCATGGGCTGTGATGAGGAAAACCCTATCCCCTAACTTGTTTCAACACAGACATCCCTAGGGAATGAAGGAGGATGCCTGAGGTGGGGAGAGAGTTGTGAGGTTGGGAACCAACTCCATCCAAGTTAAGAAGAGGAGGTCTCTGAAGCCTGCAACTTCTCACGCAGTGAGACAGGCAAAAAATTCAGTCCCCGAAGATATATCTAGATATATGTGTGTCTGTCTGTCTGTCTGTCTCTGTGTGCAAACATACATATATATGTATGTGTGTGTATATATATATATGTATATAAAAGCCTTCGGAGGCAAACCTGAAACACTTTCTTTTTAAATAATAATAAGAGTTATTATTATTATTATTGTTATAAAAACCACAAACCAGTCGTCCTGGGCTAATGTACTCAGTGAGTGACTATCCCAAGTCCCCATGGTCCTTAGTGTAAGCTACTGAATATCCTCTTGACCGGTGCTCTAGCAGGGAGCAGCCCAGTATTCAAGACTGAAGGCAGATGCTCCCTTCCACTCTTGCTGGCCCCCCTCCTCAGCAGTGGCCAGCCTGGACCACCCAGCTGGCAGATGTCCACAAGGCCTCCCAATCCTCCAGCCCATGGGTGCCATCTCCCTTCCTCCACATGATCTCATCACTGAATCACCAAGTGCCTCTATATGAACTTGAAACACTTGGTCTTGTCATGCGGTAGGCGGGTCTTGAAGAGCACGGAGTCCACCCTAAACTGTGTATACAGCAGGGGCATGTAGCCATACACCTTGACAAAGAAGTTGATACACTTGTGCCGCTCGTGGAAATGTGAGTCATCATGGGACAATGCCTGGGGGCACCCTGGGCATCGGAATGTCCATCGGGAAGTCACCTAGAGGCAGAAAGAAAAGATCAGAGATGAGACTTTAAATCACCTACGCCCCATCTGAAGATTTTCTTAAAATGCCCTTACCCCACCCTGTGTATGTCTGGGTCACTAAACAGGCTATCGGATACGGTCTGTCGTGTAATTCTATAATGCATAGGGGCAGGCAGTGAGAACCCTGGGCCCAGAATCAGATATCCTGCCTTGGAGTCCTGGGTGTGTCACTTACTAATACAGCTTAGCACAATGCCTGGCACACAGTAGGCACTGATCCAAGGGAGGCAGCTCCCCAACCTGCCCAGATACCGTAGAGAGCTGGCCTCAGGACTCCGGCTGAAGATCCACCTCTGACACATCCCAGCAGGGCTACCCTGCACCAGTAACAAACCCTCAGTCCCCTGGATAACATGCTAGGAATATAACCTGCAGAGAAGGCGCCTGCCCATCCACAGAGCTCCCTACGCAAGTTCCTTCCCCCTCAAAGATCTCATGAGGGAGGTGCTGCATCTATCATTCCTCCATTCCACAGACTAGGTAACTCAGCTTCAGAGGGCCTAAGTGACTTGCCCCAGGGCATATAGCTAAGAAAAATCAGAGCCAGGATTAGAGCCTGAGTCTCTCCTGCCTCTCTGTTCACTGCCTCTAGCCTCAGTTTCTTTCTTCATCCATAAGATGACATTCTTCTTACCTCACCCAGCAGTGGGATCTACAGAAGCCGACTCTTAAGGCTAACGATGAAAATGGCTTACGTTTTTATGACACTTTTCAGTTTCAAAGCACCACCTTATTTGATCCTCACATAGCTAAAAAGTGTTCTATAAATGCAAGCCATCATCATTATTATTTTTACTAGCCAACAAGGTCACTTCTTGAGAACCTCCCCAAGGGGCCAAATCCAGTTGCTCACTTCTGATTTGGAAATCGACTGTGCTCATCATGCCTGCCTCTTGAGAAGACCCCCTTCCAGGAGTTCAGCTCCAGGCTCATTAGCGGCTTATGTAAGAACCCTCCAGTTCAAGCTCACAATGAGCTGTGGGTGTTTTCACTGGCTCCCCTGCAATTCCTTCCTCAATTAGAAAAGGAACTCAAGCATTGAGATAAGAGCAACAACAAGCACATCCATCAGGCATTTCTCTCTCCGCCCCCCCCCCCCCCCCCCCCCCCCCGCTGGTCTCTTAGTCCTGCATCCTCTTCCTGGATAGCCAACATTTAACCACGGGCAAAAAGCCATCCAATGCACATGACCCCGCTAGACACAAGAAGCTCTTTAGATGAGTGGTTTTCCCAAGAGGTTCTGGGATCATTGATGGACACAGTTTCCAGGAAATGTCAGGCTATTTAGTTTAACAATGGCTTGTAAAATTCTTAGTTGATGTAAGAAAACCCAGAGAGAGACAGGCAAGATGCTGCGGTCCATCATGCTCCTCTTCCCTCATCCACCAACCTAACTCCTTGCTCAAGTAAATCCTACATTTTTTAGGCTTCCCACCTGAGGTTATCTGATCCTCTATCCTGAATGGGGGACCCTTTTAGGCTATTAATTCCCAAAGTTTTTTGTTTGTTTGTTTTGTTTTGTTTTTTGGTGAGGCAATCGGGGTTAAGTGACTTGCCCAAGGTCACACAGCTAGTAAGTGTTAAGTGTTCGGTCTGAGGCTGGATTTGAACTCAAGTCCTCCTGACTTCAGGGCTAGTGCTCTATCCACTGCGCCACCTAGCTGCCCCAGTTCCCAAAGTTTTAATGAAGGTAGCCATCATAACAACAATGCAATTGGGTAGCACTGGCCCCATAGCTATGATGAGAGCTAAAATGGAAGATGGACCACCCTCAGATGGAAGAGTATGGAAAAGAAGGCAGCCCAGTGGGGAAACATCTGATTTTAGGAATACAGTTTTAACACTTTGAGATGAAGTGAGCTGTGAAAAGAGGAACTAAGCTAAGAACTAGCTGATCCCTGGCACTGGAATAGAGGGGAAAGGCCTGAGTTCTAGTTCCAGAGCAATTATTTGCTAGAAGCATGATGTGAGGCAACTCACTAAGACTCCCTGCTGCACAGCCGGCCTATCTCTGTACTGGCAGAGGGAGCTCCTCATCAGGAGCTCCTTCTATTGGTGAAGTCACAGTCTGATTAAAAACAAACACACAGGGGCCACTAGGTGGCGCAGTGGATAAAACACCAGCCCTAAAGTCAGGAGGAACTGAGTTCAAATCCAGCCTCAGACCAAACACTTGACACTTACTAGCTGTGTGACCTTGGGCAAGTCACTTAGCCCCAACTGCCTAAAAATTAAAAAAAAAAATAAGAAAAAAAACCACATACCTTAGGCAAGTTACTCACTTTCCTCATATTTAAAATGGGCCTAAGAATATCTTATCTGCCCCTGTCTATCGTGGATGAAAAGTCCAGGAAGCAGTCACATAAGCAGTAAGTACACATGAGCTCACAAGGTTGTCGTCAAGATAAAATGAGATAATATATGTAAAAGCACTTTGTAAACTGCATGGAAAGCATTACAACATCTTTCCAATAACAACAGCCATTCACATTTATGTATACGCATTTTAAGGCTTACATAGTACATTCCTCCACAACACCCATCCCCATTATAGAGGCAGAGAGGTCTGATGACTTATTTGTGGTCACAGAGTGACTCAAAGTCCAAACTGGCATTCAAGGCTATATCTCCTGACAAAGACTCCTGACAAGTCCTGTGCTTGCTTCCCAAGACAATTCTATGATAAGTTTTGATTCAATGATATGGTATATATATTTAAAAAGGAGTTAATGGAAATTAATATCCTACAACATGAAGGAATAAATATGAGGGCCTATAAACTGAAAGAATATCATACTTTGTTAAAGTGGAAAGATTGTCTAAAAATGTTAAAAGACCTGGGTTCTTGTCATGGCTGCAACACTAACCAGCTATGTGACCGTGGGCAAAATTAGTTTACTTGCCTGGATCTCCATTTCTTTGTCTGCAAAACGAAAGGGTTGGAACTGATGACCTCTAAGGTCCTTCCCAGCTCGAAATCTATGAGCCTATGAAAGTGGGCAGTGGAAATGGACTAAATGAATTCTAATGTTACTCTGTGTTCTAAGGATTCAGTGATTGGGGGCACTCTTGGTTTGAAAAAGGCACCGATTTTAGATGGGTCCCCCCCGAGTTGCCTATAAGAACTGAGACTCAGAAACAGATTCAGTTTTTTCTTTTCATAGGAAGCCTCTCCTATGCTCCAGCTCTCCTTCAACGGCACACCCAGGGGTACCCCTGGGCTCTGTTCACAAAGGCTGTGACAGCTGAGTGCAATCTCGACCGAGTGGAAAAGGCTTTGAGCACACATCAGCAAAGGACGGTGTCTTCAGAGGCCCAGCCTCCCTAAATCCAGAGGGGCTCTTCACCATGACAGCTGCAGAAGGATGCATTTTTTAGCCACAGCAATTCTAAAGGATGTTAACTACATCAGAGTAAGGTTGTGATGTACAACAATGGGGAGGGTACCCACACCAAAGAAGTGATGGAACCTTGAAAGGACTCAAGAATCACATATACCACTTCTGAATTAACTAGATTTCTCAACAGAGAGCTAGATAGGCTAACATATAAAGCTAAGGAAAAGAGAAGGGAATAAACATCTACATAGCACCTACCATGTGCCAGGCACTATGCTAAGTGCTTTACAAACATTATCTCATACGATCCTCATGACAATCCCTGGAGGGTAAATGCTGTTATGATCCCCATCTTACAGATGGGGTTAAGTGACTTGCCCAGGATCACATAGTTGGTAAATGTCTGAGGCTGGATCTGAACTCAGGTCTTCCTAACTCCAGGCCCAGTGCTCTTGTTTGCTGTGCCACCTAGTTGTACCTAGCTATGTTTACATAATAAACTACAATGAACATCTGTGTCCTATTTGAGGGGGCAATTCGTCTAAGCAAATGCAAAATAGCAGAAAATTTAAAGATACAGCACATCTACTATCATGTGCCCCCAAGAGGGCTGTGAATTATCCTGGAGGGTAGCAGGGTGGTAGGAGTGGATGAAGTCTTGGATTGGGAGTCAGGCAAGACCTGGAACCAAATCCCAGCTTGGACTGTTTTCACCTGTTTCTCCATCTCCGCAACAGGAATAAACCCACCTCCCAGGGCTGTTGTGGGCTCAAACTGGAGCACGCTTTACACGTGCCAGCTAACGTTCCACTGCACCTGCCACTGTCATGCAGTGGATGCAGGTGACAAACAGGCATGGACGGATTATGACAAATCTTGGGATTCGATGGTCACACTGATTTTCCAGCCTATTACTCAACAGTGGCAGTAGCTGGATGAAACCTCCTTCACTAGGTTATGTTTATTGTCATGGTGATGCTTCAGTAGCTTTTCTTCTTTTTCCCCTTTTATGAAAAAAAGATGAATTCGTATCTTATTTAACTAAGCTGGTTTCATTTGAAATACTTAAATTTCTTTGGATATTTTACTTTTCACATGGACTAATGCTAACGATGAATGTCAATCTAATTTGCTTGATTCTTATATTCAAATGGTCAGCTGAAATAGGAATTATTCTTTTTTTTTTTTTAAAGCAAAGAAGAAAATCCATATGACATCCATCAATACTTTGGGCCAAGCCCTGGGCCAAGGTATTATGTTACTGAAAAGCACGGGGAGCCATTATCTTTTAACCTATTAGCAAAATGTCCCTAGAGTGTGTGTGTGTCATGGCCAAAGCCCAGAAATTAGTGATGTGAGGAAAAAAACAAAAGAAGAACTGGGAAGGGCAGTGTTATCACACCAGCCATTTTGTCATCTTCCCAGTAAAGATCTTTGCCTCTAAACAAAGTAAAAAGCTACTATTTACTTGCTCACATCAGGTCTACCAACGTACTTTGAACGTTCATTTTTCAAGGGAAAGATTCGAATAACACAACAGGAAACTAAATGTCAGTCGCAAGAGTGTGGGGCCATGAGACAAGGACCAGTTGATGGATTCGGTCATGACACATGTATGTATATCCATTTACGTTATAGCTAAGCACACAGCAGTTCTAATTGTCAATACAAGGTGCACAGACATCAACCTGAGGTTATGTACCAACATGGGGTCACAAAAACAGAAACCAATGTCTAAATTTGACAGAAGGAAAAAAAAACAAGAACATAGGTTAGGGGAGCAAGCCATGGCGAAAACACCAAAGTCCACAGAAAGGGGGAGTCCAAGGGCACCCGTGTTGAGGGACTTCTCAGGTTTAGAGAAGAATGCAGTTTTAAGTGACCAACTGCACTAAGCCCAGTCTCTTCTTGCTCAGTCTGACCCAGGCAGAGAACTTAACTCCTGCTTGCCTAGAAATTCTGTTCTACCACTGAAATAACACCAGTGCTAACGAACACAAAAGGGAGAAAATAATTAGAAAAATTATAAATCAGTCCTCTTTATAGTTAAGTGAAAAATAATTTGTTAGCTCAGCACCAGCCTTAAGATTAAATTACATGTATGTATATTTGTTTCTTTGTATAAGAAAATACTGACTTAGCTTGGGCTCCTTCTTAGAAATGTAAGCTACATGAGATTCACACATCCTCTCATTTACTTAGGGACACTAATAAATTGAACTAGGACAGAACTTACAATAGCTGGTATTTACACAACACTTAAAGGTTTGCAAAGTACTTTTATGCATTACCTCATTTTAGCCTCAAAATGACCTTGTGAGGCAGATGCCATTATTATTATTATCCCCATTTTCTAGATGGGGAAACTGAGGCAAATAGAGGTCAAGTGACTTGCCCTGAGTCACAAAGCTAATGTCTGAGGCAAGATTTTAACTCTAGTCTTCCTGATTCCAAGTTTCATGCCCTATCCACTGCACCACCTCACTGCTTTGAAATAAATGCACAATCTTGATAAGAAGTATACACAGGACTCTGATAAATCTGCTCATTTTTCTGCCCTAGAGAGGAGATAAGGTACTTAGTCTTTCTTTAATTTCTCTGAGACACAGGTAACTCTCTAGACTGTAAGTTATAGATATGCTGTAATCTGCCTGGGTGGAAGGAGCTCCCGCATTGTCGAAATCACAAGCCCCTGGTGCAACAACAAGGAAACAGGCAGCATAGGAGGGAAGCAACTAACCTGAAAGGGCAGTAAATTAGGGGCAAAAATCCAGACTAGAAAGTCCGAGATGGAAGAGGTCACAGGCTCAACAGTAATGTAAAGCCTAACTTCAAAGACATGACTTTTGGGAACTCTGAGGTAAGCATGGCACTCTGGTAAGGAATATTCTGAGCCAAGAGACTTTGGCCTAGGCCTCATACACTGAACAATGAGGCTGGGGCTTCCACAAACCAAAGCCTTTTACCACCCACGAGACTTCCCGGGGTTCCAGCACTCCACAGGCTCCAGCTAAACTGACTACAAACTCTAGAATTCACCAGCTACTACATGGCGAATGGGATGACTGCAGCCACCAAGAGTATCATCTGAATTTCAGTGGCCAGTGGCAAACTATAAAGTTAACAAGCTAATGCTTGGGGAAGCAGACATAGTAACCACTAGAAGGAATAAGGTCCTGTTAAAAGGAGCAGCAATTGATACTATGAGGTTGCATTAGAAGAAATTGCTGAGGGCAGTTAGGTGGTGCAGTGGATAGAGCACTGGCCCTGGAGTCAGGAGAACCTGAGTTCAAATTCGGTCTCAGACACATAATACTTACTAACTGTGTGACCCTGGGCAAGTCACTTAACCCCAAATGCATCACCAAAAAAAAAAAAGAAGAAGAAGAAGAAGAAGAAATTGCCCCACTCTCCCAATTTCCTAAAAGCAAAGTCAGTCACCTCATTCTGGGAAACACATCACAGGCTACCAGCTCAAGCTTGATACCTCCACTCACTGCTCCCCATCTGAAATCTCCCTCCCTCAAAGCCTGGGTTTTATAGGACTGGTCAAACACCTGGGTGACCCTATTCTAGGCTGGCTCATCTATTGGGATCACAAGTTTTTTTTCCCTCCAGGACTAAAGCTACAAAAAATTTAAGGGGGCCTATTTAAAACCTACGTCTGTGCACTCTGTGTTGGAAGCATGACATCGTCACCCTCTTTAGCAATGTTTTATGGCTAGAATGGAAGATGGTCTAAAAGAATGGAAAACGATGCAGATGACTGGCTCCTAATGCCAGGACTAACAGAGAGAATGTGGAAGAGTCCAAAACAATTGCTGTTGCTGCAGGTTGGGCATAATCTCCCCCCTCCCCTTCCTGCCCTTGTCCTCCAAGAACCTCTGACAATTTATCAGAACAACCAATAGGGAGAGCTGAAGCACTGACAACCGCTGCAGCCCGCGAAGGGTAACGAGGCAGGAATCAGAGGAGACCCTAGGGGAGTGGAGAGAACACTGGGCGCAGTCAGGAGGAGTCGGGTTTAGGTGCCCCAACCCCTGACATTGACTAGCTGCGTCACTTACCTCTCAGAGCCCCAGAGCCCCAATCTATAAAAAGAGAACAATAATACCTGGACTGCCCGCCGTAAGGGGTCACTGCGAGGATCCAATTAGATAACACGTGGAGTGAGGGGCAAACTTTTAAAGCTCCGTCACAAACATCAAATGTTCTTGCGTGGGGGTGGGGAAAAATCACATACTTCTCAAAAGTGGTGAGGAAATAAAGGAAATGGGAAAAATCCCAGAGGAATCTGGCAATCGAGTAACAAGATATACAAAGATATAGGCTTTCAAAGGAGTGCACGTAGTTGTCTCTCTGTGAAGTCAAGAAGAGGCAGATCCCTCAGACAGGTAGCAGATCAATGAAAACTTACCTGCCCATTCACACATAGCCCTAGCTTATTCTCCCTTCATTCAATATGGAATGAAAAGTCAACATTCTTCATAACCGGCCAAATAGAAATGACAACAGCTGGGAGTGAGTGGTTTTTGCAAGACTGGACTAACTATAAGGCTAAACTCTTTCAGCAACAAAACCAACACCAGGCCCAAGTTTCCTGACTTCCAAGACTGTACTAAGTGGGATTTATGAGGACCTCCCATACATCTGTCCTCTCGTTCTTCAGAATTCCTCACCTTGATGGGGGGTTTCCGGGTGATGTGAGAGACGAGGAAGTTCATGGCAATATCCTCACAATTGATGTACTCATCCACCATGTCCCGGATGGCCTGAGGCATCACGTAGGAGTACAGGTAGGCATAATACTATCGGGGAACAAAACAAAGACCCCATAAGAGGCTATCCAACATCTTAAGTTAGCACATCATTTTTATGTACAGCAAAAATAACCAAGGTTCTCTACCTTCAAGAAGCTTATTATCTATGTAGAGAAAGTATATACAAGAAAAGTTAGAGAACAAGCATTAAATAATAGTTCAAAAATCAGTCACACACAGTTCCTTCAACTACTTTCATGACATGGTTTACAGACCCATCACCAGCCTTATCACCCTCCTTTAGATATGTCTCATTTTTGTTGATTTCACCAATAAAATATGGCATTTGGAACCCAACATGATGCTCTAAGCCTAGCATTCTTAGTTTTTTGTGTGTGTCTTGGACCTCACCTCCCCCTTGGCAGTCTGGTAAAACCTAAGGACTCTTTCTTAAAATGTTTTTTAGATGCATAAAACAAAATACATAACACTATAAAGAAAAATAATTGTGATGGAAAAAACAATTATCTAAGATAAGTTTATCCAAGTTTATAGATCCCAGGTTATAACTCCCTGCTCTTGCGTCTGATCAAAACAAAAGTTCAGCGAGACTACTGACTCCCTTTGATTTTCCATAATATGCATTGATGTAATTTAATTCAACAAACATTTATTAAGTACTTACTGTTGGCAAGTACCATATAGGATGAAGGGGGTGGGAAATTGTGATAAAAAGTCTGGATGGAGATTACTGAGACTGCAATATAGTACACGAGGATTGCATTAATTTTCTTTCACAATCCTATCATATTGTGATCAGCTAGCACTCCCAGGTAACTACAACTGTAATAAACCAGTTCTTCTTTCCCAGCTCCTGTGCAGTTGACTCTTTGAACCTAAGTACAACCTCTAAACAAGTCATTGGCAGAGCTAAGGAAAGAATCTAAAACTTGGATTTCCTGTGTCTTCTACCTAACAAGAGCTTGATTAAGTACTTTTCTCTATAGCTACTACAGGCATTTCAGAATCAACATCCTGGGCTATCATCCACTTAGGCCATCTGCCTCTAACAGTAACTGGGATATGTTATGGGGAAGTATGGTCACCTTTCCCAATTTCAAGTTCAAAAGAGCAAGGATGAATCCCAAAACATGACGTATTGCCTAGGAGCTAATTACAAACCTGGTATCTGTGAAGTTATCAAAACTTTTTTTGGAAGCAATTTTCAATCTATACCTTACCACCTTCAGGTAACAAGTTCTGAAAGCAACGACTGGCTGCCAGAAGGCAGTAAACTCCACTAGCTTTGAAATAGTGGAATTAGGTGGACAACTCTGTGATCACCTTTTATGGACTACACAATTAGATCAAATCTCCTCTTGGCCTTCATCTTTCTGAGTTTTAAAAGTCCTAAACTTTAACATCGTTTTCATTCTGCCTCATTACGTGTGATTGATTACTCATCATTTTGCCTATTCTTTTCTTCATCTCCAGATTCAGTGAATCCTGCTTGAACTATGGTAACCTAAGAAACCACGTGCAATTTTTGTAGCACTGTAGGATCATAGCTGATGCCTGGTTCCTTCTACCCTTTCTGATGATTTTACTGGCCTTTTTGGCCTTGGCAGCATACGCTTGGCAAAATTCTTCAATTCAAGCCCTTTTCCTGAGTCACTGCTGTTAGCTTGGAGTGCCTCATCCTATAAAGATAACTCACGGTCTTTACATGCACACCACTTGCCCCACATGAAGCTTCTATGTCACTTCTCCACCCACTCCAAAAGCCTCACAGGCTCTTCCTACGCTTGCTGTTCATCATCTTGGTGTTTTCCAATGTCCCAGAAGGGCTTCATGCAGAGTTTGCAAAAACACGAAGATTGTACTGTCCATTTTCTCTTTCACATCATTTATAAAACATGGAACAAAATTGACCCCAACAATATGCAATTATGCTTAGAAAGTGACTAAAACGTTCATATGCTTTGACCTAGAAATCCTATAGCTACACATTTACTCCAAGGAGGTCACATATAGAAAAAAAAAACCCACGTAAACCAAAACAGTAGTAGTAAAGAATTGAAAACAAAGTAGATGTCCACTGACTACAAAATGACAAAATAAATGACTGCACATAGATGTAATGGAATACTACAATGCTGTAAGAAACAATGAACATTTAATTTGCTTACTCAGTACCATGCTAATCAAACTATCAAAGAATTACTTTATAGAGCTAGAAAAAATAATAATGAAATTCATCTGGAAGAAAAAATAATAATGAAATTCATCAGGAAGTCAAGAATATCAAGGGAATCAATGAAAAAAATGTGAAAGGGGCCTAGTAGAATCAGATCTCAAACTATACTACAAAGCAATAATCATTAAAACAATCTGATACTGGCTAAGAAATAGAGTGGTTGATCAATGAAGCAGATTAGGTACACAATATACAGAAGCAAATGAGCACAATAACCTAGTGTTTGATAAATCCAAAGATCTCAGCTACTGGGGCAAGAACTCACCATTTGACAAAAACTGCTGGGAAAAGTGGAAAGCAGTGTGGCAGAAACTAGGCATAGTCCAACATCTCATACTGTATAACAAGATAAACTTAAAATAGGTACATGATTTAGACATACAGGGGTGTATCATAAGCAAATAGGGGAACATGGGAAAAATTACCTGTCAGATCCGTGGATAACATGACATGACCAAACAAGAGATAGAGAGGATCACAGGGGATAAAATAGATAATTTTTATTACATTAAAAGAACTCTGAGGTACTACCTCATGCACATCAGATTGGCTAACCTGACAGAAAAGGAAAATAACAAATGCTGGAGGGAATGTGGGAAAACAGGTATGCTAATGCACTGTTGGTGGGGCTGTGAACTGGTCCTACCATTCTGGAGAAAAATTTGGAACTATGTTCAAAGGGCTATAAACACTGTGCACACCCTTTGACCTAACAATACTATAATTAGGTTTGCACCCCAAAGAGATCAAAGAAAAAGGAAACATACATGTGGAAAAATATTTATAGCAGCTCTTTTTTTAACAGCAAAGAATTGGAAACTAAGGAGATGTCCATCATTTGGGAAATGGCTAAACAAGTTATGGTATGTGAATATGATAAAATACTGTTGTGCTATAAGAAATGACAAAGTGGATGGTTTCAGAAAAATCTAGAAAGACTTATATGAAATAATGCAAAGTGAAATGAGCAGAACTAGGAGAGCATTGTAAAAAATAACAGCAATACTTTAATGATAATCAACTGTCAAAGACTTAGCTACTCTAATCAATACAATAACCCACAACAATTTCAAAAGACACATGATGAAAAATGCTATCCACCACTAGAGAAAGTAGACTCTGAATACAGATTGAAGCATTTGTTTCACTTTATTTTTCTTACTCCACCCACACACACTCCCTATACACAATATGGCTAAAGTGGAAATATTTTGCATGGCTTCATATGCATATGGGTATCATATTTCTTGCCTTCCCAATGGATGAGGGAGGGGGTAATGGGAGAGAAAGAAATAGAAAATAAATTTATTTTTAAAAAAACATTTTCGGGGTAGCTAGGTGGCCCAGTGGATAGAGCACCGGCCCTGATTCAGGAGGACCTGAGTTCAAATCTGGCCTCAAACATGTACTAGCTGTGTCACCCTGGGCAAGTCACTTAACCCCAATTGCTTCACAAAAAAAAAAAGAAACATTTTCCATAAAGAATATAGAGAAGCATGGAAAGACTTGTGTGAACTGATGCATGGCAAAGTAAGCAGAACCAAGAAAACAATACACACAATGACAACAAAGTATACAGAAAGAACAACTTCCACAAAAAATGAGACCTAAATACTATGTAATTATAATGACCAAGCTTAACTCTGAGAGGGGATATAAGAACATACCTCCCTTCTTTGCAGATTTCTAAATTATCACAGGCATGTAATACTGTATATTGTAGAACTTCATAGATATGTTGATTAGTTTTGTTGATCTGCTCTTATTTTCTGTATTTTCATTCTTTTTATAAGAAAAGGCTTTTTGGGAGGGGGAGGAAGATATATATATATATATTTGGAAATAAGGTGATAGTAAAAAAGAAAATAATGCATTCATTTT
Source organism: Vombatus ursinus (assembly GCF_900497805.2). NCBI lineage: Eukaryota > Metazoa > Chordata > Mammalia > Diprotodontia > Vombatidae > Vombatus > Vombatus ursinus. The sequence goes on from NW_020949997.1 coordinate 3,911,563, forward strand.
AGAAAAAATGAACTGTGTAATTATAATGATCAAGCTTGGCCCCAAAGAAGACAGAAGAAAATAAAACTCCCTTTTTTACAGAAGTGGAGGACTAGGGTAGCAATGTATATACTGTGAGACCTAGTTAATATGCTGATTAGTTTTGCATGACTATTTTTTTTCTTAATTTCCCTTTTATTCTTTGTTATAAAAGATGGTTCTCTAGGGAGGGGAGAGATATATTTAGAGATAAAAGCAATGTAGAAACAAAAATACATCAATAAAAAAAATTTAAGTAGATTTCAATAACAATGACTACTAGAAACTTCTCCATCTATATAAGTACCCATTTATCTCCACCCTTTACTTTTTTTCTACCTATAAGTCAATATTCCGACAAAGTAATTCCATGTTATCTTTTAAAAATAACCTTCAGCATGCAACTTTGTCAAAAAATTTTAAAGGTCTAATTAGATAGTATTTGCTAGCTCCTCCTTGATCACACTTTAATTTTAGACGTAATTTCTCCTAAGGTTTTGTGTTCAATGATCCTATCATTTATTATGGATTCTACCAGCTTGCCTTATATAGAAGCAAACCTCTCTGGCTCTAAGGTTCTCAGGGATCCCTTTGGAACCCTCCTTGTATATGGGAGTCCACCAGTAATCATCTGTAGAATAAACACAGTTTAAACTCCTAGTTACGTGCTACTTGGTTCCTAACAATTTACCTACTTTTAGCCCCAATGATAAAAGGTTTAGAATTAGGTCTAAATCAATATTCTCCTCATCTTGCACTTCCAATCTGTCTGCTTCAAAAAATGACTTGGGAATTTCCCTATTTCTCCCCTTTGTAAAGTTTAAGCAACAAATTTCATTTCATTTCTCAGTCAACAAAACAGCTTATCTTTTAGCACCTTCCCTTTTCTTTTTTCAGTGTCTCTGCCCTTCTAGGCATAGGTAGAGCTCAGCAATGTATCAACTAATCTGTGCTAAAATGTCATTACATAATGGCTTCCAGTGTTAAAACTTCCCATGTGTGTTTTCGTTTTAACAAGGGAAAGAAAAAAGTCTTCAGGATCCAAAGGAGTTTTGAATAGGGGGCCCTTCCAGGAGCCCCTCAAATCATATCATACAGACAACTATCAATTTATAATGTTATTCCTGTTTTCTGCTCTCAATTCTTTTGATTTCTTATAGCATGGTAATATTCCATTACATCCATATACAGTCATTTATTTTGTCATCTTGCAGTCAGTGGACATCTACTTTGTTTCCAGTTCTTTACTACTCCTGTTTTGGTTTATGTGTTTGTTTTTTTTATTTCTAGATAGAACTTTTACATATGATCATTCTGATTAAAATAGGTAAAGTTTATTTCTAAGATGGGGGCATGAGAAGAATTAGTTCAGTAAAAATGTTCAACCCTGGGGCAGTTAGGTGGCGCAGTGGATAGAGCACCAACCCTAAAGTCAGGAGGACCTGAGTTCAAATACGGCCTCAAACAAAACATTTGACGCTTACTAGCTGTGTGACCCTGGACAAGTCACTTAACCCCAATTGCCTAAAAATTTAAAAAAAAAATGTTCAACCCTGCATAGACTGCTGATAGTTGGTCCCCCTCTTCATCAATATACTTTCCCTTACCTTGTGAAAGAAGGCAGCACCTGTCAGCACCATGGATAGCTCACAGGAATAGTTGGAGTTATAGAGCCAGGACTGATGTGGGATGTCCCAAGCATGGTATCGCCCAGGGAACCCCACAATTCGATCTCGAGCTTCTCTCCATACCCTATAAAAAAGGCCCATACACGTCAAAGTTCAATGCCTTGAGAGGTCCAGAAACACTTTAACCTTATTGATTGTAATAACAGGCACACTACATATTTCACCTAATCTATGTTCTAAGTCTTGTATTCCCACCATCTTCTTTCTTAGCTTGTTGCATTTATCCTGACCTCTGACATCTGTGTCAAATTCAGAATGTGATCTCAGGGAAACAGAATGAAATCTAATGGGTTAGAGAGGTTGCATAATACAGCAGACAAAGAACATTGGCTCTGAAGTCAAGAGAGCTTGTGTTCAAATCCCTCTTCTGACACTTTGTGTGTGACCCTGGATCTGTTCCCTAGTTTGTAAAATAAGGGGATTGGAGTTATTGACCTCTGGGGTTCTTTCCAGCTGTAGAGCTAGGAGTATTCATAAGTATATTCACTGAGAAGGTTCATTAAATACAAGGAAAAAAACTAAGAGCTTTTTTTTTTAGGGTCTTCCTGAGAAGCTGTTACGCCGATATGAGTCAGAAGCTAGACAGACCTACTTTTGGGAATGTGAGCAGAAGAAGCAGAACTCCCACTTCTCAGGGATGTATTTGTTGTGGGATCACAGCAAAGAACTGTGTAAAGTAACAGGAGAATATTTGCCCAGGCTCTAAGTCATGTAGGAAAGCTTCCTGAACCAGATAGTCGCAGCGCTATGGAAGAGCAATTTTGTTTTTTGGGTTTTTTTTTTTTTACCTTCAGCTCAGTGAGAAACTGTACCCTATGTGACAATTCATTAGGAAAAGAGTCATTACTATACGAATAATAAACCAGAGAATTAACTCTCTGTTACCAGTTTTAGGGACATTTTAAAATATTATACTAACTTTGAGGCAAGGTAGATCAAGGGAAGTTTGGTTTCTGGCATCGATTCTATGATAGTGAAATTCTGTGTAGAGTTTCCTAAGAAGACCTGAATGACCTCCCTTCCCCATTGAAAAATATTAATAATTAAGTCAATCAGACTGGTCTTACTGACCAGAACCATAAAGGTCGTTCTTTTTCCTGTCAAGATTTGGCCAGTTCGGTCCAGAGTACAGACCCTAATGTTTGAAAAAGGTCAACAGTAAAGGTTTTAACAATAACTTTATTATGGAGGAACAGCCCATATTTCCTAGGTGGGATTCTGACAGATTTGGAGAGACATTTAATAGTATAACTAAAAATAAAATACATTCAATGGGGCTTTTCATCTCTTTAAAATACAAACCATAAGGAACCTGTAACTGAACCCTTAGAGGCAGCATCCCTAGAACATATTCACTGCCTGCTTTAGGAGGGAAAGAATGATGAATCAGGGAGGTACATCAGTTTGAGTCATGGGCAAGTGAAATGGGCTCTCCTAGTCCAAGTTAGGCCTTCAAAAGTTCCAGGCCCACAGGAGGTCAATAGAACTGGAACCAGGAAAAGAACTCCTGAGACCCACCTTCCAGCCCACAAGTTCACCCTATCCACAGACTTCCATAATTGCATTTTTTACAAAAGGTAATTCTCGTGGGCTTGGCTACACATGTTGAATTGTTAAGAGGCTGAGTTCAAGGGCAGTCCAAAGGATTCTCTTGCCAGGAGAAAGTTTTTGGGCCATGCCATATAGTTAAAATCTGCCAATTACTCTTCTCTTCCGTTGGTTGCTTCGGATAGGAGCATTACAGGAGACAGCTTTTTGAGAACAGAACATAGTTTGAATTGGAAAGCCAATTGGAATTTTAAAGAGAAAGGGTGGCAAAGGTCAGGAAAAAATTAATATGGCCAACAACCAAGTTCAACTCTATGAGGGAACTTAATGTTGAGCCATAACTAACCAGACATAATTATATGGTATCTAGTCAGCACCTTACAACCTGGAGCTCTGTTCCTAAACACCTCAATTCTTACATTTGACTACAAGGTCAAAAGTTACACATGGAAACTTTGACTCCAATGTCACGTCAGAAGACTTTTAAAAATGCACTATCAATCTTTCTACAGACAGAAAAGACAATCAGTTGCCTAAATGGTTTATTCTTTTGACTGAAGGAAGGCTGAAGGAAAGAAGAAAATCCTCTTCCCCTAGGATTTGGTTTTGCTGTCGGGTCATCACTCAAAGATACCATCTCCAAAGACAGAGGGCCACTATTCTGAAAAAACAACATGCCTTCATTTTCCCACACTGCATAAACACGGATGGATACTGCCCAAACCAAGTTGGCTGGTTTCTGTCTTGGTACAGGATGGACACTTCACAGTATGGGAAGATTTATAAAATGGCTGGTGAAAGAATGAACACCTATTTCAAAAAGATACTAAGAGGCAGCTAAGGGAAAAGTAGAAGGCTAATCTCTAAATTGAAAGAAACTTGATTTATCAATGAAATTCCTGGGCCACCTTTCCCCTTTAAGGATATCTATAAGCCAACATTTTATTATAACTCCCTAATTCCCCAGAGCCTTATAGAAAAGGCTAAATAAACATTTATTAAATGAGCAAGTGATAAGTGATATAAACTCAAAAGGACTTGGAAAGTAGGAGGCCTAGGGGCTAGACAATCCCCGCAGGGAAGAAACTTCTGCACAGCAAAGAACTGCCTCTCTGAGGTCTCTCTGTAAGTGAGGGTGCTCTTTTGGGTTGAGTGTTCGGGCTCTGGGACCCTATTTTAACCCTGAATATCTGTTCCACACCCTGGTGTGCCCCACGTCTTTCAGGGAGGGACCTGAAATTTTTGCCATCTGCTTCTTGCTGCTAAAACGCCAGCCGGCCCCTCACCGAAAGCCAAACATGATCTCATCGTGGCGGAGGTGAGCATCGTCGTCAATGGACAGGACGGCCTCAGTCTCGATTCCGTTCCAGGGTAAGAAGCGATTGTTCAAGCTGTTCTTTTCGGTGCGGACCACCTGAAAGGAGGGAGGAGTGGGAAGCGCTGTGGTGAGTGCTGTCTGCGTAGCACACGGGACCAAGAGGAGTTCACGGCGGAGGGACGCGTAACTGAGAAGGAGCTAAGCTTACTGCCGTCTCCACCAGTCCTGGGAGGAAGACTGCTCTCATGATTCAGCAGTTTTTGGAACAGAGTTTGATCTTCATGGCTACAGCTTTATTTTTACTGGCTAATCTGCTTTGTGGAGCAAGCCGGGGTATGCGTCATTTTTACGCAGCAGAAAAACAAAATCTAAAATCATTTAAGATGAAAGTAACAGTTCAGATTAGGAATTCTAGTTCTTGAGTAACTAGTCACAATGCTACCCAACTTAATTTGACAATCCTTAGGATTATTTTATCCTAGGACTAATCCCTAGGATATTTTTAAATAATTGCTACCTGCAAATTAACTCTACATAGCCAGTGTCAAATTTGATATTCAGATTTTTCTTAACTTAGGACATCTTATATCCAATTTTGAAAGGTGTTTCAGCTTTGTTAATAGGGGCAGAATCCTCCTAGTTACAAAAACTGGCATAGACCACTTAGTTACCTAGGATGACTCACTATATGTACTAGGCACCTAGTATGGAGTAAATAAATAGCTTCTAGAGTAGCGGCATAGTACTGCTATAGTAGTACATTACTAGGATAGTAGCATAAGGTTTAATTCTATAGATGAAATAAGTGTCAATAATTTGATGGAGCTTGCAGTGAGGCTTACAGTCCTGAAAGCAACCTCTAACTAACCCACAAATAAATAGCTCAAGTTTATATAACATTTCATGGTTTACAAAGTGTTTTCCTTGGAATCCCTTTTGAGGTGTGCAGCATGAATATTATTCTCATGTTTCAGATAAGAAGGCTATAGCTCAGAGACTTACACCACCCCAGGGCTAGTAAGTGTTGGAGGGGGACACCAACCCAGACCTTCTTTGTTCAAGATGCTCTTATCACTATTGTATGTTAAATTAAGCAGCACAGTCAATCCCCTTCACCATCTCAATCACCTAGATGGCACCATTTGGTTTTTATCTCCAACTACCTTATAGGCCTTGGTGACTACATGCTTATTCTACTTTTCCAAATGAGGCACTGCCCACTGTCCTTGTCAGGATAAGCTGGCTCTGAATCTCAGCTGGGCTCATTACAACCCAACCAAATCACACAGTCAAGAGCCCGCCCAGCTACTCCATCAGCTTCTTCCCATTAGGTTGATTCCATCGCCATCCCAACCAAGCACACACAAGGAAGTTCTTTTCAAGGACTGGTGTTCCTCAGCAAAACTAAAACAGCTTCACAGATATTCAGAAAATCCCTCCAAGGACTAGGGCCCAAATATCCCACAAAATGTCTTAATTCCTCCCCATAAAACACACACAACTTAGCTGGATATACAAGATAAACCCATCATAAGACAGTTTATTGGTTATATGGATTCAGTTGTATTCTAGGCCCTATTAGCTCCTCTATTACATTTATTGCATACCCCAAAAGTCTATTATAATGCAATCAATAGATTAGATAGCAGTCCTATCTTGTATCTCCTGATGATATTCTGTGGCAGTTCAATTCTGAGATAATTCTGAGTAGTTGTGTAGCTCATTTTATCTTCACAAAACTTTATAATGAACCAATTAATCCAACTAGCTAGAAATGACATTATTCTGAAAACCTATAAACAAAAAGTTTTTCAAGTTCAATTCTCAGTGCCTTAAGGTGCCATTTTATATTCAACACAATACCTTAACTGAAGATAACTAAATAACTAACTGGTTTTGCTGGATTGCTCAAGTTTATTAGGTATTTAAAACATTAAGCTCTTTCTCCATAGCTATCTAACCCTCCCTTCCCCCACCACCCAAAATGAAGTGTCATTATACAGCTTTTCCTACAACTGTTAACATCTGATTCTACACATATGCCTAAATTAGACAAAAATAGAATTAAAGAAAATTAAAACATGGTTGACTTGATTATTCACAGGTGGATCATCCATTATATATGTTCTGACCTTGTGAAATATCTATAGCAATTTTAATTTTCTAGGCTGACTTCTCTCTGTCACCAACACACTTTCTGGCCTATCTATCTTGCTCATTAGTTGGTATCTGCTAAAAGAGGAATAGAAAGGATTAGCTCACAGAAGGCTAGGATACAAAAGAAAGGGTCTATTCTTGCTCAGGAAGTGTGCCAAGAACCAGCCTGGCACTAGCTGAAAATCCCTCCTACCTAACAAATTACCCAAACACATGTGGATGAGGTCAAGATCCAAAAGTGGCTTTTCTCTGATTACATCTTTTTCAACAACGGGATCTGAAGCACAGCTGGATTATTGCTGAAAGGTATAGTGCTGAGTGCTTAGGACTGCTGTCTGATGTGTTCCAAATTCTTGGTAGCAATAAAACCAAAGCATTTCAAAGTGGAACCCAACCAATTCAAGTGGTTGACCAATTGCCTAAGGAATGAGGACACTTGCAAGAAACTGAGATCATCTCAACAGCCTCATAGCAACCAAATGTTTCATTAATGTAAAAAGCAAACAGAAGTCTCCATGACATAGTCTACTAGTCTTCAATAAAAGGTGAAATGACACCAAGTTTAGTTCTATGAGGGCCTTCTCAGAATAGGGCAGGTAAAATGTGGCTAACACCCTGTACTACTTTGTGACTCAAAAAAAAAAAGAGGGGGGACACCAGAGACATCTACTTTAAGACACAAAGTTCAAACATGCTATTAATGCTAGAATGCAAAGGCTGAGGAGATCCAGGATTACTCAGGGCAATACCAAAACAGAGATTTCTTTGGAGCCTTCAAAGTCATATGTAGGCATCTCCACAACATGTCTAAGGAATGGTTATGATAGATACCACCCTCCCACCATTCATAGGTAAAGAGAGCAAAATTCAGTGGAGATGGAAGAACATTAATGAAACTGTTCTTAACATAGTTTTAACTCTTCAGCATGAAGACTTGAAAAGAATTGTTATCTGCAGCCCAATTCCTAGACAAAATCTTTGTAATGAGAGACTTGGTGCCTAAGGCTCAGGTCCAGGCTAAAGTACTATGAGAAAGAAGACCTGGTGTCAGGGTACTCCCCATAATTATGAAGTTCAAATTGAGCTCCAGATACTTACTAGCTGGATGACCCTGGGCAAGTCACTTAACCTCCAACTGCCTCAGTTTCCTCAACTGTAAATAATAATAGGGATAATAATAACTCTGACCTCCCTGGCTTGTAGTGAGGATCAAATGAGATAAGTATCTGTAGAATGCTTAGCAGAGTAATTGGCACATAGTAGGGACTATGTATTACTTCCCCCACCGCCCCAGACAGTTCAGTGAATCATAGAAGAATATATAGTACCTACACATATAGTCACAGGTTCTGGAACAAGAAGGCTTCCAAATACAGATCTTAGTCACCTGATGGAAAAAAGGGTTACGGTTCTGTTCTGGCAACACAGGGCAGAAGTCTACATAGTTCTAGAGGCAAGATGCTTCAAAATTCCATCCTTGAGATGATCTAAGATAGCTCCACTCTCCCAGGACCAGTGTGAAGGTGCTGGGGCAGTGGGCTTGATGCTACTAGACATCTTTGCCTGCCTGCATGTGCAGTGGCAGTGGAGACCTGTGACATTTTTGCACTGACATGGCAGATTAGATGCAGCCTCTGAACCTGCTTTTGGACCACATAATATTTGAAAATACGTTTCAAAAAATCCATAAGATTACAAAAGAAACTAATTATATTGAAATAACAAAATATTAAAAACTGTAGAATATATATGCATGCCAAATGTCTTTTTCAATGATTTGTAACATACATTTTATGACTGGAAACTTTTTTATACAAGACACTCCAATAAATGCTGTGATTTTTAAAAAAATAAATTAAAAACTGTAAAAAGAAGTTCACATATCCCAAGTTAAGAATTCTTGTCTCATAAGTCAAATACTAGAAGAAATACTGGCAAACTGGGAATTCTGGGTAGTTGGGCTCCAGTTAATAGAGTTTTAAATGGTAAAATATTATTTATCTTTGTATTGTTGCTTAAATGTCTACATGTTCTTGTCTCATCATCCTAGCTAGACTGTTAGCTCCTTGAGGACAAAGACTGTACCTTACACTTACTTCCCTGCATCCCCCATAGCACCTTGCACAAAGAAACACTCTATCTTTAAGAAAGAAAAAAAAAACCCCTCAGCATCATCTCATAATTATACAGCACTTTTAAGTTTTGCAAAGTGCTTTCTTCATTATCATCCTATGAGGTAGGCAGTACAAGTATAATTATCCCAATTCTACCAAAGACGAAAATCAATCAAGTATTCCTTAAGCATCTACTGCATGCCAGAGACAGTACCAGGCACTGGTATTTTGAAGCATCTTTGTTCCAGACTTACGTGGCCTGTATTGCCAGAACAAAACTGTAGCATTTTACCACCACCACCACCAGGTGACCAGGATCTGAATGGGGAAGCCCTCTTGTTCCAGAACCTATGGCTATGTATGTAGGTTCTGAGGATATAAAGATAAAAGCAAAAAAAAAAAAAAAAAAAGTCCGTGTTCTCAAGACACAGTCTATGAGGGTACAACAGGAGCACAAATACAATAGACACAAAATAAAGTAATAGGGGAGGGGCAGGGTCACTAAGAACTGAGAGAATGAGGAAAGACATGATGAAGGAGGTGGCAGCCAGGGGATCCAAGAAAGATGAGGAGTGAGAACACACTGTATATGGGTAACAACAAAGATGGTCAGACTGGCTGAAGTGGAGAGGATACGAAGCAGAGCAATGCATAATCAGTCTGGTAATAGAAGCTGCAGCCATATTGGAAAAGACTTTAAACATCATACAGAGAAATTTATATTTTTTCATAGGCAACAGAGAGCCAATGAAACTTCCGGAGCAGGGGAATGACATGGTCAGAATATTAATTTGTGAACAAGAGATTATGGGGGAGAAGCTGGGTGCAGGAACATTATGGCTGTAGACCAGGTGAGAAATGTTGAGGACTTGGACGAGGGTGGTTGCGGCGTGATTGGGGAGAAATGAAGAGATGGACTTGAAACCTCATCCTAGGGGTATTTCCCTGCAACAATGAAGATTGCAATCCATCTATGCCTTCAATGCGCTACAGCCTTCCTCAAGGTCTCTGAATATTCTATGAATGTTAAATGCAAAGATGTCACCCCTTGCACTCCCAGGCCCAGCCCTGCCTGCCTTTCACATCACACATTCCTGGGATGATATCTTGTATACTATTTCTATCATATAATCACTCTTGGTAATATACACCAGTCTACTTGTTCCCGCCATGTGGCTCTCTCTTGCTCTTTATGTCACTAACAGTTTTGATTATTCAGAGATGACTGCACTTCATATTCCATAGGCAAAGAGTTTCCCTGGAAAAATAGTGATGGTAAAAATATAAGAGAGAGAGAGAGAGAGAGAGAGAGAGAGAGAGAGAGAGAGAGAGA
>NW_020949997.1:3921748-3948967 GCF_900497805.2 Vombatus ursinus
AGAGAGAGAGAGAGAGAGAGAGAGAGAGAGAGAGAGAGAGAGAGAGAGTGTGTGTGTGTGTGTGTGTGTGTGTGTGTGTGTGTGTGTGTGTAGTATTAGGCTGATCTCTTCTGAGTGGTTATCAATCTCGCCGAGGGGAATTTCTAGTATTTTAAGAGTTTTGCAATCGCACAAAGTCACCTGCAAACTAGAGCATCTGGGAGACCCTACAATCTCTAGGAAATCCCTGGTCCACTTGAATTCTGTAGAGTACATGGATCTTTGGTGAACATCTCCATCTTTTATGCCTCCCTAGACATCAATAGTCAGAGAATTGCTGAACAAAGTAGTTTCTACAAATGTAACTATCAAGTAATCTTTTGTGAGCTCGAGGCTCCGAGCGGGGTGCCTTGGCCCTGGTCACACAGCTAGTAAGCGACAAGATATGAATGAACCGAGGCATCTCCCACTCTAAGTCCGATGCTCTTTCCACCACATCATACTGCTACTATTTGACTAATTACTATAAATAAAAATACATGGAACAAGCTGCTACAGAAAAATCAGATAATCACTTCAAAGCCAATGTAAATAATGTTTTAATTATCTGTTGTATCGAGGCTTCTAAGTACCAAATGCCTGCCAGGGCTACATGCTTATTTCTTTAAAATAGTCAGTTGTAGGCCTGGGTGTGGGAGGGTAAAATTGGCCAAGGCTGGGGTGGTGAAAGGTCAGGCTGCAGCTGTCCATACAGCTGCTCCCTTCAGGGGAGAAAGAGGAGAAAAACAGCTACATTTCTTACTATCACAGTATAAAAACAAGTCTGTTAAAAGCAATTTGGTGGGACCGCTTTGTGAGCCATTAAGAAATGGAAATTAGGCTGGATTTCATCCATGAACTATAGATTGCTTAATTCTGCATTAAAGGGTGGAATAGCCACAAGATATTGGAATTCAGCATTATCTTCAGGAAAGGGAATAAGCAATTCAACCACAAAAGCAAAAGCAAAGTACAGAACATCTAAAGTGAACACAATGGCTGGGCTACTGATTCAATTAGGGTTCCTATGGAGAGAAAAAAAATGTTCACTAAAGTTCCTTTCAGCTTTATAAATTTATAGAGCAACTACATGATGCAAAAGATAAATAAGACAATCCCTGCTATGGAGAAGCTTATCATTTCAGTAAGCTAATAGATGCATTCTGAGCCATAATTGTTGGGTAGCTTTTGCCTGCTTAGGACATGACTAGAAAATATTGAGCAGGGGCAATTAAAATTACAACAACAACAACAACAACAACAACAACAACCACAATCACCTATCACTAAATTGGCCCTGAAAGAGTTAATGTGGCATCCTAAAATAAGATTCTGAGTTAGGAAAGCAGATATAAACTAATTGTGTGTGTGTGTGTGTGTGTGTGTGTACATACATATATGATTTTTCCCCAATTACACGTTAAAACAATTTTAAACTTTTTTTTTTTAGTTTTGAGTTCCAAATTCTATCCCTCCCTCCATGCTTCCCCTCCGCCCTTCCTGAGAGGGTAAGCAATCAGATACAGGTTTTAAACAATGAAAAGTATAGGTTACACAGCTAGGTTGTGTAACGGATAGAGCACCCTGGACTTTGAGTCAGAAGACCTGAGTTTGAATGGCCCCTCAGACCAGCAGGTGTATGACCCTGGCTGCATTACATAACGTCTCCCTGCCACAGTCTCCTCACCAGTAAAGTAGGGATGACATCACCTACCTCACAGGGTTGTTGTGGGAGTCATATGAGATACTCTATGTAAAGCACTTTGGAAACAATAAAGTGCTATAGAAATGTTATCTTATTATTATGATCCTAAGAATAAGGAGATGAAAACAAAAAGTGCAAACACAGAAAAGATTTTTCTGAAAATGTGTCCTAAAACTACGATTCAGAAGTCCTCAGTGGGTTAGATAGAAATCCTGCTCACTAATCACTTGCTCATGGAGAGAACTGGTCCAGAAGGACAAAGTTGCTCAATGATTCTTTTTTTTTAAGGATATGCAAATTAACAAATAAGGGAGAAAAAGAATAGGCTCTTCAGTCACATCTGACTCTTTGTGACCCCATTTGGGGTTTTCTTGGCAAAGATACTGGAGTGGTTTGCCATTTCCTTCTCCAGCTCATTTTATACATGAGGAAACTGACGCAAACAGGGTTAAATGACTTGTCCAAGGTCACCACAGCTAGTAATAAGTGTCTGAGGTCAGATTTGAATTCAGGAAGAGGAGTCTTTCTGACTCCAGGCCCAGCACTCTATGCACTGAGCCAGCTACCTTACTAATATCTAACACTATTCTCCCACTGTTCAAAAATGTCTGTTGTCTATATATAGTCAACTCTGGAAATAAATGGAACAATTTGGAAATTTTTTCCCCCAGCTCTATTCACCCTCCCTAAGGCCATAGTAATAATGTATTAGTGCCAAGCACATAGCAGGCACTTAATAAATATTTACTAAATGAATGGGCAACATTCAATAGGAGCTTAAAAAAAAAAACTCCACTACCATCCAGCTACTGTCCAGACTGAATGGTTGGTGGATCATATTTTTCTATTTAAAAATAAATGTTACTCATTTTAGAAATTTTACCAAAATTTCTATTTACCTGTGCCCAGATTTCCAAAACAAGTAGCATTTCTTTCACAACTATGTTATACAGCAACCTACAAGAGCATAATGAACTACCTTTTCTTTGTAGCAAATCCCCAAGTGTGTAACCCTACCCTTCACAACCAGATGCAAGCCAGGCCCCAGGCTCATTCATCTTTCTCCACTGGTAGATAAGTCAAGGCAACACAAACAAGGAAGATTCTGCTGCTAATCTAAGATTCTATAATATAACCAAAAGAAGACGGAAAGATTCTCTGCAGGTCACAGATTATATTGGTGGCTCAAAGTGACTTATGACTCTAAGCTTTTAAAAAACCATTTCTATGAAAAGAAGACTAATGGTGCACATAGTTGGATCAGAAACAGAACTGGGGCTAGTAAGACACATCCCAGAGGAAATGAGGCATTGTGTCATCAATATAGCTACCATAATAGAATTCATCACAACAATGACTTTCAAGAAGCATCAGCATAAACTCACTTTTGGTGCTATGCATGGATAAGATATTTTGAAGTTTCGATCTTTGAAAACTCCTACTGTCCATATACAATAGGCCCACTAGCAACCATTAAATAATTTCCAAATCAATAAATCTATTTTGTTTGCCTGCCTACAAGTTAGCTACCACTCACTCAATCTTTTTACAGATTTAAAACTGAGGTCTAGAGGCCCCAATTCTATAAATGCTGTAAAACATAGCAAGAAACCCCACAGGGGTGGGGAACCTGCGGCCTCAAGGCCGTATGTGGCCCTCTAGGCCCTCAAGTGTGATCTTTTGACTGAATCCAAACTTCACAGAACAATTCCCCTTAATAAAAGGATTTGTTCTGTAAAACGTGGACTCAGTCAAAAGGCCACACACGAGAACCTGTAAGGCTACACGTGGCCAGGAGGCCATAGGTTCCCCACCCCCACCCCAGTATCATAACTCCTTCACTAAATAATAGCCCATTACTTAGAAACAAAGAATTATAGGAATAAATTGAACATCAAAATAGATCAAAAGAAACCTCTTTTCTTTTGATCCAGGTTTAATCTCATAGTAAGGCTCATGGCCTCTCAATTCTAAATTAGTTACTCTCATTTCTTCTTGAAGTATTTTGGTGAGAGAAATGAGAAATGACCTGGCCTTGGATAAACAGAGAAATTATAATTTTCAGGAGTTCTGAGTTATCTTAACCATTATTTTAAATTCAGTCAAAAGGACTGACAGAATTGCCTGGAAAGCAATGAAGCTCTTACCGTCTCATGACATAAAAGCAATTCAGGCCTGAATATTTCTGATAATGATGCAGCTGGATTTGGGTAACTATTTAATCAGCTCTCAATTCCCTCTGCTCTTCTCTATTTCCACTACTAACACCCCAGTATATCAAATCACAACCACCCCAGACTATTGTGACTGTCCTTTCACCTTGACTCTCTCCTCCTTCCAATCTGACCTTCATGCCAATGTCAGAATAATCTTCCAGGGCAGAGATCTACTTTATATATTGTTTCTCTACTCAAAAATCTTTAGTGGTTCAACAATATTTATTCAATAAAGTTAAAACTCTTTTGTCTTATATCGTGCAATGATCAACTATGATAAACTTAGCTCTTCTCAGCAGTACAATGATCCAAGACAATTTCAAAAGACTCATGATGGAAAATGCTATCCACATCCAGAGAAAGAACTATGGAGTCTGAATGCAGATCAAAGCATACTATTTTCACTTTTTTTTGTTTTTTCTTTCTCACGGTTTTTCCCTTTTGTTCTGATTCTTCTTTCACAACATGATTTAATGTAGAAATGCAATTAATATGATTGTACAGAGGGAGAAAAATTTGAAACTCAAAATCTTATAAAAGAGAATGTTGAAAAAATAAATAAAACCTCAAATAAAAAAAAAAACTCTTTTGTCTTGAATTCAAGGACCTCTAGAGTCTGGCATTTGCCCTCCCTTTCCAGTTTTATCTCAAATTACTTTCCTCCATTCACTCAAATGCTCAAACGTAAATGGTCTTCTCTCTGTCTCTGATCTTGCTTCATCATGTACTACTCCCTTTCCCTCACTCAACAGTTCAGTCAAGCTGGCTTTCTCTCTGTTCCTCACACACAGGGCATACCCCATCTCCTATCTGCACACCTCTTCACTCCCCGTCTCCCATGGTTCAAATGCAGTCTCTCTTCACCTGGGCCATCTCATAGAATTCCACACTTCCTCCAAGACTCCACTCAAGCACAAGGCTTGGGCCCTTCCCGACTCTCACCACCTGGCAGCTCCTTCTCTTCCTAGCAACCTTGTGTTGGGTTTGTATTCATTCTGTATAAATTTAAACAGTATATGTCATCTTCCATAGTAGAATTCAAGTTGTCTGAGGCCAGGGGCTGTTTCGCTTTTGCCACTGTATCCCTAGCACCTGACATATGGGAGACAGCTAATAAATTTTTGACCAATTTGCTAATAGTTTCCCTACCTAAGCTCACACTGTTCCTCCTACCAAGAAAACCCAGTCTCCCTTTTTAACCTACTGATTTCCTACTCATGCATAAAAAGCCCACCTCCTCTATGGAGCCTTCCCTGATCTTCCCTGGTCAACAACAACCTTCCTCCTTAACTTCCTTCATTAAGCACTGTTTTGCATCCCTAATGCACTAATCGAGTAACATTAAAAATTATAGTTAGTTGTCTTTGGTACTGTTTTATCCCCCTATATTATAAGCTCCATGAAGGTAAGGACCATATCTCATCTAGACTCTCTATCTCCCTCATTGCCTAGAACTGTGCTTTGTACAAAATAGGCCATTAATAAATGATTCTCAAATTAAATAAATCTATTTACATTCCAGACCAAAAGTCATATAGATGTAAGATTGTGCCCCTTTTATGTACAGCTTTTTGCTAACGGTTAAGTTTATAATAAAAGGAAAAAATTTAAGTTATTAAGATGAGGAAAATGTCTCTAAGATACCTTTCACTTCTTAGAAAGGGGCTCTAAAGTCTGGGACCTTGGATGTGGCTTTTTGACTGAGTCCCAGTTTTACAGAACAAATCCTCTTATTAAGGGGATTTGTTCAGTGAAGTTTGGATTCAGTGAAAGGGCTGCACTTGAGGACCTAGAAGGCCATGTGTGGCCTTGAGGCAGTGGGTTCCCCACCCCCGCCTAGGAGGAATCACATGGCAGAAAGACAGAATGATCTTGCCGGCATCACTGTAAAAAGCATTAAAAGTCCAAAGCAATGGCATCTCTGGGAGTAAAAAAAATTGTTCCTCTTCAGATATATGCATAAAAATAAACACACATACAACCCCCACCCCACACAGAGAATTGTATTATAAATGAAGTAAGACAATATAGTTCCCTATTATATGTTGTCTTTCCCCACTAGAATATAAGCTCAGCGAAGGGAGGGTTATAATTTTTTGGTTATAATAGTATTCCTAGCCCTCGAAACAGTGCCTGACACAGAGTAAATGCTTTATCCATCTGTGTATAGACACACACACAAACACACACACACACACACACACACACACACACACACGGTGTTTCAGACACTCCCTTTTAAGAATGATACATGTTAATCTTTCTAAAATACCACTTTGGTCATGCCAAACCAAGAACCTGCAACAGTTTCCCACAGCCTCCAGAAACAGGTGCTACTCTGCCCAGCCCACCTCGCTCTAAATTACCCTCTGCTTTAACGAGACTAGAATGCTGACTGAATGTGCCCTGCCACCCCTATGCCCACACCTTTCCTCATGGTATCAGGACAGGCAGTGTGGTACAGTGTGAAGAGTCACAGGTTAGAAGTCAGAGGACTTGGACCGGAATCCTGACCACTGCTCCTCTCTAGGCCTCAGTATCTCAGCTGTAAATCCGTGTTCCTGTGGAGCTTGACCATCCCTTCAGCTTCCTTCAAGTCTCACCTCCACCAGGAAGCCATTGCCTAGAATTCCAGCCAACAGAGATCTCCCTTCCAGACTGCCCACAGCACACAAAAAACACAAAATTACAGAAAGACCTTAGAATCTTTCCAGTCCAATTCTTTTATTTTACAAATGAAGAAGCCAAGGCCCAGGGAAGTTCACATTTATATTACTTTCCCTGCACTTGACATATTAAATGGACTGCTTTACTACATTTCTTGTTTTGTATGTAAGTTCTAGTTCCTCAATAAACCCAAGTCCCTTGGGGGCAAGATCACCTCTTGTCCTGAGCAACCTTCTCTTCCTGACCTGAGCACAATGAACTGATCAAGAGGAGAATAATCAATAAAGGCTTCCTGGACTAAAGCTAGAGGAAGTAGCCAAATGGCTCTGTACCAGATGTGTGCCTTCTCCCAATGTCCTCAGCCAGAAAAAGGGCAGGTGCCAAAGGGGGCACCTCGCCAACCAAGTCTCTGCCATCTTAAGACTCAGGAGGTCAATTATTGGCAAGACGGAGTGGTTTTGGCATGGATCATAATCATTACCCTTGCTGTTCATGCTTACGCTCTTTCCTTCCTAGACTAAAACCTTAAAGGAGCAGCCTGCCAGTCAACAAGCATTTACTAAGAAGTTTCCGTTTATCAGCATTTTACCAAGCACGGCAGGCAGGTCAGAAATCAAGAAGACTGTCAGTACAGAGGCCAGGGCCAGAGACTCTTCTATGAACTTCATAAAAATCCCACCATCGGCAAAAAGCCTCTCCCAGACCTCCTTAGTCTTACCACCTTCCCTCTAAGAGTACCTCCAATTTATCCTGAATATATTTGAGCTCCTTTAGAGCAGGGATTGTTTTTTGCCTTTCTTTGCATCCCCAGTGCTTAGTATAACGCCCGGCACATAACAGGGGCAAAATAAACGCCAGCTGACCAGGTAATGAATTAATGATCTTGTCATTTCAATTTAATCATTAATAATCTTGTCATTGACCCCTAGAAAGACATAGCCAATTGAAGCTTTTGTATCTGGGCCTGAAGGGACAGCAAACACCACCAGCAGAATTAGGCAGAGTAGGGGTTATGCAGAGAACAAATAAAAGGATGAACGTGGGACTAGAATGAAGCATTCATCAAAGAGCTAAATGTGAATAGATGGGGAAAAGATTAGGGCTTTAGGACTAAAAGGGACTAATAGGTGATAATAGTCCACATGCCTCATTTTACAGATCAGGAAACTGAGGTGAGATTGGTGAAATGAACTGCCAATGATCGCCTAAGTAGTAACAGAGTCAGAATTGGATCACAAGTCGTCTGCCTCCAGATCCAGTTCTCTTCTCTGCCTGCCTCCACCCACTTATCCTCTTTCTGCTTATGTTCTCGTGTTCTCTCTCTCTCTCTTACAGATATACAAGTGACAATAGAAAAGAGATTATAGGTCAAAGATAAGCCACACGGAGTTGTACCATTATGTTTCATACTGTTTATCTCAAATTTAGGTAGAGCCAAAAAAGAGTATAAAACTCAGGAAACGAGTTTAAATTGGAGAGCAGCAGGAAAGATAAACATGGCACCAGGCCCAATCAGTGAAATGAAGTCATGTCATGTGAATCTTATGGCCTGGTCAGCACAGGTCCCCATAAAATGAAGGGTGGACAGTTGGACATATATGCTTGAACACCTTTGGACAAACTGTATATTAAACACTAAGAATGAATTTTAATCTAGTTCATATCTGCTGGATTATGAAGGAAGGAAAGAACACTAAAAGGGAAAGAAACTAAGAACAGCTCACAGAAGTTTTCATCTCTTTCTTTAAGTTCTGGTCTTATCTTAAGTGTTAACTGTGTAGCAATGTCTCCAGCTTGGAAATACTTGCATTACTTCTCTCTTTTTTTTTTAAGAGTTAGGACAAAAAAATCACACACTAATCTGAACTGAATAAGCTTTTCAGAACGGCCACCTCTCTGGCAAGAGCCAGCATTCCTCTGAAGCACTGTGTTTATTGGAATGGGTTCAACAGGGTTCAAAGAGGACCACTTACTTCCCAACAGAGTTAAAGGAAAGGATTAGTTCTGATGAGTTATTTGGTGGCTTCTACTCATTGATGACCTTCATTCATCAGCTCTTCTACCCCTAGGGACTCATAGCAAAATTAAAGAACCAAGGAAAACTGTACACTGCTTAGTTGCTCTCCCATTTGTGAAACATTGTGAAACTTCAAAGACAAAACCCTCCCTAAGTTTCAATCACATTCATGAAATTCCAATCGATAACAGATGACACTTAACTTAGAAATAAGGCTGTGGAAGAAGCAAGCTGTTTCTACAAATCCCACTGATGCATTTGATAAATTATAGAGCCAAAGATTTCTCAAAGAGCGCATTGGGCTCTAGAACAGGTTGGGGAACTAAACAATAAAATAGGAAGAAGCTAGAAGCAACAGTGACAAAACTGAAAGGAAGGAGGACAGATGGCTACTGTAGGATAGAGGAAAGAGGGAGACTAGAAGAGTTAGGAAGTACTGGCTGTGAGATTTAGGGAAACTGGGTACAGAATGAAAGGACACGTAAATTTAAGTGAGCTATTAAAGCCGTCCCTGGCAGAAAAACACTTTGGAGCAATTTCTTTGAGATCGCTGCTTCCCTGGTCTTTCATTACCTACTCCACCACTCCTTCTACCACTTAGTAAATTTGGTATTATTATTTTTCTTTATACCATATGCATCTCTTTTCGACTCAGAAAAGTATGATGGAATGGAACAGTGGACTTAGTGTCAGAAGACTCAAGTTCAAGCTCTATCACCTTTTAGCTGTAGCCAGTAACAACCTGTACAAGAAAGTTAATCAATCTGAGTCTTGCTTTCCTCATCTCTGAAATGGAAATAATAGCATCTGCACTACTTACCTCACAGGGTTGCTGTGAGGGTCAAATGAGATAATGTATGTAAAAGCTTTCGGTAACCATAAAACACTGTCAACGTAAGCTCCTGTTCTCACCGCCTCTGGAAACACACATATAATTTTACCTACAATTTGATTGAGCTATTAGTGTAATATATAATTCTTCTCAAGAAAATAAAATGAATTTAAGAAGAACAATCCATATGGCCTGGGAGAATAAGGGCATTCTCATCTCCCCAAACAAACCAACTTAAACATTCTCATTCCAATCAAATTTTCTCAAAATCTCCTCATCTTGAAGATGATTCTGGCAAACCATGAACTCCATTAATATATCACCAACTCCTTTAACTTCCCTAGGAATATAATCTACAATTTAGGAAAAGATGCCATTTATCTATCTTGTCTTCTTTAAAAGGTGAGCTCCTAGAAGAACAGAGATCTTCTGGGTTGGATTTTCTACATAATACCTAACACATACTAGGTACTCAATATAGCACCTATACTTACTGCTAATAGGATTATAAGATTAAGGAAATCTAGAATCCTAACAAAAAGATGTCTGCCTATTGTTTTCTAACAGTGGTGAGTGACAAGTATTTGAGGGTCAATGATAGAAATATTCAGCCACGTTATTTATGCCAGATTCTATTAAAGAACCAATTAAATGTTTGACTTGATCCTCTCCAGGAGGAGAGGATGCTGCTTCTCTGTATTAGCAGAGGCTACAAAAAGACAGCTCGGTGTAGTAAAAAGAATGCTGGACATTGGTCAGGAGACTTAGGTTCAAATCCCAATTCTAACACTTATGATCTGGAATTGCTGTTGTTGTTCAGTTGTGTCCATTTGGGGTTTTCTTGGCAGAGATACTAGAATGGTTTGCCATTTCCTTCTCAAGCTCTTTTTACACATGAGGAAACTGAGGCAAACAAGGTTAAGTGACTCGACCCAGGGTCATACAGCTAGTAAGTGTCTGAGGCCCAATTTGAACTCAGGAAGATAAGTCTTCCTGACTCCAGGCACAGTGCTCTATCCACTTTGCCACCCAGTTGCCCCTATATAATGCCACAGGGAAAATCAGTTAACTGCTCCGAGTCTTACTTTCTTCGTCTAAAAAACAAAGATAACAATATCATTTACACTTCCTGCCAAACAAATTAGATGGAAGAGCACTTTGTAAACCTTAAAGCATTATCTATAATAAATATATATGCTTGCATATATACATATATGCATATATAATATATATATACATAATGTGTATATATATGGTTTTTGTTATCACAGTGTCTAATTTTTTTGGGGGGGGGAGGCAATCGGGGTTAAGTGACTTGCCCAGGGTCACACAGCTAGTGAGTATCATGTGTCTGGAGCTGAATTGGAACTTAGGTCCTCCTGATTCCAGGGCTGGTGCTCTATCCACTGCGCCATCTAGCTGCCCCCTCTAATATTATTTTAAAAGCCTGAGAATTAAAAATTCTCAGAATTTGGTGGGTAGAAAAAAAAAACTATACTGCTTTGTGTTTATCAAATAAAAAGTGGGAGACATCAATTGTTAAGCATGATAAGGCCATTCAATAATGTGTTAATGTGAACAAGAAAGGTTGTTAGGAGCAGCATTGTCAGATTAAGTTCTTAGTCACTCTTGGGTGCTGGTTTTAAATGGACTACCAGGAAAATTTCCTCTAGTTCAAGGACATGTGACAATAGAATTGGATGGGACTTTGTATGTCATCTAGTTCTATTTGCAAATCAGGAAACTGAGGCCCAGACAATTTAAGTATTAAGTAGCAGAGGCAAAAGCCAAAAACCAGGCCCTCTAACTCCAAATCCACTATCCATTGTACCATATACCTTATATTCAGGGGGCCCTCCCTCCCATATACCTGCAGCCAAACTTAAGAGGCAAGGTCTACAGGTAGGAGAAACAGAACTCATGTTTGTGTATCTTCCTGTAAGGCAGAACTGCATCATCCCAAATGATATCAGTCTGCACTGAATTGAAGTTTTTGTAGCTTTTTATTGAATAATTTTCTAAACTAGCTTGAATTCATCATCTCTGTTATAATAATTTTTTTAAAATGTAACTGACTATTACTGGTGTAAGACCCTCTAATTTAAGAATGAAATAGAATTTGTTTTTAGGAAGTTTGAAAGACTATCAGAGACTGTTAGAAGTCTTTGTTGTAACAATCTACAGAGTCCTACTAATCCTGTCCTGGACAGGCCCTTAAAAATCAAAATTCAGAATCTTCAAACCCCAAATTCCAAAGTTTCCTTTTTCATAAAAAGCTATGCCTTCAAACGAAATTTCTACAACCAGCCTGGGTAAAAATTCATTAATGGATAAATATAGGAAAATGGAAGGTCTACCAGATCTATACATCTTTAGAAAAATTGGAAGTAAGAATAAGAAATAAGCAGAGTGAAACATACGAAAGATAAGTAGAAGTGAAATCTGTAAGATAAATCTATAAGGAGGGAAATAACATGAACAAGGGAAACTGAGGAATGGGAATAGGGCAGTTCTTAAGGATCCAAAGAAATCTGCTAAGAGTGTCGTAAAATGCCTCTTTCTCCATTACCATAATGGGGACGCCAATGTCGGGCCACAGGAGGTCTTCTGATGGAAGCTTTGGGGAGTTCCATACCACCACCACCTTATTCAGGTAAGGGAGGCCATTCAATCTCTCTAAGGAGTTCATGAGCACCTCCTCTCGTTCATAAGTCAACATCACCACCGTGAACTGTTCTCTTGGAACATTGCCTCCAAGTGCTGCCTGGAACTCCTTGCCTGAACCACCAGTTCCTCCACCAATGGGCCTGAATCCAGTGCCAGAGCCAAGAAATTTGGCCTCTGAAGGCAGAACAGGGTCAAAAGGTGTGTGCGGGAAAAGGTGGAAAGGCCCTGGGGCTGAGTTCCAGTTGCGATAAAGATCAGTGGCAGTCAAGGTAAAGTTGCGGAGGTATTTAGGAGAGGCATAGGGTGGTTCTGTTTCCACAGGCCCCAGGTCCAGATCCCCATTATCTGCCATGTTGGGGTCAGTACCTGCCGCTTTGCCTGAGCGATGGGGAATCTCAACTGCCGCCTCTTCCCGGATGGGAGCAGCTGGTATCTGGATACGAGTCCTAACCACAGCCAGAACCGTGTTGAAGATACTGTCAGCTGTGGAGAAGTAGGTTTCCCAAAGGAAGCGACCTTGGCGCCTCATGGCCAGCAGATCACTGTCCGAGAGGCTCCGCAGCAGGAAGTGGACTTCCGTGACCCGCGGCTTGGGCACCACCAGAGCGGCCTCATTCCACCGTAGCACATCCTGGTAGGGAAGCTGCACCTGTTCCCCCAGCACCACTGGAATGGCTCCAACTTCCAACGCCTCAAAGAGCCTGGTGGCACATCCAGAAGAGATCACCAAGTGGGGATCCCCTGGCGTGATAATCAGAGCAAAGGTGGAAAGCTTCAGTAGTTCTAAGCGGTCCTCCCTCTCCCCACACAGTGCCCACTCAGTGGGCAGGCTAGGTTTAGGCTGGTTCTTGCAGGTAAACTCTGCCAGCACCTGGTCAAGCTTGCTGTCCTGGACTGCTTTCAGGGTGGCAATGATTCGGTCATCGTAGTCAGCGGGAGGGTCACCTTCCATCTCCTCTTCAAAGGAACGGGCCTCCTGGAGGCTGGACCGCAGTGACTCGATTTTCTCCCCTTGGAAGCTGAAGAGATACTTCCGCTTGACTGGCACCTGTGGAGGGATCTCCAGGAAGTTGGGCTCCGACATGGCATGGACAAGTGGCGATATGACTATATCAAAGCCAGGCTGGTACTGAGCAGCATAAAAGGTGGACTGGGCCACCATCGCTCGACCTGTACTGACATTATACAGGAAATTCTGCGTATTTGACTTCCACGACAGGTTGATAAGCAGGTGGTTGTGTCCATCTGTCCGCCAGTGGGGCAGAGAGTACAACTGCCGTTCCAGCTCAGCGGGCCGTAGACCCAACGGCTCCTGCATTTCTCCCACCAGAATCACGTAAAGGCAGGCAATGTCAGCATTCTCGGTGACATAGACATTGGTTCGTGTTGTGGCCTGAAAAGCCTGCTTGACCAGGGGGTCCAGATAGCTGCCAAAGGCCAACTGGTCACTATCATAGACATAGACTGGGAAGCCGGAAGTGAGCGGGCAGCGAGAGTAGTCGAAGCAATTGTGCAGCCTGCAACTATGGAGAAGTTTCGGGGGAGGCAGGCCAGCGTCATCTTTTTCTGGTAACAGTCGGATAGGCAGGGACAGTTTGGGCTGATTCTGGGCCATCAGCTCTTTGTAGGAATGTTCGGTCTGGCTGATGACATTCTTGAGCTGCAGCAGGTCCTGTTTGGCATTCTCGATGCTCTTTTTACAGGCTTCAATCTTCAGGTTGAGCTTGGCAATTTCGCTGTTCAGCTCCTGCCGTTTGGCTTCAAGCTGCAGGAGCTCCTCGCTGACTGACTCACGGATGCGGCAAAGGTCTAACACGTGCTTCACCTCGCACAACTCGTTGCCAGCTCGTGGCCCAAAGATGCGCTTGCCCGCCTCGTCCGCCTCGTCCAAGGTGGTAAGGTAGTAGTGGGCAATGAGGGGGAAGAAAACCAAAATGATGAAGAGTGTGAAGCTGAGCCAGGTAAGCCGGATGCGATTGGACCATCGCAGCATCCAGGTTTGGCCTCCATTCCCCACTCCCCCATTCCGCAACATGGTATAGCCTGTCATAAGTCTCTGCGTGACACGTGCCCCCTCTGATCACGTCGGATCAGTATCCATAACCACCTAAGTTTCCACTAAACAAGTCAACCTCTTCCTCACTCCTTTCCCTAAGAGTTAGTGCATTGTCTCTACAAGGCACCAAATAAAACGGAAATTTCATTTTCCTCAGCTGTAATGAAAACGGTCTCTGACTCTCCTCCTGCAGGCTTTAAGCTGTGACTGTCGATCAAGGAACATGCCCTCAATCTCTGTCAAACTGGCAGAGATGTCATGTTGCTGATGTGGGGAAAGAGAGGTCTCCGCCGACGACACCCAGGGAAAGCACCCTGGAATCAGGCGGCCTGGCTCAGCTGCCATAGCTCCTGCCTCTTGATGCTGCTGACTGAAGAATACGCATAGTTAGTATCCACGGCTGGATGGACCACGGACAAAGCCCCACTTCCGTCTTGTCACTGCTGCCGTAAGAAGGTGGTCAGGCCTGAAAGGGAGAAGAAGAATCATGGTCAGCCTTGCAGAAATTACATTAAAATAACATTTTCTAGGTCTGTCTTGCACATTTCCATAAGGAATATAATGCGAAATCTGAGCACAACTTAGAAGTGCTACAAGTCCAATGTTCTGTGTTGTTGTCACTGTCTAAATTTACAATAAGGAACTACAATAATGAGAGCTCCTTCTCCCCTAAAAAAAATAATCAAAAAACCCCTTCAATTTCCACTATGCTTTCCTTTTGTCAAAAACAATAAAAACTCCACCTTTAGTCTTAATTGATTCTAGAGTATTAATACAGAACTACAAGAAAGATTAAGCATTTTCTTTTAAAATGCAAAGAAGCTTCATACACTCTGTTACCCCAGCCCTGGGTTTTGTTTCTTAACAAATGTAATGTTCTTTCTCTATAACCAAAGTGTCTTCATACCTTCCCTTACCCAAAGAACAGTGGAAAAAGCACAGCATTTGGGAGAAAAGGACATGGGATCAATTCCAACTCTGTTACTTATTACCATATGAGCTTAGACAAAATCCCTCAACTTCTCTGGGCCACAGTTTGCCCATCTGTAAAAAGAAGGGGTTGGAATATATCATCTCTAATGTTCCTTCCAGTCACAAATGGA
Organism: Vombatus ursinus; assembly: GCF_900497805.2. NCBI lineage: Eukaryota > Metazoa > Chordata > Mammalia > Diprotodontia > Vombatidae > Vombatus > Vombatus ursinus. The sequence continues at coordinate 3,937,030 of NW_020949997.1, forward strand.
ATGATCCTGAAAACAATATCCTGGGAAGACTATTTAGGACCATGATAACTATTTATCAAGCTTAGAGTTTATCAGACCTATTCACATAGAAGCAGGTATACAACCCGAACATGTAACAGAGAGGCTTGGTTCTGGATGGGCCTTAGCAAAGACAGGCTAGGGAGCCTCTCCTGCCCCTTGGCATCTTAATTTAGAAGCTTAACAATTACAAGGGTATAGGAAATGGCATCAGAACTAACCCAGTCTCCTCTGGGAATCCTGACTGAGAATAATCCAGGGCCAAATTAGATCTTCGGGGGGTACAAATTAAGTTTGCCCCAGGGATAGGCTATAACCAAACTGGCCTTTGGGGTAATAGCTTGCTTTCCCTAATTAAATTTCCTCTGCCCACCCCTCCCATTTCAGATCCTTCATTTATCTCTCAGCTTTTGAGAAATCCACCTAAACTCGTACTTGTTTGATATACTGACTTGTAAACTGTTTCAAGTGACTTGTATTACTCTTAATATTAATGATGATGATGATGATGATAGAGATGAGGAAGCTAAGGTGGAGAAGTTGCTTAACTTTTTCAAAGTCACACAGCTAGTAAACGGCAAAGCTGAAACTCAAAATCCCGTAAGGTTTGACCACATGTCCAATGTCACTTACATGGCTGAAATACAAAGTCTCTAGGGAAAAGGACCATACTTTCCATTTCTTTTGTATTCTTCAAAAATAACTAAATGCAATAAACACTTACTGGTTTCCTTGATATAGTTCCTCTATGTTAGCCTATATCATATAGTGTCTATTAAAATACAAACAATCATACCTAGCAGGCAGAATAATAGACAAACTCATAGCCACCTTCAGATTTTGCCTTTGTTGGCAGAAGAACTTTAGAACTGAAAGAGACTTTACCTTAGATGTCATCAAGTTTAACCCCTCTCCTTTTACAAATACGGAAAACAAAGATAATGGTTTGTCTAATTTCAATTAAGACACAGCCAAGGGGCTCAGTGGGGAGAGCACTGGGCCTGGAGTCAGTCTCAGACACTTACTAGCTGTGTGACCCTGAGCAAGTCACTTAACCTCTGTTTGCTTTAATCTACTGGAGACGGAAACGGCAAACCACTCTAGTATCTTTGCCAAAAAAACCCCTCACACAGTATTTGTGTGCTATGATCCACAGAGTCATGAAGAGCTAGACACGACTGAATGATTGAAGAGTAACAATTCCACATAACTCGTATGAAGCATCGCTGGGACAAGAATCTGGAAAAATTCGAGTCATCTGACTGCCAAACCAGTGTCTTTCCAATAGACCATACTACTTCAGCAAATCGCCAAAAGAACTTGGACATCTCATATTCTTTCTCAGTTTTCTTTTCTGTGCCTCTGTTTTCACCACTGCCAAACACGGTTAATGCACCTGAAGAACCTACCTGTTGTAATGAGGATAAAATAAGGCAACAAAATGTGAAAGTAGTTTCAAGTTGAAAAATGTCACCTAAACTGCATCGTCATGATGCCAAATGCAGCTCTGATTTCCTATCACCTCAAATCCAATATAAGCCACACTTAGTACTTCTTCTGTCTCTCCCAACTTTATTTATTCATTCAAATACTTACTGATAAACTATCACATACTAGTAACTGTGTAGGATGAAAACATGGTTACAGTATACCCCTTGACCTGAAACAGCTGAGAATCTAGTAGGGATGATAAAATATGTATATAAATCACTATCATAAGATAAGAGGCAATAGGGAATCACTGTTTCAAGAAAGGAGTGATATGATCAAAGCAGGGGTTTAAGAAAACAAAATGTCCCTATTACTATCAGCCATAACATCCTTCTTTGAGTCACCCAGGCTCAAAACTTTGAAATTACCTTTAACCTAGCTTCTCCTTCACCCTTATTATCCAAGTCACTCAACCAACTTTACTGACCTTCCTTCAATCTTTCTTGCATCTATCCCTTTTACTCTCAATTGACATTACACTTAGCACAAAGGTAATGTGTTCACCCCTAGTCATCCACCTCTTTTCGTCACACCATTCCCATTCATAGTAAGCCCTATGGCTAGTTTCTCTAAACCTTGTTTTTGCTTAAGCTCATTCATCCTGGATGACAGTTTTCTACTCAAAAATTTTCAGTGGCTGAGACTATAGTTATCCCTTCCACATCACGACTTGCCCATCACGATTTCGATATGTCGCAGGTCAGCATAAGAAATTAAATGGGAATTTTGGGGGAGTTTTATGGGAGCCACAGACAACACACAAAGGCCAGCAGATGACACAGAAAAAGTTTAGAAACTCAGAAATGTATAAAATACATGTATAATATTGTATAATACCAACTCAAATTTTACAATAAGGTACTGTAAACACCCCATAAAAGAAAAAGAAAAAATTCAGACTTCTTTTCTGGTATGAAGGAAGGGTCAAAAAATTTTACGTGGAATTTCTAGATAGCAAGGATGCCATAACCCTAATCCTCACAATGTAGAAGAGATAACTGTATTTCCTGTAAGACTGAGTATAAACTTTTCTGCATCATCATATTATGACCCTCTTACTGATCTAACTTTATCTTCCATATTCTCTTAAAACATTCTCGCCCTCCTAACTTTCCCAATTCTAGTCAATAAATGGGTGAGAGGAGCTGGCATGATCTTGGAGGAGCCATGAATCTGAACCAAAAAAGATTCTGTCCTAAAGAATAAGGAATCAAAACTATTTCTACTACTGCACAAGCTTTAACAATTTCTAATGCAAAACAATATATATACAACTACAACAATGTAAATATAAAGAACCACAAAAACAAAATGAATGTTGCAAAAATTACAAAAAACAAGCATAAACCTAAAAAATAGATATAAAAAGATATCCTGATCCCACTCCTTCACAGAAACTAGAAGTCCACAGCTGTAGCTGCAAATATTTTCAGATGTTTTCAATGTATTGATCAGATTTTTGCTGATTTTTCTCTTTCTTCTTCCCCTTTTTTCCCCTTTAAAAATTATTTGTTACGTGAGATAGCTCTGTGGAAGGGGTGGGGCAGAAGTATACTAAGAGAAATTCTGAAGAGAGAAACAAACAAGCCATGAATAAAATATAAGAAAAAAAAATTTCTGTTGTTTGTTTAAAAGAGGGTCCATCAGGAAGGCAAGATAAGTGAAGAACGTGCTAGAGACAATGGAATGGAATGGAATGGGATCACTTGTGCATGTAGAAGGCTTGACCTTGCCAAGGAAATCCCGGAAGTTGCAATGGGAAGCAAGGACTATTCCAACTCCCCAACTGCAAAGACTGAGTCAATGGGCAGAGTCAAGATGGCACAGTGAAAGACTCACCTCCAAACGACTTTAAAGGAACACCTCAAAATGAATGCTGGAATGGCAGAACCAACAAGAGACTGAAGTGAGCCAGTTTTCCAATGCAAGACAACTTAGAAGGGAGGCAGGAAAGATCTGCCTCACTGGGGTGAGAGTAGGGGGCAGTCCAGTGGAGGCTGTGCTCCAGCAAGCCAATAGCAGGCCTTGGGGGCGAATGAATCAGCCACCGGGGCTCCCACAGATCTCAACCCATGGATGGTAAGGGGGTCGGACAACTGGCCAGAAGGAGAGGACAAGGGACCTTCTGGCTGGCACTGGTTGCAGGATTCTGTTACATCACCCAGGCAAGGAGGATACTAGTATTCTAGAGCATGCTCCCACAGGGGAGCAGGAACCCTGGTCATAGTTCCAGGGCAGAGAAGGGTGCTTGTGGTCACTCACAGACCAGAGGACAAGTCAGGAGAGCAGTGACCACACCTCTCCTTAGATCATACCACCCTGGAAGAACTAAAAACTTAAAGACCCCCAGAACTAGCTCTGAAAACAGCCACATGAAAAACCTGAAGCTTGGGACAGTGCCTCCTCCCACTGGGAGTAGAGCCCAATTTTAACATAAAGTTAGAAGTCAAGAAATAGGCTGGAAAAATGAACAAACAACAACAACAACAACAAAAATCTGTCCATGGAAAGTTACTATGGTAACAGGAAGGATCAGAACAAACTCAGAAGAAAACAACAAAGTCAAAACAGCTACATACAAAGCCTCAAAGAAAAATGTGAATTGGCCTCAGATCACTGTCCCCTCCCCCAAATTTCCTGAAAGAGCTCCAAAAGGATTTTAAAAATTGAATAAGAGAGACAAAGGAAAAATTGGGAAAAGAAATGACAGTAATGCAAGAAAATCATGGGGAAAAGAGTCAACAGTTTGGTAGAGGAGGCACACAAAAAAAAAATACTGAAGAAAACAACCTTAAAAAATAGAATAGGTCAAATGGCTTAAAAAAAAAAAGCATAAAAATCCACTGAAGAAAAGAACTCCTTAAAAAAGAGAATTGACCAAAAGGAAAAAAAAAAAAAAGAGGTACAAAAACTCATTGAAGAAAATAATTCCTTAAAAAAAAAGAATTGGACAAGTTAGAAACTAATGACTTCATGACACATCAACAAACAATTTTTAAAAAATCAAAAGGGTGAAAAAAATAGAAGAACATATGAAATATCTCAAAGGAACAATAACTGACCTGGAAAATAGATCCAGAAGAGATAATGTAAGAATTACTGGACTACCTGAATGCCATGATCAAAAAAAGAGCCTAGACATCATCTTTCAAGAATCATCAAGGAAAACTGCCCTGATATCCTAGAACTAAAGGGTCAAACAGAAATGGAAAGAATCACCAATCACCTCTTTGAAAGACATCCCCAAATGAAAACTCCCAGGAATATTACAGCCAAATTCCAGAGCTCCTAGATCAAGGAGAAAGTATTATAAGTAGCCAGAAAGAAATAATTCAAATATTGTATAACAACAACCGGGATAACATAAGATTTAGCAGCTTCTACATTAAAGGATTAGAGGTGTTGAAATATGATATTCCAGAGGGCAAAGGAGCTAGGATTACAACCAAGAACAACCTACCAGAAAAACTACATATAATCCCTCAGAAAAATGGGGGGGGGGGCGGCAAACGGTCATTTAATGAAATAGAGGATATGCAAGCATGTCTGATGAAAAGATCAAAGCAGGGGGCACCTAAGTGGCGCAGTGGACAGAGCACCGGCCCTGGGGTCAGGAGGACCTGAGTTCAAATCCGGTCTCAGACATTTACTTGACACTTACTAGCTGTGTGACCCTGGGCAAGTCACCCCATGGCCTAGCCAAAAAAGAAAAAAGAAAAAGAAAAAAGAAAAGAAAAGATCAAAGCTGAATACAAAATATGACTTTCAAATACAAGACTCAAGGGAAGCATAAAAAAGGAAATAGGAAAGAGAAATAGGAAATAGGGAGTCAATAAGGTTAAACTGTTTACATCCCTAAGTAGGAAGATGAAACTTGTAACTCCTAAGTACTGTATCATTATTTGGGCAGTTAGAAGTATACACAGATAGAGGACATGACTATAAGTTGACTATGATGGGATGATATCTAGAAAAATAAAATTTAAGGGATTAGAAAGAGGGATGCACTGGGAGAAGGGGGAAGGGAGGGGTAGAATGGGGTAAAATCCCACATAAAAGAGGTATGAAAGAGCTTTTACAGTAGAGGAGAAGATAGGGGATGGGAGGGCAGGGTAGTAGGCAAGGCTTGAACCTTACTCTCACTGGAATTGGCTCAAAGACAGAATAACATACACAGTCAGTTGAATTTAGAAAGCTACTTACCCTACAGTTAAGTAGGAGGGGAAGGGAATAAGAGAAGTGGGGCGGGGGGCAAGGAGGAGAGTGCTTATAGAAGGAAGGGAAGATTGAGGGAGGCAATAGTCAGCAGCAAAACACTTTTGAGGAGGGACAGGGTAAAAGGAGAGAAAAGGACAAGCAGAGGAAAAATAGAATGGAAGGAAATACAGTCAGTAATCATAAATGTGAAAAAAAATTTTACAGCAAGCTTCTCTGATAAATTATTTCTCAAATATAAATTATTTCTCAAATACATAGAGAACTGAGCCAAATTTATAAGAATACAAGTCATTCCCCAACTGATTCATTGTCATAGGATAAGAATGGGTAGTTTTCAGCTGAAGAAATCAACACTATCTACAGTCATATGAAAAAATATTCTAAATCACTATTGATTAGAGAAATGCAGATTAAAACTCTGAAGTACCACCTCACACCTATCAGATTGGCTGATATAACAGAAATGGAAAATGACAAATGCTGGTGAGGATGAGGGAAAATTGGGACACTAAAACACTGCTGGTGGAGTTGTGAACCTATTCAACCACTCTGGAGAACAATTTGGAACTATGCCCAAACAGCTATAAAACCATGCATACCCTTTGACCCAGCAATACCACTACTAAGTCTGTATCCCAAAGAAATAAAAAAAAAAGTAAAAGGACTATATGTACAAAAATACTTACAGCAGCTCTTTTTCTGGTGGTAAAAAATTTGAGAGGATGCACATCAATTGGGGAATGGCTGAACATGCTATGGTATATGATTGTGATGGAATACTATTGTGTTATAAGAAATGAAGAGCAAGATGCTTTCAGAAAAACCTGTTAAGACTTATATGACCTGATGCAAAGTGAGGTGAGCAGAACCAGAAGAACACTGCACAAAGTAACAGCAATATTGTACAATGATCAACTGTGAATGACTTAGTTATTCTCAGCAATACGATGATCCAAGAAAATTCCAAAGGACTTATGACAAAAAATGCTATCCATTTCCAGAGAAAGAACTGATGGAGTCTGAATGCAGCTTGAAGTATACTTTTTTAAACTTAATTTTTCTTGGTCTGTGTATTCTTTCACCACATGACTAATATGGAAATATGTTTTGCATGACTGTACATATATAACCTATATCAAGTGCTTGCCTTCTCAATGAGGGGGGAGAAGAGGGAAGAAGGGAAAGAATTTGGAACTCTCAGGACCCTCAAAAATCCTGGCCTCCCAGATGATCAATTTCAGCTCCTATAACCAATATCATTAATGCACCTCAGTCTCTTATTAGAATGGTCACACCTTAGATCTCAGCATCACCTATAACCGTGCCACCTTGCTGTGGATAATCTACTTGTGAATTATTATCAGTGAAGATGACTTTGTACTACTAGAATCATTGTACTGCCTTCTAATTTATGTGTTTAAATTTTCCCCTTTGTTTTTGAACAAGTATTGATCTTTATACTTCCCATAGGTCATGAAGTCAAGACAGAAGACATGACATCAACGCAAGACCATGATGAAACAATGAAACTAGCTCATTTCTACTTTACCATCAACTTCTGGATCTTCTCCTCAGACTTAGGCAGAATCACACTTGGCACCACAATCTCTTGGAGCAGTAAGCTCTAGAACATGGTCACCTGGTTCGAAAGAAAAGAGAGAAGTGGACACTGTTAGAAAAATGCATGACCAATATCTGGATGCCTATAGTCCAATAACACTGAGTGCTGGAAAGTACACTGAGTTTAGGGTCCGGAAACCTGAGTTTGGGGCCTGGATCCCCATACTTACTAATGGTAGCACTCTTCAGAGCCACAATTTTCTCATTTGTAAAATGGAGATAACAATGTTCTTTCAAACTCAGTTTGTACTACCTTGCTCACAGTCATTGCTTTGCAATCCATAAAGTGCTCATAAATGTAAACTATTATTTGAGAAGAATCCCACTGCTACATATTATAAAAAGGCTTCCCTTATGTACATTGCAAGCATGATGAAAAATTTATTACAATGCAGAGTCACAGAAACACAGTCCAAAATTAACACAAGAGTCATCCGGTAACAGTAACTCTCTTTAGCTTCAAACAGTTATTGCTGCCAGTTTGTAGTTGGGCAGATGTGGATTGAGAGAAAAAAGAGGAGGGTTCTGTTCGGTAACCATTCTTCAGCATTGTTTTGCAGAAGTTTACCTAAACCTTCCCGCTCAGGAGGTGCCTTCTCTTTAATTAAGGTAAGATTAACAACCATCACTGCTGCTGCCATCATTATCACCTCTACCAGCACCAGCACTGCCATCATCACCACCATCACCATAGTATTTGTATAGCACTTTCAGCTTAAGTTTGTGCTTTACAAATATTATCTCCTTTGATCCTCATTAACAACCCTGGGGCAGAAGGGCAGCTAGGTGGTACAGTGGATAGAGTGCCATGCCTGGAGTTAGGAAGATTCATTTTCCTGAGTTCAAATCGGGGTTCAGACACTTGCTAGCTATGCGAACATGGGCTAATCACTTAACCCTGTTTGCTTCAGTTCCCTCATTTGGAAAATGAGTTGGAGAAGGATATGACAAACCACTCCAGTATCTTTGCCAAGAAAACCCCAAATGGGGTCACAAGGAGTTGGACGTGACTGAAACAACTGACCAACAACAAAAAGCCCACCTGAACACAACTGTCCAGATGTGGTCTGACGAGGATAGTGTAGAGTGGGTCCATCACCTCAGCCATGCTAGGTGCTATGCCACTGACTTGATGCAGCCCAATATCCTACTCATTTCTCTGACTGCTGCCTTCATCATACTACTGGCTCGCAGTGAAATCGTAGCCCACTAAAAAGCTTAGATCTTTTTCAAACCAGCTGCTGTCCATCCACACTTCTTCCATCCTAAACTCGCAGAGTTAACTTTTCTCTCTCAGGTACAAGACTTTACATTTATATCTACTGAATTTCATCTTTTTGGATTCAGCCCAATGTTCTAGCCTGTCAAGATGTTTTTGCATCCTGACTTTATCATCAGTCCAGTGTGTTAGCTATTCCTCCTAGCTATGGGTCAGCCTCAAATGTCGTTCACCAAACCTGGTGAATGAAGGTTTGCTTGTTTCTTTAGAAAGATTAAGATTTCAAGTTTTCAAAGGTAAATATGCCTAACAAAGACAATAGATGAGTAACATAAAATAATGGGATGAGAAGATAAGTTTAGAGAAAGGCTTAATCTTAAGGTTATGCAAAAGTGTATCACATTATCAATCAATCAACAAATGTGTATTATGTATTTATTGTGGCACTGTGCTAGGCACCAGGGATATAAGTTAAAAAAAAAATAATCCCTACTTACAAGGAGTTTACATTCTAATGTGGGAGAAACCAAGTAAAAATAAAATTTATTCAACATACATATACATACATACATAATATACATAGTATATAAAATATATAGTATATATACTAATATAGCTTATATAATATATATGCTACATATAATGTATATAATATATATAAATATATACAAAGTAGTTAAAAGAAGGTAGTTTGGGAGAAAAAACATTAGCATTTGGGGAAATAAGGAAAAGTTTCATGCAGAAAATGGTATCTAAGCTGCACCTTAAAGAAAGAGAGGGAGTCTATGAGGCAGAAGTAAGGACAGAGTAAATTCCAGGCATGTGCAAAGGCATGTTAACAGGAAAAGGGTTGCTGCATATGAGGAAAAGAGAGAAAGCCAGTCTGGCTAGATCACAGGACATAGAAAGGGCTATTAGGTATCTAATTTAAGCTTTGGTCCAAAAGGATCCCAAGTTTAACTATCTATGGTACATGGGACCTCATGCTGCAGAGAAGGGATGCTGCCTTCAATATCTACAAGTTTGGCAGGACTCCCATCTTCAATGACCTGACCCCAGGTTGCTGATGTCAGCAAGTGGGTGGGGCTCCCAGGGGAGCCAAAGACTGCAGGCCTGAGATCTGAGTAAGTCTGTAGGTGGTACTTTACATAGTTAAAGTCATGTTTCACGTGCATGTCCTCAGTGTGGTTGGGGCTTCCAGGCTCTGAGGCTGGGGGGATAGGAAGTGGTGTTCTGGTCCATTTAAGAGGCGGGTAGGGCTGCAAGCTGTTTTGAAGGTATCCATGGTCCTCTCAGCAGCCAAAGCGCATGATCATTGATCCAGCTATACCATTACTAGGCCTATACCCAAAAGGGATCAAAGAAAGACACAAAGGTGTACAGAATTAGTTATTGCCCCTCTTTCTGTGGTAGGAAAAACAAAACAAAACAAAACAAAAAACCTTAAAATTAAAGGGATGGTCATCAGTTGAGGAATGGCTGAATGTATTATGGTATACAAATATGATAGAATACTATAATGTTGTGAGAAAAGAGGAAACACATGGTTTCAAAGATTTATATGAACTGATACTGATACAGAGTGAAGAATAATTTATAACATCAATATTACCAAAACAATCAATTCTGAAAACTTAAAAGCTGAAGAATGAAATAGGCAGATCCAGGAGAATAATTTACACAATAACAACAACGTAAGGACAAACCACTTTGAAAGTTATAAGAACTATAATCAATATAATAACATCCACGATTCCAGAGGACTGACGATGAAACATATTATCTACCTCCTGACAGAGAGGTGACAGATGTCAGGTACAAAATAAGAATACATACATACACACATTTTTATATAGCCAATGAGGGAATTTATTTTGTTTGTTTGTTCATATTTGTTACTAGGAATTAGTTTTTCATTTCTCTTTTTTTTCTCAATAGGGTGGGAAGTAGGGAAAGAAAATAGGTTTCTTTTCATTAAAAAAAATTAAAAATAAAGAAGTGCTACAGATATGGGGTGCCGTATGTACTTTCAGATGAGATCAGCATATTGTACTTAATCACTTTATTACACAAGACCTCTCATACAAGTATGTGATATAAAAATAAAACACTTAAAAAAGGAAAGGTATATGTGGAGTCAGTAGGAAAGGAACCAACAGATGAGAGGTTAGAGGTACGAGGTATGAGGTTGCAATATACTGGACATGATAGAGAGAGATGAGAGCAAGGGGACACAGAGAGGGACTGCCTTTGGCAAAGAGTAGAGCCACCTCATTCTCAGAGACTGGAGGGAGGTTATGACAAGAGGTTTTGAGATGAAGAGAAAGGAAAAAGAGGGAGTTCACATGAGGTAGCCTCAGTTTTCTCAGGAAAGTAAGAGGCAAAGACCCAGGACCTACGACTGAGGAGGAACAAGGGGAAGGTATGAGAGGCTTGAAAAGAAAAGGTTTAAAATAGCTTCTGGCAGAGCGAGACAGGGAATCAATTAGGAAGAAACAAAAGGACTGTGGAATCACAGGAAGGGCCCAGTAGTGGTTGGATAATACAAATTTCTAATGTACATATTTAACATAACGTGAGACATCCTACAGCAGCTCATTTGAGTAGGAATGGAGGAGGGCGATGGTGGGAGTAATTCTGAGAGGTCTGACAAAAGAAGAGCAGCATATATACCTCAGTGCCTAGAAACCCTCCTTCTCTAGACCTGACGGAAGCTGGATTAATCCGATACTAACTGGGGAAATGGGGACAAGATGAGATAATTAACAGAAGTTTCTGGATCTCCCAGTACCCAGAATTTCCACCCCCAAAGTGTATGTTAGTGGTTAATGTTGACTAAGGGCCTAAGTGTGAAAATATGCTTGAGAATGGTGACTAACGCTATCTAGATCTGTGCAGAGCCATAAGCAGGGCAGGGCAACTAGGAATCAGATTTATAGTGGGCAAACAGTACCTACAGGGCTCAAGAAAAACGGAAACAAACAGGAAGCTACCAAACGAAATGCAGAGATGAGCTCCCCTCCAGACTGGACCTAAGCCACGGTCAGCATCTCCTCCTGGATCTCCTCCTTCTCAACTAGGGGTTAATTCCGATACTGTTTTCCTCAGGTACAAAAAATTCCTTGTTATGGCTTTGAGTCTCTGCAAGGCTAAGCAAAATTTAGTTGTGGTGGGAGTGTCTGCCAGGCCATAGATGCACATGAAATGGGGAATAAAGCTGAACCAAATATTTGTATCATAAAGTGGTCAAGTGACTGTGTCTCCAGGAGCCACAACTGTGGAAGGAACAGAAAAGCTCACATTTAGTGTTTTATGTGAGAGTGTGTGTGTGTGTGTGTGTGTGTGTGTGTGTGTGTGTGTGTGTGTGTGTGT
>NW_020949997.1:3948977-4018483 GCF_900497805.2 Vombatus ursinus
TGTGTGTGTGTGTGTGTGTGTGTGTGTGTGTGTGTGTGTGTGTGTGTTTTAATTAAGGTTGAGGTTAGACCACAAATATCTTTCACCTAAGATTATAGTAAGGAATCATTTTTCTAATGAAGGTCAATAAACCTAGGTAATAAATCAATCAATGGCCACATATCAAGGGTTCTTAACCGGAGGCCTGTGAACTTGTTTATTTTTTCTTGAACATGATGATAACTATATTTCAATATGATTGGTTTTCTTTCTAATTCTATGTACTTTATATATTTAAAAACATTCTGAGAAGAGATCCATTGATGGGTTTAATTAGATGAGTAAAGTCAGGGAGGGAATAATCACAGGATCTGAGAAAGGGGAAGAAAGAGGAGGCAATGGAATAGAAGGAAATCACTAATGATGATCATATTCTTTCTTTTCCACTTCCTCTTCTGTTTGCTTCAGTTTCTTTATCTGTAAAATGGGGATAATAATAGCACCCACCTCACAGGGTTGTTGTGAGGATCAAATGAGAGAATAATTGCAAAGTGCTTAGCACAGTTCTCGGCACACAGTAAGCATTATATAAATGTTAGTTATTATTACTATTATTTTCATAAGAGGACAGAAGACAGAGAGGAAAAAATATGAGAATATATTGAAGAAAAATATGCAATTCATAATAAAAGTGAATGTGAGTAGGACGAATTCATCCATAAAATGGAAGAAGACAGTAGACTACATTAGAAAGGAGAATCCAATAATATACTGTTAAAAGAAATACAATTGAACATATTCATGTGGAGTTAAAATGAGGAGCTACAGAGTAGTTTTTTATGCTTCACAAGAAGTGAAAAAACCAAGGGTAATGCTCATAATCTCAAAGAAAGTATATAAAAATAGAGTTTAAAAAGATAAAACGGGAAACTATGTTACTCAACTAGTAGATAGTGAGCTGGACCTGGAATAAGATCTGAATTCAAATACAGTCTTAGGAACACATTACCTGGGTGCCCTCTGCAAGTTACTTAACCTCTGTTTGCCTCAGGTTTCTCATCTAAAAAATGAGAATAGCCCCAAACTTCCAAGATTGTTGTAAGGATAAAGTGAGATAACCTTTGTAAAGTGTAGTGCAAACCTTAAAGCACTATAAATGCTAGCCATTCTACAAATGCTAGCTATTACACTACAATAATGAATACTAATAATTAATCATAAATAATGAGATAATTATCCACGTATAGAGTCTATGATTCAATATCCAGATTCTATTTTATCAATATTTCAATTCATTTAGTGAATATATATTAAGCACTTAGAGGAAAAGTTAAATTAGAAAAATAAATAGATCAAAATTAAGTAGGGACATCAATGGACCTCTTTCAGACTTAGATAAACCTAACAATGAGAAAAACAACAACAAAGTAAGCAATCTGAATACGACTTTAGAAAAGTTATCTATGGTGGCTCTCTGACAATTACTAAATCACAATTGAAAAAAGTATATGTGTTTCTCAGCTGTATATGCCACATTTACAAAAGTTGACCATGTACGTGCCAATGAGAATGTCAAAAATAATATTAAACTCACCCTTTTTTGACAATAACAATAAAAATAACAATCAATTAAAGGCCTTTGAAGAAATGGCTCAAATTTAAATGGACACAAAAATGATTTAATACTAAAGAATTAGAGGGTCAAAGAACAAATCACAGAAATGCTAAATAATTGCAAAAGAAATGACAACATATGAGACAATACCAAAGTCAGAATCATAGGATTATAGATTTAGAACTGGAAAATACTTTGGAAATCATCAAGCCAAACCCTCTTATTTTACAAATAAGGAAATTGAGGCCCCAAGATGTTAAGTGACATACTCAGGGTTCCACAGCTAATTAAGTGTTAAGTCAAGATTTGAATCCAGAACTTCCTGATGCTGAAAGCCAACATTTTATCCATTATATCATCATGCCTTCTTAGGGGAAATTTTATATCTCTGAACACTTCAACTCAACAAAAGAGAAAAAGAATAGTTCAATGAATTGAGCATACAACTAAAAAAAAGCAGGAAAGCAACAAATCCAAAAACCCCAACGAAACCCCAACATAGAAATCATGAAAATCAAAGGAGAGAGTAATAAAACTAAAAGAAGAAAATCTGAACTGATAAGGATTAGAAACCAGGTTTTTTGGGAAAAATATAAAAACCAGTTAATCTTTTATAAAAAAGAACAAAATCAATTTATCAATGTCAAAAATGAAAATGAATTCAAAATAAATTAAGAGGAAATAAAGGAAATTATTAGAAACTATTTTGCCCAAATATATGCCAATAACAAATGAAATGGATTAATATGTACCCAAACAAATAGCCAAATTAACAGAAGAAAGAGCATTTAAATAGCCCTATTTCAGAAAAAAAAATTGAACAAGTCTTAAATAATTTCCAAAGGAAAAAAACTTCAGGACCAGAAGAATTTATAAATGAATTATATCAAACATTCAAAGAGCAATTAAATCCAATGTTACATAAACTATTTGCAAAAGCAGTAAAAGAGAGCCTATCAAATTCTTTTTATAATACAACTTTCTTGTCACCTAACCAAAAAAGGCAAAGCAAAGAAAGAAAACTAGAGACCAATATCCCGAGTGAACATCAAAGCAAAAATACTGAATAAAATATTAGCAAAGAAGCTATAACAACATAGCACAAAGATTAAACACTATGACCAGTTGGAATTTATGTTAGGAATTCCAAGTTGGTTCAATATTAAGAAAATTTTTAAAATGACAGGTCATTTTAATAACAATCAAAATCACATGAGTATATCAATAACTGCAGAAAAATTTTTGAGAGACTATAACAATATAGGGCATTTAATTACATGTACAATAGGATTTATATAACTTGCTGAAACATAATTTGTCATTTTTTTTATCTTTGAAGAGAAAACTTTTTACTTTTCTTTATATTATCTAAGCAGTAGTATCAGAATAATCTGCCCACAATTAAAAGCTGCTTTGATAAGATGTGGTAAGTAATCTATGATACAAGACAAACTGTCATCACAGATAAAACATCCTTGTAACCCTAGGGATAACAGTCACTTACTAGAACTTGAAATGTCCTTTTCAAATTTCATTGAAAAGAAACATAAGAAACTACAACTGAACATTTTTAAGGTAAACACATAGATTATGAACACCTGAAAGAAGGATTTAATCAATATACAAAGGCATAAAATGGAATGTAGATACCTTCAGTAGTTAACAGGCTGCGACAATCATTAAGGTTATGTAATGTGTGCTTTATTTTTTATTGTTACTGCTAATAAGCTGAAAATTTCTGGATTTTTAAAAATCTCTGATAGTATTTTACTGAGTTTTGCTCAGAAGGAGAAATGAGAGCTTTTCTACTTAAGTTTTAAAAATAACCTCCTTCCACACTCTCTACATGAGCCAAACTACAACTCTTTCTCTCATCTCCCTCTCCTCTCTCTGTCTCTCTCTCTCTCTCACTCACACACACACACACACACTCACATACCTCTAAACCATGGCTTATGCAGTGTCCTAAAACTAGAATGTCATCTTCCCCTGTTGAATTTCTTTATCCTTCAAAGCACAATTAAAATGTCACCTTCTGGAAGCCTTCCCTGATTTCTCTGGTTAGTAACAACCACCCTCCTACCCCAGACCTCACAGAGTACCTTGTTTCATAATTCTGAAATGCCTATATAATGCAAGACTGTATAGTTAGCTTCTTGAATTGGTATGTTATCCCATTACCAGACTGTAAACTCCTAGACTGCAATGGCCATGTCTTGTTTAAATTTTCCATCTACTGCTGTTCTCAGTGCACTGTATATTTTGGGGGCGGGATGATGGGAAGAAGAGTCTGGATCTGTGATCTCATCAGTATAAGGGAATTCCTGGTGTGGGTTCTACCAGCCCCAATGTAGACCAGCATCCTGTTGAAAACTTCATCTGCAATGTATAGTCTTAGTGACTAGGGTGTGTCAGATGTAGGTCAAGGACTTACATCTACCTATGTCCAAGGCCAGGCCTTTTTCCACCCTAGCTTTATTCTGCATATATAAGTTTCTTAATGTTAGTTTAAATGGAAAAGGAAGGAGAGGAAGAACAAGAGGTAGGAAGAATGGAGGAGGAGTTGGAAAGGGAGATGGAAAGGAGGAAGGTACAAAGAGATCTTGAACCATGACTTCATAATACCCTGAAGTTGAACTAGTTTGAAGCTAATGAGTATCTGGACAGAGAAAAGCAGGAGCTATGGTTAATTAAAAAGGTTCTGATTTTCTGTTTGAGCCAGCCAAAAATTTCAGCATGGAAATTTAGAGGAATGTCAATGGATTCCAACAAGTCAGTCAACTAGCATTTATTAAGTACTTACTATGTGACAGCTGGGGTAGCTAGGTGGCACAGTGGATAGAGTGAAGGGCCTGGAGGCAGGAAGATTTATCTTCCTGAGTTCAAATCTGGTCTCAGACATTTACTAGCTATGTGACCTTGGGCAAGTCACTTAACCCTGTTTGCTTCAATTCCCTCATCTGTAAAAATGAGCTGGAGAAGGAAATGGCAAACCACTCCAGGATCTTTGCCAAGAAAACCCCAAATGGGGTCATGAAGAGTCAGACACAACTAAAACAACTGAACAATAATGTGCCAGGCACTGAGTGAAGGGAGGGGATACAAAGAAAGGCAAAAAACAGTACCTGCTCTCAAAGACCTCAACCAGAAAACCCAAAAGGTATATCCTTTTTAAAAGAATAACTTCTGCAATATATAACACTGTGGCAACCAGTTAAGTGAGATACTGCTCTAACCTGTCCAGTTCATAGGCTTATTTCAATATTTCAATGGTTCTACTATCTGATATATTGTGGGTAGTAAAAGGTAGTTAGCTGGTATAGAAGATAGCACTGGACCTGGGGTCAGGAAAACCTCATGTGAGCTCAAATCCTGCCTCAGACAAGACAAGTCATTTAACTTCTGCCTCTCAGTTTTGACTTCTATGAAACAGGAATAATGATAGCACTTGCCTCCCAGGGTCACAGTGAGGATAGCATACATAAAAGTGCTTTGAGGGGGACAGTTAGGTGGCGCAGTGGATAGAGCTCCGGCCTTGGAGTCAGAAGGACCTGAGTTCAAATTTGACCTCAGACACTTCACACTTACTAGCTGTGTGACCATGGGAAAGTCACCCCCCATTGCCTCACAAAAAAAAAAAAAAAAAAAAAAAGAAGCCAAAAAAAAGTGCTTTGCAAACCTTAAAACACTATGTAAATGCTAGCTATTGTTATTGTTATTATTATTGCTCCTTCTAATTGGGCAAATGATAGCCTTATTATTTCAGCCTTTGCAACTCTTACCCATATTCTTTTAAAAACGCAACCCTGTTCCACCCACTCTTCTGAGATCCTTTCTCTAGGACCCTTAAAGGGTATTGTGCAGGCACCAAAGCACCCCACAGGCTGTGCCACATTATTCCTAGTTCTTGCTACACGATCAGCCTGCTAATTTTTCCAACCTTACATCTCTTGGCTTTTATCTTTTATTATGTCACTTCTTGCAGGTATCATTTGCATTTTACTAAATATATTCACTATATACATATACATGTATTTCCCCACTGCCTTTTGGATAACCTGCAACTTTGATTCCTCAGAAATAGTGTTATTCCATGATTTACCACAATATGACAGCACTGGAAGAGTTGTTGTTGCTGAATCATTTTCAGTCATGTCCACATTTTCAATTCATGACCCCATTTGGGGTTTTCTTGGCAAAGATACTGGAATGGTTTGCCATTTCCTTCTCCAGCTCATTTTACAGATGAGGAAACTGAGGCAAACGGGTGAAATGACTTGCCCAGGGTCACATGGCTAATAAGTGACTGAGGCCAGATTTGAACTAAAGAAGATGAGTTTTCCTGTCTCCAGGCCCAGTATTCTATCCACTGTGCCACCTCGCTGCCCAAACTGAAGGAATACAGGTGTTTAAAAAATGGACTGGGATTTTAGGGAAAAATTTGGGTTACTTGAAAGCATCAGATATTGTTGAAATGTACCAGGGCACTCTCTTCAGTTTTTTTATTTCTAGCCATAGTTCACTGTCCATCTGAAGTGCCTGAGACATACGGGTTGATGGATCAGCTCTATGGGTTATCCATGCAACAGCATATCATAGTTTGGGAATGAGTCATGCTTTCTTCACTAGGTTTTTCCTGTATGGACAAAAGTTCTGCTAATTCCTTCTTCACCGTGGTGAACAAGGAGGCCTGGGTTCTTGAAGGTTATAGCAAGAAAATCCAATCTCTGACAGGTTCTGACATGCAGGGAGGACTTAAAGTCCATCTATAAAGGTTAATGAGCCTTTTGATTCTCTAAATATATGAGCCAGGAATCAAAAATAAATACCATACAAACAGCAATGGAGAGGTACATGATGTGAGCTGGCTACAACCTATAACAAATGAGGCACTTCGAAGTACAGCCGAGGTAAAAGGTATCATCAGAGAAATGTAGGAATGGAAAAAAGATGGACTAGTCACATGGTGAGAACAAGGGATAAGAGATGGACACCCTGATTGCTCCACTGGACAGAGTCCAGGACCAAAGTCAAGAAGATCTGAGTATAAATCTGGCCTCAGACACTTGCTAGCTGTGTGACCCTGGGCAAGTCACATAAATCAATACTGAATACCAAGCCATCTGCATCGGTGTCTTATTTTCTTACCAAACTGTAAGCTCCCACAGGGCAATGACTGAGTCCTTTTAAAATTGTGTGTCTACTCCATTGCTCAGGGCAATGCACAGATGTGGCAGCCAAAGGCAACACCAGGTTGGAATATAAACTCATTCGCAAGCTTTTATGGAGGAAGAGGAGAGAAGATGATGATGATGGCCTCCCAGGTCCTCTCCTGCTCTAAATCTATAATCCTATGACTTTATCAGTCTCCAACAAGCAACTGAGAGAAAACTGAGTTTGCAGAATGTTGGCATGAGATGCAATTAAGCCAGTTCATCCCAAGAGTATTTAATGACAAAAATGGAAGGACAACAAATAGGAGAAAAGTGGAAATGTTCTTTCAAAATTCCTACAACAAACACATTTTCTCCATCAAAAACAGTAGAGCCAACATCTTTGGACTCTAAGAAGAAAAGAAAGCCCCATGAGCTTCAGTCATTTGATAGGAACTCAGGGAAGAAGGTGTGTCAGCTTCATGACCCAGACTCCTGCGGCATCATCCAGTTAAAGGACAACTGTACACTGGTGAACAAGTGGACACCAGAGCAGGTATGTGCTAGAAATAAATATAACTTTCAAAGTAATGAAGAATAGATTTTCAAGATATCTGAAAGAGAAAATAATGAATGTGAAAAACCACAGACGTTGCCGAGTACAACACAGAGCAGTGGAAACAAGGATGAACTTGGAATCAAAGAACCTGGCTTTCGACTCCTGCTCTCATATGTTCCTTCTGATGAAGTCTGGAGGTTTAGGGGTGCTGGGACCCCCCAAGATCACGACACGGGCCCTGCATGAATGAATTCAACTTAAATCTTCTTCCATCCAGAGAAAAAGTTTATTAGAGATAAATCACATAGGCCAGGTGACGCTCGGGCCGGCATGAGAAAAGCTCAGCCTCTGGGCATGAGAGAAATTCATTCAGGCAGGGCCCATGTCATGATCTTGGGGGGTCCCAGTGCCCCTAAACCTCCAGACCTCATCATATGGTTCCTTGACCAGGCCAAATCTCAAACTCTTCTCCAGCCACGACTGGAAGGTACGTGAGCCTCCCCCTCTCCCTGATCCCTTTTTTGTCCTGTGGCTGGGAGGGGGATTTCCAAGCAGCTAGCTAGGCTTGGCTTGGGAGTGTTTTCAGGCCTGACCTCTCAGGTCCTGCTAGGTCAGACAGCTACGAGGCTACCTGGAACTCCGCCTGACGCTCTCAGGCTCTCGGTCCAGTGGTTCTGTTTGAGCACTTGGACCTGGGTATACTTTCCTTAGCATAGAGGACAGACTCCCTATGAGGAAGCGGAGGTCCAATCCTCTCAGTTCTCTTGGCACTAGGGAATTGAGAAACTTTTGGATATTTTTTTTCTTTTTCTTTTTTCTCTTTTTCCTTTCCCCTAAGCCCCCAATGTGTCAATCCTCTTCAATTCCCAAGAATTCGCCTTTGGGCTGTCTTTCATAAAATTGGAAGAATGTTAGCTTCTCTAAAGGACTTAAAAAGAAAAAGCTGATATATTTTTGCAACACTATTTGGCCTCAGTATCACCTGGAAAATTATGAGGACATTACGGCTAAAGACCCTCTCAGAGTTAGAAAAATATTGTTGCAGAGAAAGAAAATGGGTAGAGATTTCTTACTTAATGGCTTACTTTAATGGCTTCTAGCCATTTCCAGAGACCCCATTCTTAGAAAGGATTTTAAGAGATGATTGTAGCTAGAGCCACCCCACTAATGGGGAGTGGGGATCAAATGGACTTTTTGGATGATCCTCCTTTTATGCCTCCTAGGGTTATGGCACCCCCCTCTTCCCAACCTCCATCAGCACCACCTCCCCAGCACCTATCTCCACCCCATTCTCCTTGGGCCTCTCTGGCTGTTTCCCATTCTCTCCAGACCCCTCCTTCTGCTCCCCATTCTCCCTTGACCCCTCCTACATTTCCCTATTCTCCCCTGCCCCCCCTTGTTTCCCATGCCCCCACCTCCTTGCCCATTTCCTCTTTCCCTTGGTTTACCTTCCCTCTTCTTCTGGCTCCTCCATTTCCTCCCCAGGCCCCTGCTCTAGAGGCTACTTCTACTCAGGCCTTGAGCAAGGGCCTCACCCCAGCCTCTACTTCCAAAGAGATCCCTGCTCAAGCTCTAGATAAGGTTCTCAACTCGGTGCCTCCTCCCCAGATCTCTACTTCTGACAAGACCCCTACTCAGGCTCCAGACAAAGGTCTTGCCTTGGCATCTCCTCCCCTGACCCCTCCCCCTCTTCCAGCATCAGGTAATCTTTCCCCTTGCCAGCCAGACTCCTCGGCCTTGCCAGTTCAGCCGGCACTTTCCAGTCCCTCACTCAGGAGAAGTAGGACTTCCTATCTCCCTCCCCCTCAAGCCCCTGCTCCTGCAGGGCCTTCAGGGCTCTTTCCCTTGAGGGAAGTACCCGCCTCTCCTAATGGGAAACTTAGGATGCATGTTCCATTCTCCATTTCAGACCTCAAGCAGATTCAGGAAAGGCTGGGTGAATACTCTGAAGATCCCACTAAGTTTACTGAGTGGTTCAGGGATGTGTCCCTACAATTCGAACTTTCTTGGAGTGATTTGCATATCCTCTTCTCCACCTGTTGTACCACTGAGGAGAGGAAGAGAATCTGGTAACAAACCCAAAAATTTGGGGATAATTTCACTACCAATGACCCCACAAGATACCCCCCAGGAATAGCTGCTGTTCCTGCTAGTTATCCGGGGCGGGATTATCAGAAGAGTAAGGATAGGGGAAAGAGAGACTACATGATAATTCGCCTGTTAGAAGGCCTGAAAACAGCATTTTGAAAGCAAGTAAACTTTCAGAAGATTAAGGGAATTACTCAGGGAGAAAAGGAAAACCCTGCCCTTTTCCAAGATAAGCCAGTAGAAGCCATTAAAAAGTATACGAATTTAGATCCTGACCCTACAGAAGGGGAAGCAATCCTTAGCATGCAGTTCATTAACCAATCTGCCCCAGATATTAGGAGAAAACTACAGAAATTGGCAATGGGACCCCAACACCTCAGGCCCAGTTATTGGAGACTGCCTTTGGAGTCTTTAACAACAGAGACCTAGCTGCAGCAGAGGAGAAAGAATGCAGGCGGAGGGCTAGAAACAAAGAACATGCTCTATTCCTGGCTGCTGCCACGGTCAGGAAAAGACCCAAGGGTGTTCCTGGCAACTTGGGCTGTGGGAAAACCTGCTTTCGATGCCACCAGGAGGGTCACTGGTCCAAGGAGTGCCCCTCCAGGGCGCCCCCTTGGAAGAAACCCCTAGGACGAACACCTCCAGGACTTTGCCCAAGATGTGACCAGGAGGAACACTGGAAGAAGGATTGTCCCCAAGGTAGAAGAAGTGGTAGAGCAGCCCCCCAGTCTTCTCAAGACTGGGGAGGACAAGGGAGCCTGGGTCGGGGCAACACTCCCACTTTCTCCATCTCTCTCACCAAGCCCTGGGCAGAAATCAAGGCTGAAGGTAAGGTTACCCACTTCTTTATGGCTATGTTCTTTGCTTTAACCAATTACTCTGGCCCTATTTGCTCCTTAACCTATCCGGTCGTGGGCAATGAAGGGAGAACTAAGGAATGTCTCCAGACATACACCTTCCGCTGCCTATTTCTGTTGTTTAAACACTCCTCCCTTATGCTCTCCTCTTGCCCTGCCCCCTCATTGGGAAGGAACCTGGTGGTGAAGTTGAGGAGCCAATTTTCTCTAGTTAAATCTCCCATCTCCCTTTTCCCTCTGTGTGCCAGACCTCCCCATGTTCCCCCAGAAGTGTGGGAGACAGTTTGGGATCAGGGAACTCCTGGGCAAGCTACTCTTGCCACCCCAGCTGTTGTTCACCTCTGAGACCCTAAAGTATTTTCCCATAGCCCTAGTTGTAGCCCCACCCAGAAGGCTTCTTTGGCCTGTGCCTCAGGAGTGCTTAATTTCTTGGGAACTCGAGGCTACAGGGTCTCTTTGAACAAAATCCAGATAGCATGCCAGTCTGTAAAGTTTCTGGGCCACGAACTCCTGGTCCCAGCCACTAAGAAACAACTTCAAACTTTCCCGGGCATGGTTAGATTTTGTAGGCTCTGGATCCCCTATAATGGTTTTATTGTTAAGCCCTTTTATGATGCTCCTCTGGGCCCTGACTCACTCCCTCTAGAGTGGGGCCCCAACCAGGCTAAAGCTTTTGTGATTTTAAAATCTAAATTGACCGCCATACCCCTAACCCAGTCCTTAAGACCTGACCCTAGCCAGGTTGCTTGTTTTTTCAAAACAATTATACTCAGCAGCTGCTGGAAGGCCTACTAGCCTCCAGGTTGTGGCTGCTACAGTCATTCTAATTGAGAAAGCCTCTAAATTTACACTTGAAGATAACTCCCTAGTTAAATTGGGAAACTCATTAGACCACTCACACCCACGCGGCAACTCTTATCTCCACAAAGCCCCCCCTTCTATCAGCACCATCCCTCTCTGCAGGGAGACAAGCTCCAAGGCCACTTGACAAGTTAACACCCCTGTGGAGGGAGGGCTTGTTAGAGCTTCTGCTAGCACTACCTGTGCAGATACCACTAGTGACAAGAATTTTGGGGAAAAGATGAAACGAAGTGCCAACACACGGCAAGACCCCAGAACTACTGTCTTGGTCACTCAATGTTTGATACCCTACAAGGACCTTGGGGTGTGCACCCTCGGATTTTTAGCACCCCCCTTCTCCATTGTCAATGCCACACAGCCCATAGTCTCTAACTTAAGGGCAAAACATAGATTTTGGAGAAATGTCCTCTGGTCTCTTAAAAAGAGAGCAGACTATCTTATGCCCTACAACATGAACATATTCTCTCTAACCTTACAGAGACTATTCACCAGTTGGCAAATGTGACAGCTTATGATCTCTGGGAAATTCAGCAATCTTTAGATTCCTTAGCAAAAGTAGTTCTAGATAATAGAATAGCCCTAAACTACTTGCTTGCCTCCAGTGGCGGTGTACGTGCTTTAGCAAACACAACTTGTTGCATGTACATCAACAACTCTGGGCAGACAGAACTCCACACTGAACGTATTTTGGAAAAGGCTAGTTGGATGCAAGAAATTCACAATAACCTCAGTGCTCCAAAATCATCTTTTTCATGGGAGTCTTGGCTTCTTTCTATACTAGCCCCTATTCTTATTCCCCTACTGATCTTATTTCTCTTGTGTTTGTTTGGTCCGTGTTTACTAAATATTCTTGCCAGGTTCCTTTCTTCTAGGGTCAGGGCCATCAACTTCCAGATTACTGCTCAGGCTGTATACCAACCCGAGGACTCTAGCCTGCTGAACCTGGCATCAGCCGGGCTTTGAAGTTTGACGCCTCAAACAGGACCCGGAGAGGCAGGGACAACTCTACGCCCCTGGCCAGCAGGAAGCAGTTTCAGCTGCCCCTTCCACCAAAAGAATTTGGGTCCCATTTCTTTGAGGGGGGAATGGGGAATGATAGGGTATGGGCCCATCATTCAGTTTCAGAAGCCGGGACCTTTGCCCTTTCGCCAGAAAGAGTTTGGCTCCCATTTGTCTACAGGCCCCAGAAAACCCTTCCTTTTCGACTCCCCTTATCTCCCTTTGAAAGCCCTAACCCCACCTTCTGATCCTTTCAAACTTCTACCTTCCAGTTCCCTTCATTATTTATTCCCATTGTCTATTCAATCTCTCAGACCTTCCAACTGAAATTCTTACCTAGACCCTTTTCCCAGCTCCTCCTCTGGCCACCCAAAGTCACTTTAGTGTGTATAAGATCCACCCTGGCCCCCATTCAAACACTGAGAATCTCTCATGCATACACAAATACACACACACACACACACACACACACACACACACACACACACACACACATATATATTTATATAACTGAATTAATAAAGTCTCTATGCCCTTGTAAGGATCTTTGTGTACTAGAAGTTTATTGCCCCCCCCCCCATAGAATATGAGGTAGCATCTCATATACAAAATTTTTCCCAAGGGTGGAGGAGAACCTCTTAAGACCTTAAAATCCTATAAGGCCTTTGTTTTCTCACTTAAGTTCTACCCATATCAACTGGAAGGAATCCAAAAAGTATTGATTCTCTTGCTTTTTGCATCTACCTTAAAACCAGTGGAAGTCTCTCCCTCTTTTCCCAATAATAACGTAACCTCATAGATAAAATATCCACAGCACCTAGACTTAGAGGTAGACGTCCATTTCTCCTTGTTATAAATCTCATAAGGTGGCTGTAAGGAAAGAGCTCCACAAACCTTAAGTGCTATGTAAACATAATTACTGTCATCCATCCTTTAAGACTCAGTCAAGTACCATTTCCTCCATAGTGCTTTTCCTAATTGCATTTTAGGTCACAGATTTCTTCCTTCTCTGTATTCCTATAGGATTCTGTCTTAGCATAACAGATTTCAGAGCTAGAAGGAAGCTCAGGGATCAGCCATAAGAGGTTAACCGTCTTGTCTAAGGTCACACAGCTAGGTTATAATATACAAAAGATAAAGGTTCTGTGGGTAGTGGATAGAGTTCTAGGTCTGGAGTTATTAAGACCTTGATTTGAATCCCAACTCATACAGTTGGTTGCTATGTGACTCTGGGCAAGACTTAACTTCTCTGACATGGCTTTCTCACCTAAAAAGTAGGGATAATACCACCCACCTCACCTGGTAGTTGTGAGGATCAAATGAAATAACATATGGAAAGCAGTATTATTATTCATTGTCTTGGATTAACCATTTTATTGCTTTGTGTATGTACACTCCCAGATACAGTGTAAATTTCTGGAGGGTGGTAGGGACCGTGTTTTAGACTTCCTCTTTTAAGCTTTCCTGGTGACCTAGTAGGTAACCCAAGCAACTTTTACTGGTTATACCAACTTCAAGCAAGAATGCTACTTGAAAACAGGGAAATATATGCTTTTCTAGGTCAAAATAGATGAAAGACAGAGCAGCTAGGTGATGCAGTGGATAGAGAACCCACCCTGGAGTCAGGAGGACCTGAGTTCAAATCCGGCCTCAAACACATAACACTTACTAGTTGTGTGACTAAGGCAAGTCACTTAACCCCAACTGCCTCACCAAAATAAAAATAAAAATAAAAAAAAGATAAAAGACTATACAACTGCAGAAATCAACTACCATGAGAGGACTTGGAAATTGTGGCTGATAAACTGGTTTTGCTTTCCAAATTTCATCCCAAAAAAGTAACAAATTTTCATCTGAATTCATGGACATCATAAGGTCTTTTTTAACTTATAAGTTATCCTGAAAAAGTAGGATTGGATCAGTAACAAATTTTTCTGCTTCAGCCATCCCAGGGACAGGATATTCTGGCCAGCTGACAGTTCACATGCATTCCTTCTGCCTTGGGAGATATATTCTCATAAATTCTTATAGTGAAGAAAGTTATTTATAGAGTGATGATAATACCTCTTAAGACCATCCAACTCCCTTTACTCTGATTCTCTACTCATCAAGGAACCCTCTTATCTTAATTTGATTCCCCAATTAGATGTTTCTACTAGAAAAGGAATGTGCTGACCAGCTGACAAGAATTTCAGGTCCACTTGGGTGTTTTTGCTAAGGTCAAGTTAATAAACTGGAATTCTGGTTTGTAAATCACTGTCTTTTGAACATGGTAAAACAAACTCAGCAGAATGTAAGTTCCTTGAAGGGCAGGGACTACTTTTAATGTGTATCCCCAAACTTAGCACAATTCCTTGAACACAATATGTGTTTAACAAATGTTAATGTTTGTTAATCAGAATGTATTCCTTCAAGCCCGTTCATCCCTGGACAAGCTAATAAAAGAGCTATCTTAAACACAAGATAATTCCAACCAACGCCTGGGCCCATGATGACCCTGCCAAGGTATAGACAGATAACTTGTGAAAATATGCTAACAACCAGATGTTTTTGTCTCTTAACAGCTTAATACAAGAGTTCTTATCAACAACTACCATATATCGTCTTACCTCCCCAACTAGAGTGCCATTCAGGGAACATCCTGGAAAACAGGGATGAGTCTTTTATTGCTTTCTCTCTGACAGCTCCTAGTATAAGGTCTGGCACAGAGTAGGTGCTCGGGAAATATTTGCTGGCTATGTGCATTAGGTAAGGTAACAAACATTTATTAAGTTCCTACTTAAGTGCCTATCAGGCACTGTGCTAATCATCATCACCATCATCATCACGGCTAACATTTATAGTGCCTAACATGTAGGTAGTCAGGCACTGTGCTAAGTGCTTTACAATTATTATCTCATTTGATCCTCAAAACGACCCTAAGAGGTAGATGCTATTATTACCCTCATTTTATAGATGAGGAAAGTGAGGGCAATAACAGAGGGTTACGTGTCATAACTAAAGCCTGAGGTTGAATTTGAACTAAGGGCTTCCTGACTCCAGGCCTAGTGCTCTATTCACTGTGCCACCAGCTGTTAAGCAATGGGGATACAAACACAAGCAAAGAGAAAGACACAAGGAGCTTATGTTTTAATGGAGAAGACAACACAAAAAGAGCTGAAAAGGAGGGAGAAGAGAGGCAGGACTTGGTGCTGAAATCTAGAAAGGCAGAAGAATAGCCAAGAGGGGAGTTGGCCAGCCTAAGCCACTCCCCAAAATGGAGGACACCTTGAGGAACTCGCCAATGGGAGGAGGCCTGAATATCAGAGGGATGTTCCAGCCCAAGAAAACCCCAGGCACAGAGGGAGGATCCAGAGCGGACAGTGAAGACGTGGGGCAGAAGTTCAGAAAGTCAGAAACACTGCATGGAGGGTAATGCAGGTTTGGCTAATCTGGGCCCCTCCCCAAAGTGGAGGTGTTGGGTAATCTCTCCCAAAAACCCATTTACATTATCCTTTGGCATTTACATATATTTTGCTCCCAAGAAGGGAAGCAATATTCCTTCAAGCGCTCATGAATTTTGGCAGCAGATAATGCTGAAAACAATTTCCCCCACAACTGAATGCATGGCTATCAATCCCCGCAGGCTCCCAGGTAATCACCTTTTCAAGGGAAATTGATAACCATTTAAAGGCAATAAGATTTCACCTGAAAGTGAAGAGTGGGGTTCCAACTTCTAACAAAGACAGTTAACATTTTTCCATTATTATTTTGATTTCGACAATAGAGAGAAAATTTAATTCTCCTCAGATAATATCAAAAGTATAAAGAAATATCCCACCTACTCTTCCTCCCTTGCATCAATCTGGCTACAGAGAAAACATAGGAAAACAACTTCAAATGTAATATCATTATGAATTCAAAACTTTATCAGTGTACAAGATGGATCAAAGGGAGGAGAGATAGGAAGTGAAGAGAACGGAAAACATTGTCATAGTAAGAGTAAGAATAATTCATGCTACATAAACTCAGCTAGGCTCTCACTCCTAAAGGCCAATCACTCCCTTTAGGTTCCATGTGAATATGGTAAAACTTGTCTTCTATCCTCTCTGTTATAACAGACGACCTAGCGCTTTGGCTTCCCTGAGAACGGTGAAGTCAAGCTCCCTTCCTCAAAGGATCACAGACTCAGAGCCTGAACGCCATTGAGTCCAACCCTCTTATTATACAAACGAGGAAACTGAGGACCAGACAGGCTAAAGGACTTGTCGAAAGTCACATGGCTCCCGTCTGAGGCAGGGTTCAAACTCAAGTTTCCCTGTCTCTAACCAGCACCACCGTACCACTCGGTTCCCCTCCACCGTTCCTCATATCTCAGAATAGCAACTTTCTCCGTTCCTCAAATTACCAAAGTACTCTCCCTAACTCTCACTGTCTCAGGCATCCACGTAGGATTTTGATCTGGCAGTTATCCCTTCCCATGTACCTACTGTCCTTCCCTCTTCACGTGACACTCCATCTCTTGGCTTCTGGGCTGTCCCCAGTGCCTGAAATACTTTCAGTATTTCTACCTCCTGGCTTCCTTTAAGTCCCAGCTAAAATCCCACCTTCTACAGGAAACCTTCCCTGATACCTCTTAATTCCAGTGCCTCCTAGTTCCTTTCCTCTATATTGATTATTTGATGTTTATCCTGTATATAACTTGTTTGGACACAGCTGTTTGCACATCATCTCTTCCGTTAGAATGTGAGCTTCTCGAGGGCAGGGACTGTCTTTTACCTTTCTTTGTATCCCCAGATCAAATGAGACGATATTTGTGAAAAGCAATCAGCACAGTATCGGGTACATAGTAGGCATTACATAAAAATGCTTCTTCCCTTCTCCTCTACCCCGGCACTTAACAAGGTACATGGCACATAGTAGGCACTTAAATACTTATTGAATGACTGAGCAAAAGATATCATTATTTTCTTAAAAGAAAAAAAGGAAGTCATTCCTCCTTTGGCTCTGCTGACATTAGACTATCCTAGTCCTCCTATTCCTAACTATTCCTTATTTATATCACCAGTACCTTTTCCTCTTCCCTAATAACAGCATTCATCAGAGTCCTATCCTTAGCACACTTTTCTTCCCAACAGCTTTAAATATTACCTTTATGATGATTTACCATTCTCTCTGCTTCTAGTCCCACATTGCCAACTGCCTGCTAGACATTGTCATCTAGCTTTCCCACCAATGCTTCAAATACAACATGCCTAAAATCAAATTCAACTTCCCCCCTCAAACCTGGCTCCTGTTCTTGACTGGTCATTCTGTCCATACCATGTTCCTCAGTAATTCGATTCATAATCTCATGACAACTCCCTCTGTCTTTTGCTAACAGCCTGACCTCCAAAGTATGGCACACATCCTCCTCTGCTCTCCAAACTCCTATTGCTGCTGTTCAGTTGTTTCAGTCGTGTCCGCACTCTTCGTGACTCCATTTGAGGTTTTCCTGCAGTTTGCCATTTCTTTCTCCAGTTTATTTTACAGATGAGGAAACCAAGGCAAACAGGGTTAAGTGATTTGTCCAGGGTCACACAATTAGTAAGTGTGCATGGCCAGATATGAATTCAGGAAGATGAGTCTTCTTGACTTCAAGCCCAGCATTCTATTCACTGTGCCACCTAGCTGCCCCATTGCTTCTACCCAAACCCAAACCCAAGCCCAAATCAGCCCTTACCTCTATGACGACAGCCTCTGCTATACAGTTTCTTAAAACACAGCTCTCCATTCAAAAACCATCAATGGCTCTCATAAAATACCAAATTAAGTCCACAACATTTATCCTAGCATTCAACACCTTCCAAACTCTGGCCCTACCTTTATTGACTTATCTCACATTTCTCTCCTTCACATGTTCTAATCTCCTGTCAAACTAGACATTCTCCAAATGTGTTCTTTGTTTTTCCACATCAGTCTTCACTCATACTATTCCCTCCATCTACAAGATGAGGAATCACATAGTTAAGCATCTTGTCATACAAAAAGAATCCAAGGATCTCATCTAGTCCTGGTTATTAGAACTCTGTGTAAAATTACGATGGGCAAAAACATATCCCTCTGATTTTGCTTTGTAGATCTTTTAGTATTTCACAAGCTATAGGAAGCTTATTCCTATATAAATAAGAGGTAGCTAGGTGGTGCAGTGGATATCTGTTTTCTCCACTGTAAAATGAGGATAATAATAGCATCAACTTCCTAGGGTTGTTGTGATGATAATATGAGACATTTATAAAGTTCTATAGATGCTAACTATTATTATAAATAGCTTCAAATATTACCTCTACAATAAATTATAAATTGCAATGAGAAGTATAGACTGACAATGACAGTGTTAAATTCCAATAAATGTAAACATGAAGGGAAAAAAATGAAGCTTTAAATCAAAGTGGAGGAAGATTGTACATTCTTAAATGTGAAAGCAGACTGAGGCCCCACCTTCATCTTTTAGAAGTATTTAAAAAGCATTTTTCTCAATATTCTAGTCTAAAACCTTTGAGCTAATCTGAATGATAAACTTTATCAGTCTTTAGCTATCAATTCTCAAGGTCTACACTGACAACTTTTAACACATTCTTATCAAAGGTCCAACTAATTTCTAAACTGCCCTCCCAGGAAGGACTACTCTCCAAAGTTATTAAAGCAACAGAGAAGGAAGAAGTCTTTGATCACTTTGGTTAGTCAAAGCATCTCGAATTCACTTCTGACCCTCTGAAAAGAATCCTTGAAGGGAGTGATAGGAGTAGAATTAAATAGTTTTAGGAAAATGATTCTCCAAGGGTGCACAAAAGTTAAATAACTATTGTTCTGTCAGAGGAAACAAATAGGTTACCTGAACCATTACCTAAACTCTGAACCTAAAAACAAGGAATTTTCTTCCATATGGGGCAAGGAGGCCAAAACTTTTTATCTCAATACTCTCTCAAAACAAAATTAAGGGGATATGATAACCATGAGAGAAGATAGTACTTTTAACACAAAGTACAGCAGTCACCTAACAAATGCTCTCACAATTCCCAGTTTTTTTCAAAGCTCAGAAAAAACTTCGTCTGAGGCTTTTCCTGATCTCTCCCAGCTGCTACTGTGTTCCCTAAAAAATTACCCTAGATTTATTTTGTATATGCTTATGTGCATGTTTTCTCTGATGCAATATAAGCTGCTGGTGACAGAGACAATTTCATTTTTGTCTTTGCCACACAGAGGTCTAGCACAGTATCTGACACTGAATAGGTATTTAATAAATGCTTAAAGACTGACTGATGAACTAAAGTTGGGAGAGTTTCATTAGCAGCATTTGGCCAACAGAAAACAAATTGCTTTAGCCACAGCAACTCACGAAATTATTTAATTAAAAATGCTAGGGATTCCATCTGTATTAGTGAAAAAAGTATCCACATTGATAAAATCACCTATCTTATAATCATTAAAACATAAAAGCATTGAATCAAAAAGTTTGGCCACTCTGCCTAAAGCTTTATAAGTGCAAAGATAAGTTATCTCAATCCTTAAACTGCAGATTTAAGAAATGTCCATATTATTTTTCACAGATGGCTGTACCAGGCAAATCACAAAATCCATAAAAGAAATTCTGTCAACAATGATCCCTTTTATCCCTTTTATTATCCTTGTGAATGAGCAGACAATTGGTAATAACACTTCCACCTAGAAAATGAACAAACAGGCTACAGATTAAACAAAAGTTAATTAGTCCAGGCAGTGCCAGGAATTTAAACCCAGCTGGGCCATATAGTTTTCCACTTATTTTTTTTAACCTCCCTCCTCTGTTTTTATTGACAAGTAAATTTTTCAAAAATGTTCTCACAGTTTAATAATTACAAAGACTCAGACTTACATCTACAAAGTAAAAACCAACTGATGCTGACTGAAGTGAGCAGAACCAGGAGAATGCTGTACACAGTAACAACCACGTTATGCAATGACTAACTATAGATGTAGCCCTTGTCAGCAATGCAAGGATCTAAGACATCTCCAAAGGTCTCATGATGGAAAACGCTATCCACATCCAAAGAAAGAAATATGGAATTTGAATGCAGATCGAAGCATACTATTTTTGCAATATTTTTCTTCTGTTTTGTTGTTTCCTCTTTCTGGTGGTTCGTCCTTTTGGTTCTAATTCTTCCTTACAACATCACTAATGTGAAAATATGTTTAATAGAAATGTATACGTATAGCCTATATGAGATTGTGTGCCATCTTGCGGAGAGAAGAGGGGAGGGAGGGGGAGAAAAATTTTAAAACTCAAAAGCTTATGGAAGTGATTGTTGATAAATCAAAATAAACTAATAAAAAAAAAAATAAAGTGCTTTGAAAATATTAACAAAAAAAGTAAAAACCAGATCTGCCCCACTCCCTAAAGCTATAATGTCTAGTTCCAAAGGAGCTTCTTTATGGAAAACCTGGGGAAAGGTCCAGAACTGTCTGTGGGACATTTACTGTCACTAGAACACTCAGTTTTAAATAAAAACAAGTGCATAGGGCAGCTAGGTGGTGCAGTGGATAGAGCACCAGCCCTGGATTCAGGAAGACCCAAGTTCAAATCTGCCCTCAGACACTTGACACTTACTAGTTCTGTCACCCTGGGCAAGTCACTTCACCCCATTGTCTCACCAAATATAAAATAAAATTAAATAAAAATAAGTGCACACCATACATAGTAGGATTTGGGGAGGGGGGAGGAAGGGGAACAACATTTATGTAATATTTTTAGCCCATTAAAACTAAATCTTCAATAAGTGACATCCAACTGTCATGTTGGGGCAGAAGGCACATTAATGGATCAATGAAAAACTGGACATGCCAGCCATGGGATTAATTACAAGCTTTTAATGAGATGTGGTCACAAATATGGTCACTAAATGGAGAATATGACTAAGTGTGAGATTAAATCACCCACACCAAACCCCATTACTGCATATAGGCCTTAGAAGTGTGCTGTGTATCTTTCTACATGATCAATACATGATTAGTAATCATGGGGTCTCCATGCAGATGAAAAGATAATGGATGAAAAAGCTGCTCCCTCATTTTTAAGTTCCTCTCATTTGACCGTTGTAAGGAACCAAGAACACAGATAGATGTTTCATCCCATTCGGTGTTCGTGCACATAGAGTCATATACACATATACATGCATTGATGCATACATATACACGTATATATGTACATATGCATATACATGCATATGTACATATTACTATATATACATATATATGTATATGCGTGGTTCTCCACTTATTAAATATATTGTGGCCTATAATTTGTTTCTCCTTCAGTAACTTGGGACCACCCTCTTGTTTGTCCCTCAGATCAAAAGTCTATTGTATAACTAATACCTACCCCAAAAAAAATCAATGGTAATCCCAAAATGTGAAATAATGTTATTTACATAACGGACTTACAAAATAAAGCATAAAGAAATAAATTTTACTTATTTGCCACAGTTTACAGAAGAGAGTCAGCATGGGGTAGTGAGTAGAGGCTATGGAGTAAGAAAGATCATCACTCCAATGTATGATCACAGGCAAACTCTAAGACTAGAAGTTTGGACAGTTCATATCTATTTCGGTAGAATAAATTTCCACACTGGGAGTTTCCTACACTAAAAGAATAACAGATCAAAAAGAAAAAAAAGGGGGGGGCAGCTAGGTGGTACAGTGAATACAGCTCTGGTCTTGGAGTCAGGAGGACCTGAGTTCAAATCCAGCCTCAGACACTTAACACTTACTAGCTGTGTGACCCTGGGCAAGTCACTTAACCCCAATTGCCTCACCAAAAAGCAAAAAAAAAGAAAAAAGAAAAAAAAAAGAGTAGAAGCACATAATATGTATAATCAATTTAGGTCATAAGTCAACTGGTCTTTTCTCCTTTCCCCTTAATCTTTTTCTAAGTACTGCATTTCAGTTCTTCAAGAATCTGCCATTTTGTTGGCCTGGAAACTGGCCTCTCCCCACCTTCCAAATGCTAACTATTTTCAAAAGCTTGATAGGTCTTTAGTAGTTGACAATGAAAATTCTATCACCTCACAACTAACATGGTAATAAATCCCTCCAAACTTTGGTGGGCTGGACCTCCAACACTAAACATATGATACATCACAGTACATTCCCAGGTGTATTCTCAAAGCCTACATAGCTTGGTAGGACCTGCCAGTTTACAGTCAGAGGCCACTGTCTTTGAGAACCCAGGTTCACCACAACACAGTAAAGCACTGCACTAGGACTTCAGTGGAGGGTTTTTTCTGAAACCTTACCAAAATTCCCAACAAATAAATCCTGTGTTTAAAGGAGATATCTTCTCATTTGATAGATGGTTAGTAGTTAGCAAAGTTTTTACTCACTTTCCACAGGGGTCAGGGTAAGGTAGAAAGATAATTTCTGTTTTGGAGAAGAGAAAAAAACTAAATTATTGAAATTGTTTTATTAAATTATCATATTATCCAAGAACAGCCAAATCTACCATTAGATGCCCTTATTCAAATTAAGTAAGGCACCTAGGGCCCTGTCTAGGCTAATAGCATATTATTACGGTCACATAATACATCATTCTTTCATTAAGTTCTATTTCCTTCCAATGTTTCCATTTCTCAAGAAGAACAATTCTGATTTCTATTTTGTATTTGCCCTCTAAGGATGCCTTTGTATCAGATTAGTTACAACACTCCTCAGTCTCTTATCCCATCTCATTGACAAAGAAACCAAAGAAAAACTTTGCCAAGCACAATGTACATAGTGTATGATCAGAACTAATCCAGACAAGTCCAATTCCCAACACTAGCCTCAACAAACCCATTCCACAGATGAGTGGAGATTATTACTAGCCCACATCTACATAATATGATTTCCTGACAATAATCCTGCAAGGTAGGGAGAGTATTATCTCCATTTTATAGGTGAGAAAACCAAGACTAAGAGTGTTTAGGTAACTTGTCAGCACTTCAAATTATTTTCAAATTCCTCATTTAGAATCCAAGGGCATAAATTCAAATTCTGACCCTGCAAATTACTTATTGTGAGACCTTAGGAAAGTCACAATCTATCTGGTCCTCATTTGCATGTAAAATGTAAATGCATAAAAGGAGAGCGTTAGAAGAACAAGGTTTCTTAAACTGGAGACCATTAACTTTAAATATAGATAGATAGATAGATAGATAGATAGATAGATAACTATTTCAATATAATTGGTTTCCTTTGTGATCCTATGCATTTTATTTTAGGCATTTAAAAACATTGATGAGAAAGGATCTATAAACTTTGCTAGACTGCCAAAAGGAAAAGGTTAAGAACTCCTGGATCAGACTGTCTCTAACGTTCCCTCCAGTTGTGATCCTATGATTCATTCCTATTCCCTACATTATACTCTCTTGATTCAATCCCTTGATTTCACATCTTTTTGTTGTTCATTTGAGTCTTAATATTTGGGTTTGTTAATGAATTTTTTTAATGTAAATTCACTGAAGAGTGTGAATTTTTCTATTTCCTATGATCCTCATAATCATTCTCAGGGTCTTTGGCATTGCAGTTGATGGCTTAGTTAGTTGATGATTTAACCTTCATTTCTGTTTCCATTACAGTTCAACCAAGAATCAGCAAAGGCACACCCTTTCTGCAAACTACATTACCACCCAGATCTGGAACTTAATCCTGTCATCTCCAGCCTGGAAGTCCACTAACTTCCCCACCTCCACTCACTAGTGAGAGCCTATCCCTTGGCCCCCTACTTCAGGTAGGTAGGTCCCAGCCATGCTTAACTTCCTACCATCTTCTCAATAGCTGCTTTGCCACAAAAGGCATACCCTTCTCTTTTCAAACATTTTTCAATCATGTCTGACTCTGTGTGACCCCATTTGGCTCTTTCTTGGTAAAGATACCGGAGTAGTTTGCCATTTCCTTCTGCAGATCATTTTCCAGATGAGGAAACTCAGACAAAGAAGATTGAATGACTTGCCCAGGGACACACAGCTAGTAAGTGTCTGAGGCCAGATTTGAACTCAGGAAGATGAGTCTTCCTGTCTCCAGACCTGGCACTCTATCCACTGAGCCACCTCCTCACCCCTCTCCAATTTCCAGCTCTGGAACCATAATCAAATCAATATTACCTTTACTTATGGAAAGGATGTGCCAATCTATTTCCTTAAGGCTCCACTCGCCCTTTAACTTTCCAAACCAAAATACCTGACACTCCTAGCCCTCTTTATGTGGAGTCTTCCCGGAAGATGAGCTTCTAGAGGAAAGGAACTGTCTTCTTTTTTTCGTTTGGCGCATAGTAAGAATTTAATAAATACTTTTTCATCCATTCATCCTGGCTATTCCCATCCTCAAATCCCTGAAACCCTTCTTCCACTTACTTTAAGCAAATAACTTCCTCTCCACTCCCACTTACTTAATGAAAAGATCTAAAGTAACCTAGCACAGGCTTCCTTATTTACCCATTGGATCTCTCTGCAATACCCTTCTCAAAGGTCAATAAACACCAACCTTTTTTCTCATTCCTCCTTCTCTTTGATCTCTCAGAAGCATAAGACATTCCATTTTAAAAACTCGTAACACTGAACTGTCCTGGTTTCCTCATAATTTCAATCATTCATCTTTCTCCTCCTGCACCCCAACTCCCAACACCCAACAAATTCAGTCTTTGGCCTTCTTACTAGTCTTTGCACACTCACTTCATTCTATATACTTCCTCCTTCAAGAAACCAATCCCCTTAGTTTTGCCAATCCACAAGCATTTATTAAGAAGGCAGACAAAAACTGGGTCCTGCCCTCACATTTTAATGAGGGAGACAAAATGGAAAAAAAAAAAAAAGGTACAGAGAAATACTATGTAAGTGGAAGGCCAGGGAGAGGCCTCAGATCTCCTCTATGCTGATAACCATTTTATTTCCTTAGGAGACTTAACTACCTACCAAGATAAGAGTTCCATAAGCAGAAGAGCAGCCTCAGCTCTCCAGACAGAAATACCTGAAATTGTAAATGAATTAATTGACATTTAGGTTTCTAAATCAGTCTTCCATAAAATTAGCCTAAGTTCTAATACCCAACAAACCTATTAGGTGTTCTTCCTACAAGTACTCTCATTCTATCCTTAAATGTCTTCAAATCATATTTTTTCAAAAAGCGTTCTTAACAGGTCTCTCTTAACCACTTATTTCTTTAGAAAGGCTAATATTGTGAAAGTAACTTTCTAATCTACAAGAAGTAATAATTTCTCTTAAAAGTTTAAAAGCACATAACAAGTTTTTTTTTCTTTTGCTATATATGATGGTTTATCATCCATTCCCCTCTGAATTCTCACAGGAATATCCACTGGTCTTGGTAGTTTTCTGGAATTCTAATTTCCCCGAACTTCTTTTTTAAATATTCTTATGAAAGCCTCTCTTCCTATTACAATGATCTACCTATCCTCTTGCCTTGTAGCAATAATCAAGACTTGATCAAGGCTTGACAAAGAAATTAGGGCACATGGGCAAGTGGTAGCAGAGTATAAGTCTACAATGCCAGGTCACTCAGAATTTTCTCGTCATCATTAACTTCAAAACAGTCATTAAGCACCTATTCTGAGTAGGGAGGAAGGTTGGGGGGGGAGGGGGAT
Organism: Vombatus ursinus; assembly: GCF_900497805.2. Lineage (NCBI taxonomy): Eukaryota > Metazoa > Chordata > Mammalia > Diprotodontia > Vombatidae > Vombatus > Vombatus ursinus. Next base: position 3,974,716 of record NW_020949997.1, read on the forward strand.
GAGTTCGACAACTCCTTCATAGAATCACAGCCAGAAGAAACCTTAGAGATCATCTAGCCGCCTGCCCACATTTCACAGACTACCCAAATGATCACTGGCAAAGTTCCAACTCAAAGATCTAACAGGGTCTCCACTCTGTCTAAAGTTTTCACCATTATACCACTGTTTCTTGGCCCAACAAGAAAAAACAACAACAACGACAACAACAACAAAAAAAAACACAAAAAACTTTAGCTTACAGGCCATGGGTCCAGCTACTCTCTGGAGAGTCAAATCCTGACTGCAGTCTTTTAATCCTGAAGTTAAAATGTATCTTTCAAAACTCTCTTGGTTAGTCTAATGAATTTATTTTCTTCTTCTAAACCTTGGCAGCCCTCTGAACTTTGTATTTCATTTTCCAATTTGTGCTTCCCCTGCATTACCGACTATTTCCTATTAGCATGGTCTCTGCGAGGCTCTTAACTGAGCTTAACCAGATTTGTAGATAGACACATGAACACCTGACATCTATTCTCCACCAACAGTCAATATGAAAGGAAGACTAAGAGCTCTGACGGGATTTGGTGTGAAAGCTACACAAATCGGGCTCCCTGTCCAGCAGGGTGGGCACTCTGTTTTTCATATTCAATTCAGCACACCTTCCTACAAAAGGCACTTGGCTAAGTTCTACAACACTAAGCAGTGTCAACAGTCTCTGCAGTTTATTACCTGCTCATTCAGTTATGCTTTTAAAAGTCACTATCTAAAAAGTGCACTTTAACAATTTTTTTTTTCCTGAGTCAAACTTAATCAAAGGTAGCTAGGAGACCCAGTGGATAGGGGTCAGAAAGATCTGAATTCAAATCCTGCCCCAGCCACTTACTAGCTGTGTGACTGGACAAGTCTGTCTGCCTCATTTCCTCAACTGTAAAATGGGGACAGTAATAGCATATATCTCCCAAGGTTCCTCTGAGACTAAAACAATATCTGTGAAGTACTCTACACAATGCTAACTATTATCATTATCCCATTGTTAAGAATTGGCCTGACATAGCAGACAGTGCACTGGTCTGAGTCAGAAAGCCCGGGTTCAATTATTGCCTCAGACTGTGGCTGTGTTACCCGAGGTAGGTCACTTAACTTCTAAGTGCCCTTAGCAATTCTCTAAGACAGGGCTTTGTTCTTCACCTCGTTCATGAACTTTCAAAAAAAATTGATAATTGTGTTTCAATGTAACTGGTTTCTTTCAAAGCCGATATTAGTTTATTTTATGCATTATACATACATTATTCTGAAAAGGGGTCTATGATCCATGCCACAAAACGTTAAGAACACCTCTGCTCCAAGAGTATAAGTTATAGATGAGCTGTCCAGCAAGTTTCTACACTGGGAGTTAATTCCCTACAAGAATAAAAATCATAGGGTCAGACCCACAAAAAAAAAAATCATATTGTATGAGCATGGACCTAGACACTCATCCCCACAATTAGCACTTGCTTCAGATTCCAAAGATGGATGGACATCTGTCCAAACTATGGTCATTCAAGTCAGTATTCAACCAGAGAAAAATCTATATTTTCAGAACTCATTACATTACTCAAAACATTCCACATAATCAGATTTTTATTGATATAAGGAATAAACACCTGACTATATGCTATTTGAAGAATATATAATGCCTGCTACTTTTCTGCAAGTGCTAGAGAGCCCAGGAAGATATCAACTAAGTTCTTCAGAAAGCCTTTGTTCAACCAGAAAACACTGGGAGAGGAAGAAGAAGGCGGCTGGGAAGAGGGGGGAAAGGTTTCAGTGAAATCTTCACAGAAGAGGTAGCAGCACATGAACTTAGCCTGGACTTTCAGTGGCTGATTTGAGGGTGCCCATTCTAAGCATGGGGAACAGCTTCTTTGAATGGACAGAGATTGGAGAGGGAATGTTAGCTAAAACATGGAATATGTGAAGGGGAATAACAGGAAATAATGTGGGAAAGGTAAAATGGAGCCAAATTTGGTACTCAACATCAGAGGTGATAGCTTTGTGAACAGAGAAGTGATATGGATAGATCTAAGCATTCGGAAGATTACTTTGAGAGCAGGGAGGTGGCTGGATTGGAGAAGGGAATGTCCAGAAGCAAGCTTATCTTCCTCTACTTCTGGACGTGTACCATCTGTTTCTGTCAGACGAACCTCACTCCTGCCCAATGCTCACTCCTGCCCCATGATTTCTTCCACCTTCAATTAGCTCTCTCCTCCCTTCCCTTCACCTAACGATCCTTAAAGGCACAAGTCCTGCTCCCTACAAATATTTTCCAACTACTCCAGCTCATCTTGATCTTTCCCATCTCTCTCGACTCCTACTGTATTTATCACAAAGATACTATATTATATCACACCATTTGGCACTTAGCTGTTGTCTATTTCATTAGGCATTCAATAAACATAGCTTTTGTATAGCCCTTTAGGATTTGTAAAGCACTTAAATTTTAAAAATAATGTGTGACAAAGTATATTCTACACATTGTAAGAATACAAAAATGAAAAGATTCTGAACTCAAAGAGCTTAAAAAAATAATCTTACTCTGACCAACAATGCTTTACAATGACACTATTAATTCATTTAAATAAAATCCCACCATAATGTTGTGGAACCTCCACTATAACAATCTTAAATTTGCCTCCTGCAATGTTGTTTCTCCAAATAAATGAACAATGTTAGGGAGGGTATGCCTATGCTTGCTCTATTTTGTTCCTGGTCCCTATACACCAGGAACAGGATTTCTAACAATGTCTTCATCAAAAAAAAAAAAATGCTCTAGGGATAAAAACTGGGATTCAGTACTCTGGAACAGGATTTAACTTGCATAATAAATCAGTGTCATCACCCTTCCTAAGACTTGAAAACTTGGCAGGATTTGGATAGACTGAAAAGAGGTCGTGAAGGCGTTCCATTCAGGAGGAACAACACGCAGAGGAGGAAATGAAAAAGGCATGTTTGGAGACAGTGCATAAATCAGTATGGCCTAACCAGAGGGATTCAAGTGGGGAACAAAATTAGATAAAGTTAGAAAAAGGAAGGGGAATGAGAGACAGCTTTGAATGCGAGGCCAATAAAACTGTACTACAGCCACAATTAAAATATAGATACTTCAGTTCTACTTAATCTACCGCATTTACTGAATAAAGTCCTATGGTCCTTTTCTTAGTATTAAATTTTATTGAGCTTAACATTTTACATTTTGCTTATAACAATCCAAATATAAGTGTAAGTTAGGTTTGAGACGCTCTTTACTTCCGCGTAGCTATCAGTTGACAATGCTTCTGTGGGCCCCAAACTGAAAGGAAAAAAAAAAATGCTTTCCCTCTGCAATATATACCAAAACATAAAAGCACACATGATCCTTCTAGAAATACAGAGAAATAAATATAAATGCAACTAACTTTAATTGTCAAACGCCCAGCCTCAGTTATTTAGCACCTCAGCAAACCAAGAAAACAAGGGAAAAAAAAAATGAAAACACTGGCGTGTAAGAAGAGGTCCCATTTATGTACACAGTTGTGAAGATGATATTCCAGTGGTCTTTGACCACCAATACCATAAAAATAAAAGACAATGTTTCACAGACATTATTAGCTGATAATTATTTTTGTAGACTGTTCAGAAGGTCACACAACCTCAAATCCTATACTTCACTTTTATGAGAAAGCAGGAAAACCAACTATCACTGAAGAAGGATTCCACATGACCACTCTCTGGTATTCTCTTGTTGCCTCACTCTGTCAGGGAGATGACCCTGGGTTCTCAATGCCAGATCAACATAGTGTGAGCTGTGACAGGTTCTATCACATAGGAAAGGCTGCCATAACGTGGGATTGGCAACAGATGGTTTGTCTCTCATCCAAGAACCAGATGTTTTAGTTAAAAAAATCAGCTTCACAATTATGACTTGGAGGAGGCATGTTTAAACAGCAGTTCTGAAAAAGATCTGGGGGTTTGGGTGAACTACAAGCTCAATATGAATCAGCAGTGTGATGTGGCAGCTCATCTGTTCTCGGGCCACATTTAAAGAGCCATGACTTCCAGGAATGAGGAGTTGGTGCTGCCTCTGTACATGCCCTGATCAGACCACATATGGAGTACTGTGTTCAGTTCCATAGTTTTGAAATGACATCAGTAAGCCAGGCAATGTGCAGCAGGAGGAGGTAAGCAGGATGGTGGAAGGGGCCAGTTGAATGTACTCGGGGTTTACAGCCTAGAGAAGATCATAAGTTCAGATTTTGAGCTAGAAGAACTTAAGAAGCTATCACATCTAACCCTCTTCGTTTTACAGATGGGAAGCTGAAGCACAGAAAAAGTGAGGGGCCTACCCAGAATGACACAACTAGTGTCTGAACCCAGGTCTTCCTGATGCAGGTCCACTGTTCTAACCACTATTCCCATACCCTCAGATAGACAACTCTGTTCAAATATTTCAAGAGCAGTCAAATTTGTTGTTTTGCTCCACAGGGTAGAATTAGGCCCAGTGGGTTGACACTAAAAAGAGGTAAATTTATACTTGAAGTAGCAGTTAGAAATACCAGTAAGTGGAATGGATTGCCTCAGAAGGAAGAGGGTTCCCCCTCCTTGGAGGACTTCATGCAGAGGATAAATGACCACTTAGGAAGAATGAAATTGTAAAGGTTCCTTTCAGATCCAGGGTGGACTAGAAGGCTACTCTGGTCCCTTCCAACTCCAAAATTCTGGGATTCTGTGACTAGGCTCATCAGTAGGCTGCCTTCAGCATGTGAATTTCTAAGCCCCAGGAACTCACGAAGATCATCTAGGGCTGCCAAAGTAATTACTCCTCAAGCGCAAGTCTAATCATGCCACTCCTCTGCTCCAGTGAGCGGCTCCCTATTGCCCTTAGGATCTCATCCACAAACTCTTCCTGTTTGGCATTTAAAGTTCTTCAAAACCTAGTTCCAGTCCACTTCTCCTTTTTCTTTTTTTAATTAGTTTAACAATCAATAAAGACAAATGATGCAATATAGTACAAATGAATAAAAAAGAAGACTATAACTGACCTGCTAATGGTTAGTTGTTGGTTTTTTTTTTTAAGTATATACTAAAATCAAGATGGCAGGTAAAGGCAAGGACTGCCTGAGCTCTCCCCCAAACCCCTCCAAAAACTTAAAAAAAATTACTCTAAACAAAGTACGTACTAAGTTTATCAAAGTAGTAACAAAACAGTCCTGTTTGTAATGCCTTTTGAGCCTCTTTTTGCTTTTGTCTACATATTCTGTGTAAAACTTACTACTGTCATTGTCTTTTTTCTTTCTTTCTTTTTTCTTTGCATTCTCTGCCTCATAGTCCTTCTTTTCCTCCAAGATGCAGCTTTGGCACCATCTTCTGCATGAAGCCTTTCCCCTTGCTCCCTCCCTAACTACCCTATATTTAACTACTTTATGCATGCATGTATTTATCAACTGTATATTTATGCTCTCTATATTTTTTAATGTACTTGTTGAATCCCCTTTTAAAATGTAAGTTGAGTGTAGGGATCATTTCACTCTTTGTACTTGTATTCCCAGCACTTAGCACACTTCCTGGAACATATAAACACCTGTTCAATAATTAGCTGAGTCTTTCCATTGTCTCAACACTCACTCCAAACGTGATAGAAAGCCACACTCGTAACAAGTAAGTAGTCAGGAAAAAAAAAATCAATATACAGTTATATCTGAAAACGTATTTCTCATTTTATACCTCTAGTCTACAACCTCTTTTCTGAGTCAGGACACAAGCTTCATCAGTCTTCGAAAGTCATACTAGTCACTGGCTTAACCAGAGTTTTGAAATCTCATAGAGTTGTTCTCTGGTCATCATGAAAATTTTTCTCTTAAGTTTCATTTATTTCACTCTGCATCAGTTCACACAAGTCTTCCCAAGTCTCTCTGAGTTATTCATAGGCATCATTTCTTGTAGGGCAATAATATTCCATTACATTCACATGTCAATGTGTTCAGCTAGTCCCCAACTGATGGGCATCTCTTTGTTTCCAGTTCTTTGCTAACATAAAAAAATGCTGCTATAAACATTTTTGCATATATGAGTCCTTTTCTTCATCTTCAAACTCTGAACATATATATTCAGCTTGCCTTTCCAGGCTTACTACACCTTTCTTCCCTCCACCCCAACTCTACGGTCTAGCCAAACTGGTCTTCCTCTTGCTGCTCGCACATGACCTTCCATCTCCCATATCTTGAATGCACGTCTTAAGTCCCCTTTTAGGATCCCTAGCTTTCTTCACAGTTTATCTCCTATATAAGACTTGATCAGAACAGTGATCTTGAGTTAAGAAAAGATTATACTACATTCAGCATATTTTGCTTAAGACATGGAATTCTAGAATTATTTCTATCAAAAGGATGAAAACAAAACGTTTCAGTGCTTCAGGTGTTATATGCTATGGGCTCAGTGTAACAGTGGTGAGCAAAGCTTGAGTTCTAAGTAGTCAATCTAAGAGAAAGGAAAGACAGGGAAGGGTGGGGAGGGAAGAGGTAGTCCAGTACTACCCAATAATAGTGATTAAAGAAGGAGAATGAGTAACAGGTCTAGAGAAGCATGGAAGTGATAAGGGAGCATGATAGATCTCAAGGCTGTGCAGATCTGAGAATGCCACAAGATAAAGGAAAATTCAAAGACGTCACAGTAATCAGCTCAGTGGATAGATGGAAGGAAAAAAAAAAAGACATTCTGATGATGGTCACTACCCACCCCCACCTCCCAAAAAAAGAATATTTTACATACAAGCTAAAATGAGGACCTATTAACAATAAAAGCTAATTTTCATTTCAACATAGCCAACCAAAAGAAAAGCCAATAAGCACTTCTGGCGTGAGAGAAGATGAAATGCAGCTCCTTCCTTAGAGAGGTGGAGGACTATAATTGTGGAATGCTGAATATAATGGCATGACAGTCATCCCGGCTGTTGTTGTCCTTTGTTACATAAAAAGGTTTGCTGGATGTTGGTGGTATACGAAGAAATGACAGTGTGGTAAAAATAACTAGCATTTAATAATAATAGTTAGCATTTCCATAGTGCTTTAACGTTTGCAAAGTACTTTACAAATATTATCTCATTTTATCCTGACAACCATCCAGGAGGTACTATTATTATCTCCATTTTACAGTGGAGGAAACTGAGGCAGACAGGTTAATCGATTTGCCTAGATCACACCTCTAGGGAGCATCTGAGGCTGGATTGAATTCAGGTCTCCAGGTCCAATATTCTATCCATGTAGTCACCTAAACTGCATCAATAATATTTTTAGGAATCAGCTTTTAGGAAAGGTAAGCTAGAATAATAAACTTTCACTTTCTACCACAATATGTACTCCAAAGGATTCATGTGCTACACCAAATAGCAAAAGCAGCTTAGAAGGGAAAATATTTCTAGAAGGTAAAGGAATGAACTTTAAAGGGCTACAAAGTTAACAGAAGACCAGGGAATTCTTACAGAGGAATAATTGCCAATATTCAGACTATGACTTCCTAAGAGCGCCTAGTTCTACAGGAACAGTGTGCCTATAAGTAGTTCAAGCCTCCTAGAGAAGCTCTATTCTTAGAAGTGGTGGTAACCCTTAACATCAAGGCAACAACTTACAAGACGGCTTAGCCTTGAAAAAAACCATGTTCCTACTAGCAGACAGGGCCTCTTAGGGCACATCTATTTTTAGTGTGAAGGAGGGGCAGGAATAACTGTCATCAAGGACATGTAACCAAGTGTCTCAGTCCTGAGGAAACTATGTACTTAGTAGCAGACAGGGACTCCCAGGAAATACATATAAGCCTGCTCACATTAAGAAAGCATTTTCTTGTGCTCTCAGCCAAGATGGCGGAGTAGAGGACCAATTCTGTTTTGTTTGGTTTGCTTGCAGACCTACCCAGTAAAACTGAATACAATCCTTCAGGGGGGACAATGGATATTTACTGAAATAGTGATAAGGATTTCAAGCATTCCTGATGAAAAGACCAGAGCTGAATAGAAAATCTGACATTCAAACACAAGATTCAAGAAAAGCATAAAAAGGTAAACATGAAAGAGTAATCATAATAAAAGACTCAGTAAAATTAAATTTTATATTTATATATTGCCTTTTTGAAGCACTGAAACGTTTTGTTTTCATCCTTTTGATAGAAATAATTCTAGAATTCCATGTCTTAAGCAAAATATGCTGAATGTAGTATAATCTTTTCTTAACTCAAGATCACTGTTCTGATCAAGTCTTATATAGGAGATAAACTGTGAAGAAAGCTAGGGATCCTAAAAGGGGACTTAAGACGTGCATTCAAGATATGGGAGATGGAAGGTCATGTGCGAGCAGCAAGAGGAAGACCAGTTTGGCTAGACCGTAGAGTTGGGGTGGAGGGAAGAAAGGTGTAGTAAGCCTGGAAAGGCAATATATAAATATATTTATATTTATATTTATATATATGGAGAGATGATACATGTAACTCCTAAGAATTTTATCACTATTAGAGGAGTTAAAAGGAGTTTATAGGTAGAGGGCATAGGTGTGAGACAATTATGTTGGGATGATCTCAAAAAAAAATGGAGTGAGAAAGAGGGAATCATTGGGAGAAGGGGGAAGGGAGAGGTGGAATGGGGAAAACCTTCTCACATAAAAGAGGTACACAAGGCACACAGGAGGAGGAAGTAGAGGGGGTGGCAGGCAATGTTTGAACCTCACACTCTCATCCAAATTGGTTCAAAAAGGGAAGAATATATATCTACACACTCAATTGGGTACAGATACCAATTTTACCCAATAGGGAGATAGGAGGGGAAGGGGATAAGAGATATTGGGGGGTGGGGGAGATTATAAGGGAGAAGGTGGATTGGGGGAGGTCAGAAGCAAGACACACTTTGAAGAGGGACAGGATAAAAGGAGAGAAGGATAAACAGAGGGAAATGCACAGTGAGCGGTCATAACTGTGAAGGTGAATGGGATTAGCTAACACAAAGAACGGAAGCAGACAGCAGAATAGATGGAAACACAGGATCCAACACTACATTGTACACAAGAGACATACACAGAGCTGAAATGAAGGGCCCAAGCAGAGTCCACTATGCTTCAGCTGAAGTGAAGAAGGCAGAAGCAGCAATCACGATCTCAGACAAAGCAAAAGCAAAAATAGACCTAATTGAAAGAGATAATCATGGAAACAATGTTTTGCTAAAAGGTATCACGGAAAATGAAGTAATATCAAAAAATTTTACAGCAAATTTCTCTGATAAAGGCCTCATTTCCCAAATATATAGGGCACTGAATCAAATTTATAAACATAAGAGCCATTCCCCAATTGATAAATGGTTAAAGGATAGGAAGAGGCAGTTTTCAGAAGAACTCAAAGCTACCTCTGGTCCTTTCAAAAAATGCTCTAAATCACTATTGATTAGAGAAAGGCAAATTAAAACAACTCTGAGGTACCTACTACCTCACATCTATCAGAAATGACAAATGCTAGAGGGGGTGAGAGAAAATAGGTACATTAATGAACTGCTGGTAGAGTAATAAACTGGGCCAACCATTCTGGAGAACAATGTGGAACTATGCTCAAAGGACCCTAAAAATGTGTACACTTTCTGATCCAGTAATATCACTACTAGGTCTGTACCCAAAGAGATCAAAGAAGGGAAAGGATCTATACATATGAAAATATTTATAGCAGCTCTTTTTGTGGTGGCAAAGAATTAAAAATTGAAAGGATGCTTATCAGTTGGGGAGTGACTGAACAAGTTGTGGTATATGATTTCGATGGAGTATTATTATGCTATGGAAAATGATGAGGGGGGTGGTTTCAGAAAAACATGGCAAGGCCTGTAAGAACTAATGCAAAGTGAAGTGAGAAGAATGAGGAGATTATTGTATACAGAAACAGCAATGTTGTAATGATGATCAACTTCAAAAGACTTGGCTACTCTGATCAATAAAATGATCCAAAGCAATTCCAGAGGACTCATGATGAAAAATACTATCCACTTCCAGAGACAGAATTAATGAACTCTGAGGGCAAATTTAAGTAAAATTTTCTCACTTTATTTTTCTTGCCTTTTTTTGCAATATAGATAACATGGAAATGTTTTACATAAGTTCACATGTCTAATTGATATCATACTATTTTTCTTCTCAATGTGTGGAAAGAAGTGGGAGAGAGGGAGAGAATTTGGAACTCAAAATTTAAAAAGAAAAAGAATGTTAAAAATAAGTAATTTTTTTTTTTAAAGAGAAAGTGTGCTCTCTCATCATCCAGCAGGGTTATCCTTCAACTATTCAGACAATCCCACTAACTGGTATACATGAATTCCTTTTTAATGTTTAATAATCAAAGTATTATCAGGTATACAAACCTACTCATAAATACACATGTACTTACCCATATGTACCAGTGTCTAACCCCTAACCCTGATGGGCATATAGATGGGACTCAATATTCAGATTTAAATTTACAAACGGAACATTTCTCAGAAGATAACCACCACTGAATTTGCTATAGTCCCCAATCCGAATTTACAGTTGTAAATTACTAAAAACCCTCTCCATAATACACCATTAATGGCCACAATATTACTATGCTATCAGATTTCTAGCCTATTCTTGGGGTAAATCTGGAAAGGTCTGATAATATTACAGGGTTGCAAGTCTAAATGGGAACATCAGGAACCACTAACATCCTATCTTGAGCATATCCTGTCTTCAAAAACAGTTCTGGATTGAGTATCATGAACATCCATTTGGGCAGCTTGGCCACAATGAGCCTTTCCAGGGACTACTGACCTATATGCAGGCTACTGGGCACCAGATATCACCCCTGAACATACATAGGCACACACTCAAAGAAGAAAACAAATCAATTTGTTCCTTGACAAACTATAATGGATATATGCCTCAGTGTATTAGTAAAGTGAATTAGTAGATACATGAATAAATTTTTAAAAATCATATCCTAAGCTATATGTGCCAAGCACGGTAGAAGATGATAAATGAGGTAAGAAAGTAAAAAATAATCAGTAAAGCAACTAGATGTTAATAATTAATAAATATTATTGACCTGTTTACAAAGTACCAATCACAGCAAAGGAGAAAAACATACAAAAGATACAGCATTTGGGCTTGAACTGATCATTCCAAGGTTACACACAACAGAAGCTGGTAAATAAATGGCTTGCTTGGCTTACAGAAAAGAGAGACAAAGCCCACAACTCTAACATTCCACTCCCAGAATATTCTTCAGCTATGCTTTTACAAGGCATCTTGCTGCATTAGAAATATGCTCTATGTTACACTATAATGTGAATTTACAAGGAAGACAGAACAATATAGAATAGAGCTGTCCCCAAACCCATACTATTTGTTGTTGAGTTGGTTTTGTTTTTTTTAAAGACTAAAATGGGGGGAAAATTTTTCTTCTCCTCAATCTGCTACTATCACCAAAGATATTTGGAGATGACAGGGAAAAGGTGTGAAAGAATGGCCCATTTGGTAAAAGACAAAGGTCCAAAGAAGACATAATTTCTATCCTTCCTGAATTCCCATGCTCACCTGTGCCCAGCTAGTTCTATCCACTGTCTACGAAACCAGTCCTATTTCACTACAAATATCACATCCATCCACTGACACAGCCATGTATACTGACTAAGGGCTGGGAAAATCAGAAATAAGGTTGCAGATTTTCAAAGGAACTTTTACTAGTAAACTAAAAAGAAACATAAAGAAACATACACAAAAAACCAGGCAGTCCTGAACTTCTGTCATCTTCTGTCATTCATTTATAAGAGGGAAAGCACTTTCTCATATACTTGGTCATGAAGTTCCCAGGCCAGTTCACAAAAGCTTATTTAACAACTACAATTACAAGATCTCAGTTTGGAAGGGGCTTAAAAGGTCATTCAACTGATGCAGGCATCCTTTCTACATTATTGAACAAGTGGTCATCTTACCATCCCTTGAGTCTCTCTAAAAACTGCGAAGTTGCTACTAGCCTGAAGACTTTTCAGAACAGTTATAACTGCTAATTGGTTTAGTATTTTTTCCTCCCAAACAGAATCAAAATCTGCCTCTGGGGACTTGTACCTATCAGTCCCAACTCTGTCCTCTACGGACAAATAAAACAAATCTAATCCTTCTATGTCTTCCATAGGATAGCCTCTCAAAGATCTACAGACAGCTTCTCCAGACTAACCACCCCCTTCAGGTAATCCTAATAGGGCATGGTTTCACTTCCCTTTACAACCCTGGCTGGTCATCCTCAACCATGGTCCTAGGCTAGGACCTCCAACGAAGCATAATACCTATCTCTAGACAGAGGGGATAGGTAGCAGGAACAGAAAGACATAAACATTTTAGGACATTCCAACTTTATGGATTCATTTTGATTTGTTACAAAGGATTTTTTCTTTTTATCTCATTTTTAAGGGGGGGAGGGAAGTAGCAACATTGATACTTTAAAAAAAGAGAGGACCATAAGAACATTTTTTTAATGCACAGAACAGAGGGAGTTCACAAGAAAACAGAAACAAGCAAGGCAGTTTTGAAATTGTGTGTGTGTGTGTGTACATACACAGACACTTTTTTAAAAGTAAGCAGTTAGAAATGAGACGGAGAGTTTCATACAGAATCTTCTTTTTGTGTTCTGCCCTATGTATACAAATGTTCTTTTCTTGGTGTTTAAATTCAGAATAAAAAGTGCTTTGCCTTCCTTTTTCTCTCCCTTCCCCCAAAAACCCAATGCTGCTAGAAGGATTTTTAGTTTGGTGCAGTAGAGTGATGGATTGGAAATCAAATGACCTAGGTTTAAACCACAGCTCTGCCTCTCTCCATGTGACTTTGGGCAGGTCACTTTTCTCCAGGCTTTAGTTCTCCACTCTGTAAAATCAGAGAGTTGAGTAAGATGCCCTCCGAGGTTCCTTGCAGCTCTAAATCCACAATCCTATGATCCTCTGGACTTGTTTGAGCTAGTTAATATCTTGCCTAAAATGTGGCACTCAGACCTAACAGAACATATTGAGACTTTAACTGACCTTATTCTACATACAACGTTTCTATGAATGCAGCCTAGGATCTCATTAGCTTTTTTGGATGCTATGCCACACAGTTGTCAGGTCCTTCTCATATAAATTGTTGTTGTCCAGCTCTATCTTTCTCATCCTGTTAACTGTGTAGTTGATTGTATCCTTATTAAATTTCATCTGGTTAGATTCTGTCTATTGTTCCAGCCTGTTGAGATCTTTTCGGCTTTCTATCAACAGTAGGAGAACAGAGAAAGGACAAAAACAGTAATCAAAAACACAAATCAACTTAAAATTTCACGTCACTTACTTTTCTTTAAAAACACTTGCATGAAAGAACATGTCAAACTATACCAATAATTTTCAGACATGGGCAACATATAGATTTGTTTTGCTTAATTGCATTTATTTGTTACAACGAAAGATTCAATCGGAGGGAAAGGACAATGATATTAAAAAAAAGGAAAGAGCATCAATAAATATTTAGGAAGAAAAAAATCCTTTAGCTGACTATGGTACTAAAAGTTATTATAGTATATCAAGGGCAACACATGTGGGTGTAGCAGGCAGAAACAGCACTAGGCTTGCCATGACAAGACCTTGATTCTACTTCTGGCTATTTCACTTACTAGGTGAAGGTGGGCAAGGGATTTAACCCCCTCTGAGACAATTTCCTTACCTGTAAAATGGACATAATAATAGCTTACATTTCTGCAGCATTTCATTTTCAATGAAATTTATATACATTATCTCATTGAGACTTAAAATGATTATAATACTTGCTCTATCCACCCAGTAAAGGCTGAATGAGAAAATCACTTAAAACTATAAAGCATTAATAAAGGTGAAGTGTTACTATGAAGAATCTAAACACCACATTTGGGAAAATAGAATTCTAACCTGGAAGTCCAGGAACATATGCCTCCAACCTTCCTTGGTAGAGCCTTCACATGAAAGGGGTAGGTAGGTACAGGCTCAGGGAGGGGTGATAACTAAGCATGTCTACCAACTTGTGACTGTAGGGAAGTCAATTCACCCCTCTCCTCTCTCCCGCTTAAGACAAGAGGGCTGGCCTACATGATTTCTAAGATCCCTTCCAGCATTAACATCATATCAGTCTCTACTTGAAAAAGGATTATACTTCAACTCTCTCTCTCTCAAAACAGTCCTAGATCTTTTTTGATGTCTGACTCAGAATTCTTAACAATGAGATGGAGGTCCTCGGTGTGTCTTGGCTCTAACAGAAAGTGCCCTGACCAAAGCAGAGGGTGCTGGTACCTAAAGATTGTTCTGTTCAAGTGAAACACAAATCACTGCTGTATCGGTGTGATTTTGAGGAAAGCTCCCCAGTGAGGCAGCATAATATAGCAGAAAGAACTAAACTAGGAGTCAATACATGGGTTCTAGTCTTAAGAGCTTCCAACTCTCTATCTCTAGGCAAGTCAATTCTCTTCTGCAGGCCTCAGTTTCCTTATCTACAAAACAGAAAGGTAAGAAAAGACCTTCTTTCAAGGTCCCTTTTAGCTCTAAAAATCTATTACTGAAAGGAGCAGTATCTAAGCCAATCATTCCCTCAATCCTAGTGCTCTACTCACCTCTGACTAGAAAACATGAGGTAGTAGTAAGCTTATGTAAAATTTAACTGCTGGAGAAAAAAAGTAGAAAAAACCAGCACGGACTCCACATACAGAAAAAAAACAGACTTGGGGAACCAAGCCTTTAAAATTACATGGTAAAGAGAAGAAAAAACAAGACAAAAGGAAAAAGAACGGCTGAAAAATTTTCCCAAGTAAATCGCTGATTTAAAAAAAAAAGACTCATGCTTTTGGGTGATTCTTCTTTCTCTTGCAGGAAAAGGTAAGCATCCCCCTCAAGGGGCGTCTGAGCACCTCTCAAAATGGACTCGCTATCTCTTGGAATGTTAAAACTAAACAAACCACAGAAACCAGGTGAGAGAAGAAACACAATAATCCTAGTTTTCCAAAAGCTAAACTCGAACTGGTCCACCAGTTAAAGAGGGAACATGAGCTGGGAAAGAAAAATACCCTGCATCCATCTGCAGCCCAATATCCCTGACTGACCTCCAATGGGCAATAGATTTCCAATGTTGGCTGCAATCCTCAGTGGAACAAGAGAGCCTGGCTAAAATCTACACGGTGACCACCAGCCTGCTGCAGCCCCTTTCCAACCACAGTGAGAGGCAATCTTCCTCCTCCCCCTTCCACCTTCCTGCAAGTGCCCCGCTAAAATCCCATCTACTACAGGAAGCCTTTCCCAATCCCTCTTAATCCTAGCGCCTTCCCTCCATTGATTACTTTCAACTGATCCTGTATATTGCTGATTTGCACATAATTGTTTGCATGCGGTCACCCCCACTGGACTATGAAGTCCTGGAGAGCAGGGACTGCCTTTTTTTTTTTTAACCTTTCTTTGTATCTCCTGAGCGTGCATAGTAGGCGCTTCGCTTAACGAATGTTTATTGACTGCCTACTACTCCTCTCCCCCCCCCCACTTTTCCCAGGGACCAGCCCACGGCTATAAACACCAGAGCATGCAGGAGCTCAGCCCCTAGCTACAAGGGAGCAGCCCTGGGACCCTTGGACAGGAAGTGGGGGTAGGAACGATGCCCATCATTCAGCCGAGGAACAAGGTCAGGCTTCCAATGCGCCCCCCCACCCCCAGGAGGAGAAAGAAAGGTGAGAAAGAAGCAGCAGACATGCAGCTGCTCGAGAGGAGAATGGGTGTCTGGAGGCAGACGGAGACGGCCGGGCTGAGGACACTGCACGCCCTGGAAGGAGGCATGGGAGGGCTGTCCAGCGCGGTCCCTTCCCAGCGGGGAGGATGCTGGAGGAAGGCGGCTGGATCCGCACGGGGTGGGGGCGCTTTCCAGGGCAACAGCAGCAGCTGGACAGGGCGAGGGCTGCGGAGAGAGGGGGGACCTTCCGAACGACCCAACTCGGGCTCGGAGGGGTGGGCGGGGGTTGGGAGACACGACAGGCTGGTCCACCCCCCGTGTCCTCCTCCGGCCCGTGAGGCTCGGGAGCAGGCCTGGTCGAAGGAGGCTGCAGGCCCGCGCTGGGCGGCAGCAGCGGCAGCAGCCGCCGCCTCCCCGCTGAGGCTCCGCGGATCTCCCGCGCCGCTCTCCGCCGCCGCCCCCCCACCCCCAGCACAATACATGGTCCCGTCCGCCCCCTACCTTCGGCGCCCCGAAGTTCGTCACCGCGGGCCGAGGGAGGATTCGGGGCCTCCAGCCGGGGCCATTGGCCCGTAGCCCCCTGCTCCAGGGAATTCCCGTTGCCGCCGCCCGGAGCTCGGGGCTCCGTCGGTTCCCCAGCCCAGGCCAGAACCGCTGCCGCCTGCGCACGGCTCGGGTTCCCAAAAGCCGGCTCTCGCCGCCTCCCGCTTACCTACGTTCCAGGCCGCGCCGGATCCCTCGCTCCCCCTGCCGGCCGCCCGGACGTCGGCCATTTCCGACGGGGGGGGAGGGCGGCGGGATTTGCCGAAGTGTTCTGGGCCGGAAACAGCCGAGCGAGGGGGAGGGAGGCAGTGTTCGGCACTTTCCGGAAGGAACCGGCGAGGGAGACTGAGGGAGCCCAGTCCTCTGCGCTCCGTCGGGATGAGCGCAGCATCCTTCCCGGAAAGCGTGGGAGAAACAGGGTGCGGAGTCAGGTGGCCCAGAGGCTAGAGCGCGAAACCTGGGTCCGGAAGACCTAATCGTGGGACCATTTAGATTGTGAGCTCCCCGAGGGCAGGGACCGCCCTTTGCCTCTTTTTGCATACTCCAAGCTTAGCAGAGTGCCTGGCACATAGCCGCTTGATAAATGTTTATTGAATTGAATTGAAACTGACCAAGTTATGTAACATTGTGCCTCAGTTTCCTAATTTGTAAAAGGTTGAACTCAATGACTGTTTCCTTCGAGTTCTAAATCCGAGTTCCTATAATACTATGTCTTTTTTAGAGTTCAAATGTGATCTCATATACTTATTATTTGTGTGCCTCTGACCAAGTCATTTAACACTGTGCCCCAGTTTCCTGATTTATAAAAGGAGGTTGAACTCAGTGACTTCAAAGTGACTTCAAACATCCTTGGAGTTCCAAATCTGAATTCCTATAATGCTATGATTTGGAGTCAAAAAAGACCTGAGTTTAAATTTGGCTTCACACACTTATTAGCTGGGTGAGACTGGACAAGTCATTTAACTTCCCTGTGCCTTTGGTTTTTCATCTGTGAAATGGGAGTAATAATAGCACCTACCTCCCAGGGTTATAAGGATAAAAAGAGATACAATTTGTAAAGTCTTTTGTAAAATCTTATAGCGTTATATAAATGCTAGCTATTATTATTAAGGGAGAGAGGGCTTAGGTTGGAAAGCGAGGCAGAGGCGAACAGAAGACAACAAAATATAGTGGATAGCTTGCTGTCCTAGGATTCCAGACAATTTTTATTCAAATCCCACTCCTGATGCTAACTGAATGACTCTGGGGGCAAGCCACTGGACCTCTTTTAGTTTCCTCATCTGTACAAGGAGGGGGGTTGAACTCAGTGGTCTTGAAGGACAGTTCCTAGTTCTAAATATGTACTCCTATATTGTTATGCCTTGGGGTCAAGGAAACCTGAGTTCAACTTTCACCATGTGACCCTGGACAAGGCACAAAAAGTACTTTATGGAGAGGTCAGTTCTGCTAAAGAGCAGAAGGAAGGAGCCAGAGACATACACTTACTTGTGCACACCACCTTCAAAAATACCCCAGGAATGACAGTGAGAGACTAAGGATGGGAACCTCTAAGAAGAGGCTCTCCACAAAGACAAAGCTGTCGTCTGCTAAAAATAAACCCAATCTTGCCTGGCTAAAATGCCCTCTTCTAAGTAGGGGGGTCAAAATCACTGTGATGACTAGAGGAGTTTTCAGGCATTTAAAATCAGATTGCCTTTTGTAAATGAATAGCTTTGGTGTTTCTAAGTTTCCAAATGTCAGGAAAAAAAATGGGTGAATCCAATCAAAATGAAGCAGCTGTAGACAATCTAGCCTGACAGAAGAAAAAGAATAGTTTTTTGACAGTGAGATAATTCAGCACACCTCCAATCCCAGAAGTGATGCTTATGTATTTCATTCCTATCTCTTCTGTTGGAAAAAGGGAGACAAGGCTGGGGGGTGGGGTGCAAAAACCTTAATGATCTGGTTACCCTACCTCCTGAAATCAGAGCTTTGTTTAGGATATCTTAAATCTCAGCACCAAACAAGTAAATTAGGATTTCAATTAGACCAAATGTGAGACTAATAGATACAAAACACAGACACAAAAGGAAGCAAGGTACTCAAAGGGTAAGACTTAATGTTTCCTAAGTACTATAATGTTTTAACCTATCAAAACGCACCAATGTACCAGGAGATCCTTACTAGATCCTAGAATCTTAGCTTTTGAGCTGCAAGGGAGCTTAGAGACCAACAAATTCATCCTGCTTCATTTTGCAGATGAAGAAACAGGATCAGAGAGATTAAGTGACTTGTCTAAGGTCACCCAACTGAGTGTCCTAGAGGCTAAATTTGTACCCAGGTCTTCCTGACTTCAAGAACAGTACACCCTAGCAACTATCCCATTCTAGGATGCTACATTAGAGGTTACCATTTCTAAATTGAAAAATGAGAGAGGTCATTTCTCTTGTATTTAATAACTTATTATTGAATTAAGACTAAGGTTTTTCCCTTTTTCTACTTCCTCATCCAGAAATCAACCAGTGTGGGAAATCTTGGGCAAAGACTTACCCAGGCTAAGATCTAATCAAAGACAGTGAAAGAAATTCTAAGTTTAGGCCAAGGATGGGGAACCTGTGGCCTCAAGGCCACATGTGGCCCTCTAGGTCCTCAAGTGCAGCCCTTTGACTGAATACAAACTTCACAGAACAAATCCCGTTAATAAAAAGATTTGTTCTGTAAAACTTGGACTCAGTCAAAAGACCACACCCAAGGACCTAGCAGACCATAGATTCCCCACTTCTGGTTTACATGAATGGGTGGATTGCTGCTCGTTGTGTTTACTCAGACAAGTCTGGGAAAATATGGATTCTCCCTTTTGTCAGACGGGTGATATGGAAATTGATAAATCTCTTTGAGACTTGTGTGATCTAAGTCATGTCCCCCCAAGACCCTCATGAGAATGAGCCTGCATCTCATTATAATATTCATTTTCTCATTAATTGTTAACCAGTCAGAGTTGATTGACACCCTCAAGGAACACCCACTCTTCCATGAGCACATAAACTGTGAGCTCACCACCATGAGGAGTTTTTGAAATTCAAGAGTGCCACTGACTTATTAATAAAATGCTAGCATTATTAATAAAATGACTGTTTACCCAGCAACTGTCTCTCAAATTTTTCAAACATGACAATAAGAAGCCCTGCTTGAGTAAAGCCAACATTGCTGTTATGTTTATATGCACATACCCTTCAAGCTCATTTGAGCATCCTGGGATGGCCTCTAATGTGTTAGCAGGCAGAGAAAACATTGGGGTGGGATGATTCCCTCTGCAAGGGATGCTCAGCTGAATTTAGTTCTCAGGATAGTTGTTGTTCATCCTTCATTCTCAAAGAGGACCAATGACCTGAAGGGGTGATTTCTTGACTTGTGTATGAATTGGATTTAAGTGAGGCAGAGTTGCACAAAATCATCAACCTCACTGTCTCTTCCAGAGTTATCAATGTCCAGTGGCAAAATAAAAGTGGCCTCCTTTCTCAATTCTCATGCTGAGAATGACTAGATCTCAAGAGTTTGAAGGAGTCTCACAGGCCCTCCCATCCAATCTGTACCTAACTAGAAATCACTCTACCATATCCCCTACAAATGGTCATCTAGCTTCCACTTGAAGACACATGTCTAGTGAGTGGGAACCCACAGCTTCCTGAGGATGCCTGTTCTACTTTTGGACAACTCTAATTGTTAGGAAGTTTTTCCATTCATCAAGCCTAAATTTGCCTCCCCACAGAAGTTTCCATTATTGTACCTAGTTCAACTTCCTGGGGCTAAGCAAAGATCAAGTCCTTCCCCACATAACAGCCCTTCAAATATTTGAAAATAGTTGTACTCCTTCTGAAAACTTGTCTTCTAGTCTAGAGGATAAACATCCCCAGTTCCTCATATAGCATGTGAAGTCCTTCATCCTTCTTGCCCTCTTCCTGTGGACAATTTCCAGCTTGTAAGTGCCTTTCCTAAAATGTGACGCTCACGTTTGAATACAGAACTCCAGGCATAATGTGATCTATTGAATTAAAAGCCTCCTACATTCAAGAAACTATGCTGGATGCTGGAGATACCAAGTCAAAAATGAAACCCTTGTGGAATTTACCTTCTAATATGACAATTAGTGGGCACACAAATAGGTTAATACCATGCAATTTGAGGAGAGAGGAGATTGATAACCCTGGAAATAAGGAAAGTCTTCACTAAGGGCAGTACCTAAGCTGAGCCTTGCAGGATAAGGATTCAGAGAAGTGTTGAAGAGGGAGTATGTTCCAGACATATTAAGTTGCCTGTAAAGTAGTCTGTAATCACTTTACAAAAGTATTATATTGGAGGGTAGTAGCATATATGTAATTACAGAATTTCAGAGTTGGAAGGGACCTTTTTTGTCTCTCTCCCAAAAAGAAAAAAAAACTTATTCAAAATAAAAAAGAAACAGATTTAGTAAAATATATATATATATATATATATATATATATTTTAGTGGCAAATACCTATTTTAAAAAAATCTGTCCTCTAAAATCTATAAAGACCATAAGTTTTAGATCCAGAAATTATTTGGTCCGACTCCCTCATTTTACAAATGATGAAACATCCCTAAGGAGTAAAGTGATTTACCCAAAGAAAAATCACTAGGTTCAAATCCCATCTCTGATGCTTATAACCTTTGTAATCTTATGCAAGTCAAACTCTCTGGGACTTAGTTTCCTCATATGTAAAATAAGAGGGTTGGACTCTGAGCTTCCTTCCAACTCTAGGTCTCCGATCTTATGATCCTAGGTCATACAAATTATAAATAAGAAGGAAGGAAACCAGCATTTATTAAGTGCCTACTATGTTCTAGGCACTGTGCTATGCATTTTATAATCATCTCATTTGATCTTCAAAACAGCTCTGGAAATTAGGTGCTATTGTTATTTTACAGTAGAAGAAACTGAGGCAAACCGATGTTAAATGACTTCCTCAGGGCCAAACAATTAGTAAGTGTCTAAGAACAGACTTGAACTCAGGTCTTCCTTGACTCAAGACCCAGGGCTTTTTATCTATTGGGCCACCTACCTGTCTCAAATTTGAGTCTAAAGGCAGAATTTGAACTCAAATCTTTTGACACCAATTAAGGTGATGATAGTATCACTATATTTTACCCTTCCCTGACCTCATCTGAAGTATTGTGTTATGTTCTAGGCACTGCTCTCTAAGAACACTGGTAAGTCAGAACATTTTAGTCAATCAATCCTGCGTTGAGCCAGCACTGTGGAGGGCTGTGGGGATAGAAATACAAGAAATGAAGCAATCCCTGCTCCAAAGGAGCTGACATTGTACCTGGGGATATAGCAATTACATATGTAAGTACATACAAAAAATACAAAAAATAATAAATGCAAAATGGCTAAATACAAGGTAGCCTGAGAGGGAAGACAACAAGGATGTTGAAGGACCTTGTCATATCATGGTAGGTTGAAGGAACTAGAGAAGGGAAGACCCAGGAGCACATGATAGCTGTCTTCAAGTGTTTGAAGGACTTTCACCCAGCTAGTCAATTAAAGTCAACAAGTATTTATTAAGCATCTGCTGTGTGCCAGGCATTGTGCCAAGTACTGGGAATACAAAGAAAGGTAAAAACAGTCCCTGTCCTCAGGGAGCTTACAGTGTGATGAGGGGAAAGGAAGACATGCAAACAACTATGAGCAAACAAAACATATAGGATAAATTGGAGGAAGATAAGTACAGAGGGAAGGCACTAAAATTAAGAGGACCAGGAAAGACTTTTTTTTAAGTGAGGCAATTGGGGTTAAGTGACTTGCCCAGAGTCACACAGCTAGGAAGTATTTGTAATGTGTCTGAGGCTGGATTTGAACTCAGGTCCTCCTAACTCCAGGGCCAGTGCTCTATCCACTGTGCCACCTAGCTACCCCTAGGAAAGATTTCTTGCAGAAGGTCAGATTTTAGTTGAGACTTGAAGGAAGCCAGGAAGTAGAGGTGAAGAAAGAGAGAATTCAAGGCATGGGGGATGGCCATTGAAAATGCACATTGCTGGGAAATGGAGTGTCTTGTTCAAGTCATATAAGTTCTTTAATGATAGGGTTGTCTCACTTTTGTATTTGTATCTCTGGCACCTAGGATAGTATCTGGCAAATAGAAGGTACTTAATAAATATTTCTTGATTAATTGACCTCATCAACTTGAGTATTCCCTCCAAAGATAAAAATTGCAACCCACGCATGCCTACCCATACATATTGCCCAACTCTTGTCTATGTGCCACAGGGGTGTTGCTCAACATTTATTTTTATATTGGCAAAGCCAATCAAAAATAATAAAATTTAATGTCCAAACTGTTTAGATGTAGTTACACTATCATACTGTTAACAGAACTCCAGATTTATGCAATGCTTTTTTTCAAAGTAATGAATTACAAAATTTTTCATAGTATCTAGCCCAGTCTTCCTATTAGGACCAGAGGCTAAATATGTAGTTAAAAGTTGTTTTTTTTAATGATTCATCTGTCCAAATATTTATTGATCACCCCCTCTCTCTTGTCTTCAATCTCTTTATTCATTGGCTCCTTCTCTGCTACCTCATCCTAGAAAACTTCAATTGATCCTGCTACTCACCTAAGTTTTCATTCTATATATCTGCTCTCTTTCAAATTTGCAAATTTTTCAAACTCCTTTCAAATTCAAAGATTATCTATAGTCTTTTCCCTAACTTCCTCACTTCCCATTTGCTTCTCAAAAACTGCCAATCTGGTTTAGGACCCCACCATTCAACTGAAATTGATCTCTGTAGAGTTACTAATGATCCCTTAGCTGCTAAATCTAAAGACTTTCCCTCAGTTCTAACTCTTCTTGAACTTTTTGGCACCATTTGATACCTTTGAAACATCTTCTCCTCCCTCTGTTTTTTGTGATACTGTTCTCTCCCAATATACTTCCTATTTGTCTGGCCTCCTCCTCATTCTGCCTTGCTGGATCATCATGTATATCCTGATCTCTTTTCATGGATGCTCCCACAAGTTGTGTCCTGAACCTTCTTTTTTCTCTTTACTCTATCAGTGATCTCATCAATTCTCATAGATTCAATTATTCCTAAGTTTATATTTCAGCCCTCATATCTCTACCAAGCCTTAGTCCCACGTCCTCAACTGCAGCTATATGTTCCATAAGCATCTCGACTCATAATGTCCAAAACAGAACTCATTTTTCCCCCAACCACCTACAGTCTTAACTCTTCTATATTCTTTATCCTTTCAGTCACAAAGTTTCAAAACTCAGGATTACCCTCAATTCTTTACTCTTCTTCAAACTACATATCCAATCAATTATCAATCCCACTTCCATAATACCACTCCCATCCATTCCCCCTTCTCTTCACTCACATGACCACCAATCTAGGCAAGTCTTTCATCACCTGTTACCTGGACAATTGCAGTGGCCTCTTAATTGGTCTTCATACTTCAAATCTTTCCCCTCTCCATTGTATCCTACATATAGCTGCCAACACACAGGCCTGACCTCTTCAGTCCCCTCTCAAGAAGGTCCATTGACTTCTTATCACTTCTAGGATCAAAAACAAACTCCTGGCATTTAAAGCCCTTGAAATCTGGCATTCTAGGCTGATTTTATGTTACTCCAACTCATAGACTCTATAGCCTAGCAAAACTGGCCTAGTTAGAGCTCTCCATATATAACATTCCATCTCCTGTCTCCCTGCCATGCCTGAAATGGTCTTCCTCTTCAGCTCTATCTCTTGAAGCTACTAACTCTCTTGAAGACTCAGCTTTAGGGTCACTCTCCTACATGAGGTCCTTTCTGTTACTCCGTTTTCCCATTCCTCCCTCCCCACAAAAAAATCACTTTGAATGTGTGTATATGTATGTATGTATCCATGTACATATACACTGCTATAGGTATCGATTTATATACATGTCCCCTCCCAGCAAAAGTAAAGTCTTTAAGAGCAAGCACTGTTCTGTTTTTGTCATTGTTTTTTCAGGGACTAGCACAATCCCCGGCATATAGTAGTCACAGAGCAAATGTTTGCTGAATTGAATTGTTGAAGAACAGCTTTATTTATTTTATTTATTAGTCAAATGAGTGGAAATAACCCATAGGTCCAGAAATTAAGAGATGGCTGAACAAATTGCAATATATAAACATAATGGAGTATTATTACACCCCAAGAAAGGAGAGATATGAAAAATACAAAGATGGGAAAACATATGAAGTGATTTGATGTGAAGAAAGCAGAATCAGAATATACTGATTACAACTACCATTTAAAAATTCTCATTTAAAAAAAATCTGCAATAGCAAAAGTGATCAAGAACATAAGAGCCAAAAGGACATTATTTTTCTTATTTTGTCAAAGTTAAAGTATATATCTTAAAAACAAATTGTAAATAATTTCAAACTTCTGGCTTTGCATACACTAATTTTTAAGATTTTGAGTTTTTGTCAATTACTAAGTTCAGAACTTTAATTCTTTTATTTTTAAATGAAGGCACTGAAGGTTAAAAATTTATTAATATGCAGTTAACTTTATCATTATAAGAAGTACACTCAGGGATTGCTTTGATGAAAATGATAAATGCACAGAGTAAGTGGCAGAATATAAATGACAACACGCACAGTAAATACATAGAGCCTGCATCAACGATAAACTGTTAGAAGAAGTTGTCACAGGGGCAGCTAGGTGGCACAATGGATAGAGCACAGGCCTCGGAGTTAGGAGGACCTGAGTTCAAATGCCGACTCAGACACATAACACTTACTAGCTGTGTGACCTTGGGCAAGTCACTTAACCCCATTGCCTCATATAAAAAAAAGAAAAAGAAAAAAAAGTTGTCACACAATAAAGCTGAACGTTTTATTCAAGCACAATGTTGGGGCATGAAGAGCCAATACTGAATGAAACAAACAACTAAGCTATAAATGGTTGTAAATTGATGAGTGACATATGGTCCATAAGAGGTGAAGAAAAGACTCGCTTTGAAATAAAGGAGACCAGAATCAAGTCTTGACTCTAACTCAAAGGTTCTTAACCTGAGGTCTGTGACCTTTTTTTTTTTTTTAATTTTGATAACTGCATTTCAATATAATTTGTTTCCTTTACAATCCTATATATTTTATTTAAAAACATTATTGTATAATCGAAGACAATTCTGAAGGACTTATGATGAAAGGTGCTGACCATCTCCAGAGGAAGAATTGGTGGAGCCTGAATATGGGTTGAAGATACTTTTTCTCTACTTTCTTTATTTTTCTTGGGTTTTTTTTTTGCCTGTAGTTTTTTTCATGGCATGACTTACATAGAAATATGCATTCTATGCATATATGTCACATATATTACCTATGTCAAATTGCTTGCCTTTTCAGCATGAGAGTGGGGAGAGGAAGGAGGGAGGGAGAAAATTTGGAACTCAAAATTTGAAAAAAAGAATGTTAAAATTGTTTTTACATGTAATTGGAGAAAAATAAAATACTAAACATTATTGTAATGAAATATTATCGTGCTATAAGAAATGATGAGCAGGATGATTTCAGAAAAACCTAGAAAGACTTACATGAATTGATACACAGTGAAGTGAGCAGAATCAGGAGAACATTGTACACGGTAACA
Organism: Vombatus ursinus; assembly: GCF_900497805.2. NCBI lineage: Eukaryota > Metazoa > Chordata > Mammalia > Diprotodontia > Vombatidae > Vombatus > Vombatus ursinus. The sequence goes on from NW_020949997.1 coordinate 4,000,604, forward strand.
GCAATATTGTAAAATACGCAACTGAATGACTTAGCTGTTCTTAGTAATACAATGATCCAAGACACTCCCAAAGCACTTATGATAAAAAACGTTCTCCACCTCCAGAGAAAGTACTGTTGTCGTCTGAATACAGACTGAAGCATGCTATTTTTAACATTTTTCCTTCTTTTTTTTTGTTCAAGTTTTCTTGCACAAAATAACTAATATGGAAGTGTTTTACACGATTGCACATGCATAACTTGTATTGAATTGTTTACCATATCATGGAGGGGCAAAGGGAGGGAAGGAAGGATAGAATTTGGAACTCAAAACTTAAAAAAAAAGTTAAAAATTGTTTTTACATGTAATTGGAGGAAAAGAAAATATATTTTAAAAACATCCTGAATTAAAGCATTCAGGGTCCTTGATTTTATGAAGAAAAAAAAAAACATTATTCTGAGAAGGGATCCATGATCAAGGCACTTAACATCTCAGTGCCTCAGGTAACTCTCCAACCAAGAATCTTAAATTATAGGGAGTTTCCACCATAGGAGTTCTCGAGGCCAATAAAATCAAAGATCCAGATAAATATAAATATATGGGTGGATGTGTGCATGTTCTGTAGTTTAGGGCTTACAAAACTTGTTCAGATGGTAGAATGCTGGTCACTAAATATTCAACAGTAATGAAACAATGGTGGAAATATTTTAATGCAATCCTTAGTCAGGCAACAAGAATTTATTAAGCACTTACTGTGTGCTGGGCACTGTAGTAAACACTGGGAATACAAAGAGAAGCCAAGAAAAACCCAAAACAAAAAGCATGATCCCTGCTTTCACGAAGCTCGAAGTTTAATAAAGAAGGCAACACACACACAAAAATGTACATACAAGATATATGCTGCATAATCAAGTCATCAGGTTATAACCTTTCTGTTCTCATTCAGCTGTGCAAGGTGAACACAGAATGTGAATTGCCACTACTACTCTCTGAAATACTTTGTGTCATCCCACAACTCATCTGATAAAGTGCCAGTTGTTATTAGAATACCCATCAAAATATAATGTATCTGGATAGCAACTGACATTATAATTACTGGCTACTAAATAGCATGAGATCTGGTAATGCCAAAACTTCCTTCCTTTCTTCCTTCCTTCCTTTCTCCTTCTGTCTGTCTCTGTCTCTAACTAGGCCTCCCCATCTCACCCAGGCTGGAAAGTGGTGTAGCCACTCACATGCCTGATTCCACTACTAATTGGCATGGAATCTTCAACCTGCTCTGTTGTCAGTCCTCTCCTCTTTAGGCAACTTAGTAGCTACTGGCTCCCAGAGGATCAACATATTTGTGTCAAACTTAGTTTAGACATCCAATTAGCTTTAGCCCTACTTACAGCTCAGGACTCCTGAGCTCAAGCATTCTACCAGCCTTGGCCTGCCTAGTGACAGAGATTACAAGTGCGTGCAAACATGCCTCGCACTGTTTAAAATTATTCATTCATTCATTCACTTATTGCTTAAAGTGATATATTTATGAAACCAACTAGTGATGGTAGGTGGGTTCTTCAATAATAGCTAACATTTATATATCACTTTAGGGTTTGCAAAGTGCTTTACACCTATTCTCTCATTTTATCCTCACAAATCTGGGAGGTATATTCTATTCTTAACCTCCTTTTACTCTGTCTAGTTGTCTCTTCAATGCTTTATTCGATCCTCAGTCTCCAATGAGATAGACAACTCATGACCCGTTCATGCCTTCTCATCCTACATGATTGTGGCCCATGTCCTTTTATAAATTCTCCACAGGAGATTGATTCAACCAGCTGGAGGTCTTTTGCTGCATGTTTTGATATACTAAGTGGATACCCCTGGAACACACATACTATCCATTGTTAATCTATCCCCCATTCTTGGTATATGACCAGCCTTTCTCCTTTTTCTGATAACATATTTCTCTGTGTCATCTTGACTCCTCCCTATCTCTCACTCGTCCCATCCAATCTGCCTGTCGACATCATGTTTGCATCATTTCTCCAATATGCCCCAACTTCTTTCCACCCTGGTGTAAATCTTCATCACCTCACACTTAGACTTATGCAATAGCCTGCTGGTAAGTGTGCCTGCCTCAAATCTGTCCCCACTACAATCCATCATCTAAAGAACAGGTCCAACTACATCAACCCCATTCAATAAATTCCAGTGGCTCCCTGTTACCTTCAGGATCAAATGCATTTTGGGGGCATTCAAAGGCCTTTATAATCTAGCCCCTTCTTAACCTTCTTTATACCTTATACCCTACCACATACTCTTCAATCCAGTGACATTGGCCTCCTAGCTGGTCCATGAACAAGACACTCTGCTCTGGGTGTTTTCTTTGGCTGTCCCTGAAAGGCTCTCCCTTCTCATCTCCACTTACTGACTTCCCTGGCTTCCTTCAAGTCCCAATGAAAATCCCATCTTCTACAGGAATCCTTTCCAACCCTTCAATTCTAGGGCCTTCCCTCTGTATTTATCTTATATATAAAGCGTTTGCCCATATTTGTTTGCTTGTTATCTCACCTGTTAGATTGTGGACTCCTTGAAGGCAAGGACTGTCTTTTCCCATATACATTTTAGAAGAGGAGAATACATGAAACTGCAAATCTCCAATATGTAGAGCTTCTTTTTCTTTTAAAATATGTAATAAGTTCAATATATAATTCTCAAAGCTGTTATGGCTGTCTATTATTCCTTCTGTTCTCTTTTTTTTTGAAGGAGGGAGATTGAGGGGAGAACCTTATTCCTGCTCTCTCCATCTCTCCCTTCCCAAAAAGAAAAAAGAGAGAGAAACAAAACATTTGTAACAAATATGAATAATCAAAACAAATTCCCACATTGGCCATGTCCACAAATGTATGTCTCATTCTGGATCTTGAGACCATTACCTCTCTACCAAAAAGTGAGTAGCCTGCGTCTTTATTAATCCTTTGGAGTGGTAGTCAGTCATTTCATTAATCAGAATTTTGAAGTCTTTCAAAGTTAATTTTTTTCTTGACATTATCATTGTATAAGTTGTCCAGGTTCTGCTTACTTCACTCTGAATCAGTTTATACCAGTCTTCTGAATTTCTTTGAATCCGTCCCTTTCAGCATTTCTAAAGGGACAATGATAGCTCATTACATTCATAATTGAGTAGTTCAAGATGAAGATTAAGTGACTGTGTTCTGGAATGTTAAGGATATTGTGGCCTTCTCCTAATTCAGTATTCCTATAAATGTTACCTTATAAATGTTACATCAAATTGTCTTGGGATAGAGAGTACATGATGGTGGGGAAGGGGGAAGGCCTAGGTGGTTCAGAACAATATGGTGCTGGTTTGGACATTTCACTCTCTAAGCTAAACGAATAAGTTAAACCAATGAAACCAATTAAAATTATATCTGGAAGACTCGTACCTAACATACAGCGTATAGTATTAATATTTTTTCTCCAACATTATTCACATCATTTGACTATTCAAAGTCCTTCATAATCTAATCCCCTCTTAACCTTCCTTACACTGTATACCCATCTACTCTTTGACTCAAAACAATATACTTTTAAAGCCACAGAACTGCCCACAGATGTTACACCTGAAAGGCCCAGTTTTAAACTGTTTTTTTTTCTTAAAGGCTCTTGAATATGTCAATTAATCATGAACTAAACCTCTACTCTTCTGTAGCCTGTTAAGATTTTTTTTAAAAGAAATAATGGTAGTTTCCCAAATGATCATGCTAACCAGTCAATATAACTTGCCAGTATTTTCTGATTTAATATGCAGAAATTCCATATATATGGAAAAATATGATTATACATAATATAAAAAATATTATTTTAAAAAACAGAGAAGATATATGTCTAGTGGTCCCTGGCAAAAATGTTATTTTTAGATAAAATGTCCCTGTATATTCTTTAATATAATTCAGTCCCAGAAATATACTGCCTTATATGAGGAAAATATGATGTTAAGTTATGTGATTCTAGACAAGTAACTTAAAATCTCTCAGTTTCAGTTTATTCATCTATAAAACAGGGTTAATACTTATTCGACCTTTACCTCATAGGACTATTGTTAGGTTCAAATGAGATAATTTATATGCATGAAAACACATCAAAAACAGAGTAAGAGGGCTATATAATTCAAACATATTATTACTTATATGAAGTATATTATTAATTATAATAATTATAACAATTACTATTAGCTAACTGCAATGCCAAAAGCACTGCATATGAAAATGGTATAAATAACTACAATAATAATGGAATCTATTTAGTCACCAGACAGGTCAGATAGTTTTAGTCTGTCCCATGACCACAGATCATACCTTCTCACTATCATAGCCAACACTGTTTTTTGTTCTTTGTTTTTGAAGACGACCAATAACATTATGGGTAATGTCTTGACTTGTATATGAATTAGATTTAAGTGAAGCAGTGTTGCATAAAATCATCAGCTTCACTCTTTCTTACAGAGTTATTGAAAAGTCCAGTGGCAAGACAAAAGTCAAAATGACTGGTAATTGCCAAAGATGCAATGGATGACCTCAAACACCCCACAACACCTGCTTCAGCTGCTTACGTGACTGTTGGAACAAACTGTTCCCATACATCCATTGCACCAGGGAAAATCTTCACGTGCTTGAGGTAGACATTCCCCTAACTCACCAATGGGAGTGAAGACTGTCAGTTACCCTCAATCTGGTTTGACCCTTCTGCTGAGATGGTTTAACAAGGTGTGGCCCTTACACGTGCTACAGCTTCTTGGAGCCATTGGTGAGAGTTGAGGGGAAGATGGATACCAAAGGTAGGTGAGCAGCTCTGTAAAGGGTCGAGGTATAGCCAACAATATTGTAAACTAAAGCCACAGGTCAAAAGTACTTAGAGCACAGTACCTCTCACGTGGTAGGCTTTCAATAAATTTTTCTTATATCACATCATGTATTCCTCCATGAAAGGCAACCTTTTCATCTATAAAATGAAAAATTGCACTCTATACTTGTCAGAACAACATATTAAGCCTTTTTTTTCTTGTAAATGAACAGAGGAGAAAAATGGAGAAAAGAAAGCAATTCTCAAATGCCTGTGATTACAAGTTGGGGCAGGAAACACCTACAGCCTTGAGGCCACATGTGGCCTTCTAGGTCCTCAAGTGCAGCCCTTTGACTGAATCCAAACTTCACAGAACAAATTCTCTTAATGAAAGGATTTGTTCTGTAAAACTTGGACTCGGTCAAAAGGCCACACCCAAGACCTAGAAGGCCACACGTGGCCTTGAGACTGCAGGTTCCCCATCTCTGAAATTAAAATGTTTCTAAAAACAAGTTCTGGCAGTGTTAAACTAATTATTTTTATCTGGAAAGCAATTTTTTTTGTTTTGTGAGGATATTTTTTTGTTAACATAAAATCTTATTATATTTATTTTTTATATTTAATTTTTATTTTTCCCATTTAAATATAAACAAAATTTTAAAATTTTTGTTTTCAGTTCCATATCCTCTACCTCTTTCCCTCTCCTCCCCCTCCTTGAGAAAGCAAGCAATTTGATGTAGATTATAGATGTGCAGTCATGTAAAACATTTCCATATTAGCTATTATGAGAATTTTTTAAAAATGTAGCATTATTAATGAATGAGTCAGATTGCAAACACTATGGCTGCATCTTTGTGAGGATGGGCAGATATTATGCACCAATTCCAGACTGTTTGCATGAATCTCTATGGCATTTTCTTTAAAGAGATTTTCTTGGGGCTCCTTACTTCTGGGAGAGGAATATCTTCTGTTAGGTTGCTTCAGTTTTGTTTCATACACCTCTTTTTTCAAACAACTCAGGAAAACTCTAGTCACAGCTATGATTGAAGTTTTCCAACCCTTCCAAATTGACTGAAAAGAGCTTTCTGATTTTATTTGAGGGCTCTGAAGGCTACAGAAAAGCTAACTTGGGCTGCATAAGGTGGGAACCCATCTTTCTGCTTCATAAGAGTGGAAATACCCAGCAGTAATAACCAGGAGTGCTGTCAAACAGCCAGAGGTCAAGTGCTGGTGAGCTCTACCCATAGTGTGGAAATCACAACTTGAGCAATGATGATCAAAATCACTTTCTGGAAATGTTCCTGCTTCCTTGCAATGCATGCTCTGTGCTGCTTAGTCAAGTCATTTTGATTAACTCATACATGGCTTGTCATTTGTTTATGTCTCTATGCCCAAAGGCTACTATAATACGTGGATCTGACAAAAGTTGGGGGATAAAGGGAAGGAAAAGCAACTACCTATAGCACAAGTGAAAAGCAAGCAAAGAGGATTTGGAGGCAACGACAAATTACAAGAAAAGAAAGGGTTGCCAATTTAAAATTTTTTTTTAATTAATTAAAATATATTTTCTTCCCTCCTACTTTTCTTCCTTTCACCCACTGAGGAAAAGAAAATTTGCTACATACATGTAGCAAATATGCATAGTCAAGCAAAACAAATTCCCACATTAACCATGTCCAAAAATTATGTCTCAATCTGCACCCTGAGTCAATTACCTCTTTGTCAGGAGGTGGCTAACATGCTTCATCATTAGTCCTCTGGAATAGCAGTTGGTTATTGCCATTGATCAGAGTTCTTAAGCCTTTCAAAGTTGTTTGTCTGTTGTTATTGCATATATTGTTCTCCTGGTTCTGCTCATTTCACTATGTATCAGTTCATACAAATCTTCCCAAGTTTTTTCTGAAACCATCCTCTTTATCATTTCTTAAGGCACAATCATATTCCATTACATCTATATAACATAATTTGTTCAGTCATTCCCCAGTTGATAGTACCTTCTCAGTTTCCCATTTTTTGTGCCACCACAAAAATACATATTTTTGTAAATATGTAAATATAAATTTTTTGTAAATATAGGACTATATATTTAAAAAAATCTACTTGCCTCCAACAAAGCTGTTTTAAGGATGCCTTATAAGATTCAGTAGTACCAGACTCTATAAGATTAGAGTATTGTTGAAGTGTAAGATTGATAATATTGATTATTTTAAATTAAAGTTTTCTTGTATAAATAAAACCAGTGTAGCCAAGAATAGAAGGAAAGCAGAAAATTGGGGAAAAAACTTTCATAAACAAACTCTCAGATAGGATATGATTGTGTTGAAACGCTGCTGTGATGTAAGAAATGATGAGCTGGTTGATTTAGAAAAACATGGAAAGAACTGAACCTATGAAGGAAGATGCTATTCATCTCCTGAGAAAGAAATAACAAATAGAAATGCATAGTACAATCTTACATATATGTATATGTGTATATATATATGTATATACACATGTATGTTTATAGATATCTATGTACATGTGTATATATGTGTATATACATATATATTCACATTTAACTATAGCCTTTTCTAGGACATATAGGAGGGGGAAGAAGGGAGGAAAAAAATGAAGTAAAAAGTACACCTCAGAAAACAAAAGAAAACCTAGTGTGAAGCAAAGAAAAGATGGGTAGCTTTGAAAACAATGTGTAGTATTTATTACATAGGTTTTCTTGAAATGGAAATTTATTGTTCTATGTTGAATCCTCTTATGTTCTGCTGTATACAGGGAAATTTTTTTCTTTTCTTGTTTTGTATTTAAGATTAAAATGAATAAAAAATTTACACCAAAAACAAAAACAAAAACAAATAAAGAGGCCTCATGATTTGTCAACACGATCATCTTGATTACCTGCAGTACCTAAGTGGGTTTTATAGAAATTCTTAATCACATAGGTTACTTAATGTTGTACCTTGGGTAATATACGCAAAAAGCTACAGTCTATAAGGAATTCAGTGAGTATAAAAGTACAATATTAACATATTTACTGGCAAATTTTCCCCCTTGAGTATTTCTTGCTCCAGTTGAAAGGAAGGAGGAGGGAGGTCTCTTGCATAATTTCCCTTCTGGCAACTTGCTGTGCTTGTTAGCAGGAACCTCACCAGAAAGTTTGAGAAGAGCTCCTGCACAGGCATGAAGTAGCCCGTCAGAGCAGTTATTCACTGTTCACCTTCTGTATTGCAATGGGGATTCTTATTCAGGTATCAGTTAGACTAAATGGACCCTGGGGTCCTTACCAACTCTTAATATTTTGTGATGTTTAAGAAAAAATTGAGTGTAACTGGATGATTTATTAATCTTCTAATTTCCATCTCAGATTCAGACATTTCTCACCCCAGTGCAATTATAAATGCCATCCTGGCCATCTTTGCAATCTCTTCCAATACAGGCATAATGGAGAGATGAAGGGTTGTGCTACATTGTTCCATATGAAGGCATTTTTATGAACCAGACAGAAGTCCCAGAAGGTGACACTAAACTAGACATAATTGAGGTAGATGGTCCATCTGCCTTGATGTTTAAATCATAACCAAAGTAAACAATCATTTAAAACTTATCCACCCATGCCTATAGCTTGCCAATGGTAAATTAAGAAGCTGGAAGCCTTAGCTACACTGAATATCAGGAATGAAATATACCCACACCTTCCAGCCCTCTCTAAAAAGAAGCTGCAGGGAACAACTAGGTGCCGCAGTGGATAGAGCACCAGCCCTGGAGTCAGGAGAACCTGAGTTCAAATCTAGCCTTAGACACTTACTAGCTGTGTGACTGTGGACAAGTCACTTAACCCCAATTGCCTCCCAACCCACCCCCTCCTGCCAAAAAAAAAAAAAAAAGTAGCTGCAGAGAACCAGAGACAGACTTTACCACCATGCCTCAGCTACCTCCTCCTATTGCCTCTATAGTCCCATTCCCCTATTGGTGAGTTCCTCTCAGAATCTCCATTTTGAGGAAGTGCCCCATTATCAACCATCTTCACCATCATGCTCCAGGGTAGATGCTTCTCCTCCCCCATTTTTATCTCCCTTAAGTGTTTTGTTCCCTGTTAGAAACTAAACTACTTGATAGAAGGGATTATCCTTTTGCTTGTACTTGTATCCCCAATACTTAGCACAGTTCTGGGCACAAAATAAGCACTTAGTAAATGCTTGTTGACTAACTTGAAAGAAGGAAAGCAAGTTTTTTGTAACCCCTTCTTTCCTATTTCACCAGATGAATTTCATAGGAGTAAGTATTTAAGTACCTGACAATCCTGCCAATTCTGACTTGGGCACATCTGAGAGAAGAGGGAAGGGCTCCAAGGCGTTGTCAGACTTATGACACAGGTTCATCAATGCCAAACCTTTCAGTGTTCTCTGCCCAAGGCAACTTACAGCATAGTCCAACACATAAAACTTCCCCAGAGACATGCACAAACCAAGAACCAGAAATAGGCAAAAGGAAAATTGACTAGGGTAGACTCCTGCAGCTATACTGTTCTACCAAAATGAAGGTCTTACTTGGCTCCAGCTACCAAGGAAATGGATTGTGGCAATACATGCTGCCCTCTTATCCCCATGACTCAACTTCCTTGCCTCCCTATTTGGGATAACATAGGGGGACCTAGAGTTTAAAAAAAAAAGCATAGTCTATGCATAAAGTAGGAGAGAGAAAATACGTTGGGAAAGAGCAAAGGGCACACTTCCAAAATAATTCATTAAAAAAAATTAATGACTAAGTTAGAAGAGACCTTAATGACACGAAGTACAATACATATCTGAACAAGAATTCTTTCCACAATGTAACTCAAAAGTCATCTTGTTTTTTGTTCAAAGATTTCCAGTGGAAGGAGACCCAGTATATCCTGAAGCAGCAACCCATCCTACTTAGGGATAATTCTAATTGTTAGGAAGTTTTTCCTGACATCAAGTCTAAGTTTACCTCAGCAGTTTCTATCCACTGCTTTTAGGTCAGCCTTCTGGGGCCAAGTGAAACAGGTCTAGTCCTCCTTCCATTTTTTAGACTTTCCAATACTTGAAGACAAATAGCATGTGCATCTTCCCATGTCCCCTGCCCCTCCCCCTCTTCTCCAGGTTGAACGTCCCAAATTCCTTCAACCCATTTTTCTATGGCATAATCTAGAGCAGGAGTTCTTAACCTTTTTGGTGCCATGCACCCATTTGGCAGCATGGTGAACCTATAGGCCTCTTCTCTGAATGTTTTTAAATGCATAAAATAGAATACATAGGGGCACAAAAGAAACCAAGTATATTGAAATAGTTATCAAAACATGGTGTACCAAAAGTCTTAGTACAGTTTTTTTCAGTAGTTTTAAGTTATAATAGTTTATGCCCAAAGGGCTATAAAACTGCATACCCTTTGATCCAGCAATACCACTACTAGGCCTGTATCCCAAAGAGATCATAAAAAAGAGAAAAAACTCACATGTACAAAAATATTTATAGCAGCTCTTTTTGTGGTATCAAAGAATTGGAAATTGAGGGGACGTCCATCAATTGGGGAAAGGCTGAACAAGTTGTAGTATATGAATGTAATGGAACACTATTGTTCTATAAGAAATAATGAGCACACAAATATCAGAAAAACCTGGAAAGTCTTGCACGAACTGATGCTGAGTGAAGTGAGCAGAACCTGGAGAACATTGTACACAGTAACAGTCATATTATGTGATGACTGACTTTGACAGAGTTAGCTCTTCTCAAAAATGCAATGATCTAAGTCAATTCCAAAAGACTCATGATGGAAAATACTATCCATATCAAGAGGAAGAACTATGGAGTTTGAATGCAGATTGAAGCATACTATTTTCTCTCTTTGTTTTTTGTTTTTTCTTTCTCGTGGTTTTCCCTTTTGTTCTCATTCTTCTTTCACAACATGACTAATGTGGAAATATGTTTAATACAATTGTACATGTATAGCCTATATCAGATTGCATGCTGTCTTGGGGAAGAAGGAGGGGAAAAATTTAGAACTCAAAATCTTATAAAAGTGAATGTTAAACTAAAAATTAATAAATAAATTAATTGAAAAAGCTATAATAGTTTAACTTTAATAGCTTAAAATTGCACTGAGACTTTTAAGCCAACCCATATTAAAAACAAGTTCATGAACCCAGGGTTAAGAACCACTAGCTCCTCACCACCTCCATCCTGCTCCTATTTATCAGTAATCTTCCTAAAATGTGGCACCCAGAATTGAACACAGTATTACAAACCATGATCTATATTGCACCAGGGATTCATATTGAACTTGAAATCCAATAACCCGCCAGACCTTTTTCAGACAAGCTGTTGTCTAGCCACACCTCAGGAATCAACTGGCATGTCATTGCTGTAGAGTTGGAAGGTGCTTCAGAGGCAATCTAGTTCAACACCCTCACTTCACAGATAAGGAAACTGAGGTCCCAGAGGTTAAGGTACTTGCCCAAGGTCATACAGGCAAGCAAGAATCAGAGGCAGGATTTGAGATCAGGTCATTTGACTCTAAAGCCCACTGTTCATTCTATTTAATAGTGCCTCCCCCATCTACCGAAGAACTTAAACCTCACAGAGGTAAAGTGACTTGCTCAAAGTTCTTCAGCAGCTTCATAGACAGAATTCAGCACTCATCTAACTTTCATCTGATTCATGACAAGCGATGATTGCTGGAGGAAACAACTGTGAATGGATTGTAACCTAGCACTCTCCAAAAGGTCATTTAGGACATTTATATTTTAAGAGGCAGAATTGGCACAATGGACTGAACTGGTCTTAAGAGCCAGAAACTCTAGGCTCAAGGTTCAGCTGTGACATTTACTAGTTTTGTATTTATGGGAAAGTCAGTTTCCTTACCTTCAATATGGGGATAATAACACATGTACTACCGTTAGAGTCTAGGCAAACCTGTTTTTCTCTAGCCTGGTCTTTCTCACTCAAACTATCTATGCTTTAGACATAGACCCTTACCTTATGCCTTAGTAAGTCTAGGGCTTAGACCCTCTCCTCTTTTTTGGCAGCTGGTAATATAGTAGATAAAACACTGGACCTGGAATCAGGAAGATTCAACCTCAGACACTAGCTATGTAACTCTGGGCAAGTCACTTAAATACTATTTGCCTCAGTTTCCTCAACTAATAGCACCTATCTTGAAGGTTTGTTTTGAGGATCAAAGGAAATAATATTTGTAAAAAGTGCTTAGCACAGTGCCTGACACATAGTAGGTGCAATATAAATACTTTTTCTCTTCTCTTCCCTTCAGGTACCTCCTCCCTTCTGCCTTGCTCCTTCTCTAGGATTCCTATCCATTCTCCCAGCAAGATTCTTTTGTTCTAGGCTAGAAACTGCCAATTTCTTTCTTTCTTTCTTCATCTTTATTTTTTTTTTTGCTTTTAAATTTATTTATTTATTTTAAAATTAATTAATTTATTTATTTTTAGTTTTCAACATTCATTTCCACAAGATTTTGAGTTCTAAATTTCTCCCCATCTCTTCCCTCCCCCCCCAAGATGGCATGCATTCTGAATACCCCCATCCCCTAATCTGCCCTCCCTTCTATTATCCCACCCCCTTCTCTTATCTCCCTCCCCTTCTATTTTCCTGTAAGGCAGGATAGATTTCTATACCCCATTGCCTGTACATCTTATTTCCCAGTTGCATGTGGAAATAATTTTTAACATTTGTTTTTAAAGCTTTGGGTTCCAAATTTTCTCCCTTCCTCCCTCCTCACCCACCCTCATTGAGATGTCAAGCAACTCAATACAGGTTATACATGTGTAGTCACAGAAAACACTTCCATAATAGCCATGTTGTGAAAAACTAACTGTATTTCCCATCATCCTATCCCACCCCCCATTTATTCTATTCTCTCTTTTGACCCTGTCCCTCCTCAAAAGTGTTTGCTTCTGATTACCCCCTCCCCCAATCTGCCCTCCCTTCTATCATCCCCCCCTTATCCTCTTCCCCCCATTTTCCTGTAGGGTAAGATAGATTTCCATACCCAATTGAGTGAGTATGTTATTCCCTCCTTAAGCCAAATCCAATGAGAATAAGATTCACTCATTCCCTCTCACCTTCCCCCACTTCCCTTCTGCTGTAAAAGATTCTTCTTGTCTCTTTTATGTGAGATAATTTACCCCATTCTACCTCTCCATTTTTCATTCTCCTAGTATAATCCTCTCTCACCCCTTAATTTTATTTTTCAGATATCACACCTTCATCTTCAACTCACCCTGTGTCATCTATCTATCTATCTATCTATCTGTCTATCTATCTATCTACATATATATATATTTTTTCCCTCCAACTACTCTAATACTGACAAAGGTGTCATGAGTTATAAGTACCATCTTTCCATGTAGGAATATAAGCAGTTGAACTTTAATAAGTCCCTTATGATTTCTCTTTCCTGTTTACCTTTTCATGCTTCTTTTGAGTCTTGTATTTGAAAGTCAAATTTTCTATTCAACTCTGACCTTTTCATCAAGAATGCTTGAAAGTCCTCTATTTCACTGAATATCCATTTTTTCCCCCTGAAGGATTATACTCAGTTTTGCTGGGTAGGTGATTCTTGGTTGTAATCCTATCTCCTTTGCCCTCCAGAATATCATATTCCAAACCCTCTGATCGCTTAATATAGAAGCTGCTAAATCTTGTGTTATCCTGATTGTGTTTTCACAATACTTGAATTGTTTCCTTCTGGCTGCTTGCAATATTTTCTCCTTGACCTGGGAACTCTGGAATTTGGCTATAATATTCCTAGGAGTTTTCTTTGGGGATCTCTTTCAGGAGGTGATCGGTGGATTCTTTCCATTTCTATTTTACCCTCTGGTTCTAGAATATCAGGGCAGTTTTCCTTGATAATTTCTCGAAAGATGATGTCCTGGCTCTTTTTTTGATAATGACTTTAAAAATCCAATCATTTTAAAATTCTCTCTCTTGGATCTATTTTCCAGTCAGTTGTTTTTCCAATGAGATATTTCACATTGTCTTCTATTTTTTCATTCTTTTGGTTTTATTTTACAATTTCTTGATTTTTCATAAAGTGATTAGCTTCCATTTGCTCCATTCTAATTTTTAAGGAAGATTTTCCTTCAGTGAGCTTTTGGACTTCTTTTTCCATTTGGCCAATTCTGCTTTTTCAGGCATTCTTCTCCTCATTGGCTTTTTGGACCTCTTTTGCCATCTGGATTAGTCTACTTTTTAAGATGTTATTTTCTTCAGTATTTTTTGGAGTCTCCTGTAGCAAGCTGCTGACTTGTTTTTCATGATTTTCTTGCATCACTCTTGTTTCTCTTCCCATTTTTTCCTCTACTCCTCTTACTTGCTTCTTAAAATCTTTTTTGAGCTCTTCCATGGCCTGGGACTGATTCATATTTTTCTTGGAGACTTTGGATATAGGAGCTTTGACTTTGTTGTCTTCTTCTGGTTGTATGTTTTGATCTTCTTTGTCACCAAAGTAAGATTCTATGGTCTGAGTTTTTTTTCTGCTGTTTGCTCATGATCCCAACCAATTATTTGACTTTTAAACTCTTTGTTAAGGTAGGGGTCTGCTTCCAGTATGGAGAATGTACTGTTCAAAGCTTTGGGGGTTTTATGCAGCTGTTTTCAGAGACACTTCTTGGGACCTGTAAATTTTCAGTTCTTCCAAGATGGTACAATCAAGGGCGAGGTGTTTACTCCTTTCCTGGCCTGTACTCTGCTCTATGAGTGACCACAAGCACTGTTTTCTGCCTTGGAATTGTGAGGAGGATTCCCTCTCCACTGCCACTACAAACTACACCATGCCAGCACTCTTCCTCGCCCCAGGACTTCCACCCAGAACTGTGACTCAGATCCAAACAAGGGCAAAGCAAGAGAATCCTGACTCAGCACCAGCAAAGAGATCCCTGCAATCCCCCTCTGATCAGTCAATTGATTCCCCCTCAGTCTGTGGGCCAAGAGTTCCTGAAGTAGCTGCTGCCCCAGGGCCATGAGGGGGCTGGGGCTGGGACCAAGCTTCTCTCTCACTGTGGTCACAGACTTTTCCTACTGACCTTCTAAATCGTCTTTGGCATTGTGCATTGAGAAATCTGGAAACTGCCACAGCTGCCCGTGATTCAGTCCTCTGAGGCCTGCTCCAGGTTCGATGAGGCCTGGTTTTTGCCTGTGGGGCCCACGCTGAATTGCTGTGCTCTTTTCCCAGCCTGGCATGATGGACCTTTCTAATCAACCACCCAGGTTGTCTTGGGCTGGAAATTTGTTTCACTCTGTCTTTTTGTGGGTTCTGCTGCTCTAGAATTTGTTTAGAGTCATTTTTTACAGATATTTGTTTTGTTTTGTTTTGTAAGGCAACAGGGGTTAAATGACCTGCCCGGGGTCACACAGCTAGTAAGTGTTAAGTGTCTAAGGCTGGACTTGAGCTCAGGTCCTCCTGACTCCAAGGCCAGAGCTCTATTCACTGTGTCACCTAGCTGCCCCCTTTTTACAGGTATTTGGAGGGGTTTGGGGGAGAGCTCAAGCAAGTCACTGCTTTTCACCATCTTGGCTCTGCCAAAACTGCCAGTTTCTCAGATGATTGTCTCCTCTTCTCCCAGCCTGTGAACTCTTGGGAAGAAAACAAGGAGACCAGCTGTAGCAGGCCTCCTCACCTCCAGTAAAGCACCCGAGCTAGCCCCAGAGCTGACACTGGAGTTTCCCTAAAGCATAAATCCAAGAGTCACATTGAAAGCATGGTGAAGAAGCAAAGTCATACCAGTTCTTGGGAAGAGCCTCTTATGTGACCATGAAGGATCCCTTCTTCTTACCACAGCGTGATCATCTTCACATCTGAGGCTTCCAGTCCACACCCCTTCACTGTCCTTTCCCAGTCCTGGGACATGTCAGTCCTGGCCTCAGTGAGAGAGGGTGTCAGAGCATCTTCTCCTTGCTGCCCCAGGGCACCCTTTCCCCATTGCCCTCCTCCCGTCCCCACCTCAAGGCTTCTTTGGGTGTCTCTAATAAAACCACATAGTCTCTTTGTGAATTCACCAAATTAAAGAGTCCACTGTTTTATGAATTGACTGGCCTATATGGTTCTTCTACAAAGCCTCTCTGAATAGTAGCAATGGGCCTCCATGACTATATACTTCATAGTATTATGCTGTACTAAGTCATTAATCCCTACACAATTGTGAACCATTATCATTGTTAATAGTGTGCATGACATTATCCATGTTACCTTAGATAACCAGAAAAAAAAAACCAAAGTACCTCAGCCAAATGATCTCAGAGCACCATCCCACCCCTCACCCAATGCCTTCCTTGAGTTACATTTTAATTGAATGCCCTTGGCCATTAAAGAGAAGAATCAGTGAATCATCCATTTGAACAATGTTTCTGTGCCTTTTCTTTTAAAAACTATAGTTTTATTCAATGTTCTTTATACAAGGAATCATGTGATAAATTCCTACTTGACTTTAATTCTAGGAAAAATCTGCTCTGCTCAGATTGATGTTTTAGCCGCAACAAAACAAGGCAGGGTGTGGGGAGGTTCTTCCTTGGATGCTGGAGAAAGAAAAAGAGTAGCCTGCAGCCACAAGGAAATATTGATCCCTGGCAAGATCATCTGTGGAGAATTACACTCCAAGAAGGTACAGAAAATAGCTTCAGTTTATATAGCATAATTTCTAGCCTATTACAGGCTGATGGTGATTAGACTGGGCACTGACTCTGAACTGCAGAGAGGCAGAGCACAGAGCCTGTCCACTGTGCTGTGTGATATGATAGAAAGCAACTAAGCAGAGGCTATCTCTTCATGCAGTTAGTCAAGGTATCAGGGAATCCCAGGTCCTAACTCTAATATGAGAGTTTTTATCGCTTCCTGGAGGCTTCTCAGACTCAAAATATCCAAACCAGAACTTATTCTCCTTTCCCTCCAAACACTCCCCTCTTCCCAGCTTTCCTTAATACTGTCAAAGGCATGACTATTCCCATAAGCCAGGCCTACAACCTCAGTGTCATACTCTGACTCCTCACAGTCACTCACCCTAGGCATCTAATTTAGCGCTAAATGCTGTGGTTTCTACCTTGTACATGCTTCCTTCTCTTTGCTCATCCTAATTCAGTCCTTGTCATTTCTTGCTCAGGCAAGTACAATACCCTTCTGGTTTTTCTCCCTGCCTTGTCTCTCCTGTCTCCAAACTATTCTCCATTAGCTGCCAAAGAGATTTTTTAAAAGTATTTTCTGCCCATATTATTTCCCCATTCAACAAACTCCAGTGGCACCGTAACACCTCCAGGAACACATACAAAGTTCCATTTGTTATTTAAAGCTCTTCACAACCCAGGTCCTTCTTACGATTCCAGTCTCCTTCTTGACTCCCCTCAACAACCCTATGATAGAGCTATGCTGGACAACTTGTTGTCCCTTGTACATACATGATATTCCATTTCTGCTCTATGTGCCTTTGCATTGCCTGTCCCTCATCCCTGAAAAACATCCCACTGTGTCCTTTTTCCTGGTTTCCTTCAAGATTTCGCTCAAATCTCACCCTCTGCTGCAAACTTTTCCCAGTCCCCCCAGCTACTATATAGTACGTAAGTACATGTTGTTCCCCCTGTTTGAATGTGAGCTCCTTGAGGACCGGAACTTTGCTTTGCCTTTCTTTTTATTTCCAGTAATTAGCACAATACTTAGCACATAGTAAACATGCAACAGTTGGCAGCTAGGTAGTGCAAACTGCACTGGGTCTGGAGTCAGGAAGAACTGCGTTCAAATGCAGCTTCAGACACTAGCTGGGCAAGTCACTTAACTTCTGTTTGCCTCAATTTCTTATTGAGAGACAAAGTCTCCTCAATGAATCACTAACTGATATTACAAATATTTCATCAAGGGTTCTTGACTATGGGGCTTACGATGGATAACATCTCATTTGGTTTTTACAACAGCTCTGCAAGGTAGGTGCTGTTATTATGCCCATGTTACAATTGCAAGACAAGTAATATGGAAATTCATGTCTTTCTGACCAAGATTTGAGTGACCTAAGTCAGTACCTCAAGAAAACCTACCTCCCTTTTGATTAACCAATCAGAGTTG
>NW_020949997.1:4018493-4270138 GCF_900497805.2 Vombatus ursinus
GTACCTCAAGAAAACCTACCTCCCTTTTGATTAACCAATCAGAGTTGAATAGGCACCTCTTGGGTACACCTTCTCTTTGAAGGGCATATAAACTGTGACCCCACTGCCATTAGGGTCTTTGGTCTGAGAGAGGGCCAAATGACCATTCTTTTATTAATAACCTGCTGGCCTTATTAATAAAAGGATTAAATTACCCAGGGGGGAAAAACAAATGAAATAATATTTGTCAAGCCCTTTAGCACAATTCCTGGTACCTAGTAGGCACTATATAAATGCTTATTCCTTTCCTTTCCCCTTCCAATAGATTCTTGCTGAATGACTATTGGTTAGTTGGAAGTCACTAGTCTCATCTGTTCAGAAGCCATTGGGATAGCTGAATAGAGTGGCAGCATCATCTCCAGGAAAATTCTCATCGTAATCAAGAGTTGGCTCCGGGCTGAGATAATGTTATTATCATCATTATCATTATTATTATCAGCCTCCTACTTAAAATAAGTGGAGACATTTCCCATTCTTCTAGGGAAAGAAATGAAAATAAGATCTCTGTCAGAATGTATATGCTTTTCTTCATCAGATAATAAAAGCTATGGAATCTAATACATTTCCCTTTCTGCCTTAGCTGCTAGGAGACCTAGAACAAAATTTAGTGGCCAACTGCAATACTGGCTGGTCATCTACTTGTTTTATCCTTAAAATATTTTATTTAGCATTGTTTCCAATTTATAAGAGCACTCAATATCCTCTTAGACTCAGGAAGAGAATACATCTTAGATAAATCAAATTGAATGTACCAAGAAGTGATATTAATATCTAGAAGTTATGAAGATTTTTTTCAAAAAGTTTCAAAGACTTTTGTAGCATTTTTAAAATAATTTTTGAAAAATTGTAAAAGACCACAGGATGGGGATATCATTTCATGAAAATCTGTCTCTTAGTCTTTCTCCAAATATTTCATTTTTCCTTTGTTTCAATCTCAGAGAGATTACGTTTCTTCATCACTCTTTATACAACCAACATTTATTGAGCAAGTACTTATTATATGAAATGCACTGTTGCTACGTAACTATAATGACCAAGACATTTGGACCTAGAGAAGAAAAAAGGTACCTCCCTCCCTTTTTAGAGGGGACAGTGGGGTATTTAATGCCACATTATTTGATTGTTGCTTGGTTATTTTGAAATATTTCCCACACTCTACCTCTTACTCCCAACCCCATTCCCTCCTAAAAATTCTTTGTTATCAGGTGTTCGAGGTTATGCTTGATTCTTGGTCAGTTTCTAATACATTGTGCTGGACACTAGAATGAAATAAGGCACTCATAGGTCAATCAACAATTTACATAAAATTGAATAGCTTTTGCACAAGTAAAAACAATGAAGTTAGAATTAGAAGTAAATGTGTTTATCAATGTGGGAGCATATTTAAAACTTCATTTTTGGTTCAACTGAAAATTATTAAGAAATAAGTCTTTCTCTACTCTAGAACCCCTTTCAGACTTTTCCCTTTAGGAAAAGGTATGAAAAGTCAAGACAAAAAGGATTAAGGGAAAAAACCAACTCATCTGGTTAAGATCATAGACTTCTCTACCCCCAGAAGTGATTTAGTGACCTTAGATTAGTTCTTTGGTGACCCACCAAAAGGCAGGGTCCTCTTTTCCATTCCAGAATCAAAATACTGATCTCAGAGAAGGAGCCCTTTCAATCCTTGAGAAGAGTAGTCAGGAAGTAAGTAATAAGGAAGGATCTGAAAGTTTAAGTAGTTTGTAGATTAAGTGATAATTGCTGGGGGCGGAAGGGAGAGGAATGTTAACCCAAACTGCATCATAATATATTATGACTGTTTCCTAGTTCAAGATTTCTATTTTATCTCAAACTGCCTAGGTACAGAGGGAATTGTCTGAAGACATGGGGGGACTGTACCAGTTTGGACATTTCTCTAAGCTAAAAATGCTTGGATATAGAATAATGTTAAATTGATTTAAAAAATGTTTTGGCAGACGGGCTTAAAACACAGAACACATTATCAATATTTCTTCAACAACAGGAAAAAAAAAAGCTTTGTAGCAAATTTCTCTGATGAAGGTTTGATAGCCAAGATATGGAAGGAATTTACAAAAAGATATCAAACTAAAAGGCCCTTAACCTCCAATAGATCATCCAAGAATGTAAACCGGTCCTTTTATAACATAATGATGTAACACAAGTAAACAGTATTAACAATGCTCCAAATCATTTAACTAATCCAGTAAGGAGCAGTTTCTCCTCTCAGTCTATCCCCAGGCTTAGACTGGATTAGGGTAATGATCAGAAGGAAGAAGTAATTTTAATTAGTGGAAGTATCTCCTGAGTTCACCTTTGACCTGGGAAAAGAAGAATTTTAAAGAGAATGGTCAAAGAGAGATTGCATTATTTAAGAAGCCTGTGTGTGTGTGTGTGTGTGTGTGTGTGTGTGTGCACGCGCGAGTGTGCGCATGTGTGTGTGTGTATTTATTTTGTATGTAGCTTTTGCCTACCATGTTAGACTGTGAATTCCTTGAAAACAGGGTCTGTCTTCTGTCTTCTTTTGTATCCTCAGACCTTAGCACAGTGCCTAGAATGTAGTGCTGTTGTCGTTTCGGTTGTTTCTAACTCTTCTTGACCCCATTTGGGGTTTTCTCAGCAAAGATACTGGAATGGTTGCCATTTCCTTCTCCAGCTCATTTTACAGATGTGGAACTGAGGCAAACAGGGTTAAATGCCTTGCCCAGAGTCACACAGCTTAGTAAATGTCTGAGGCCAGATTTGAGCTCAGGGAGATGAGTCATCCTGACTCTAGGCCTGGCACTCTCCACTGAGCTACCTAGCAGCTCTTGGAACATAGTAGGCCCTTCATAATTATTTAATAACTCATTATCAGGAAAATGATTCTTTAGAGTGTGCTAAAAGTTAAGTTTTTATTACTCTGTTTGATGAAGCAAACTGTTAACTGAACTGTAACTACGTTCTATATTATTGGAGAATTGTGTATACTTTTTGAGAATGTTAGAAACTGTAACTCCAAAAGAGCCTATGTTGGAGATTTACAAATGCAAGATGAATTTCTTCCTTTTGAAATTCTTTCTTTCTTTACATAGAAGATGCTTAGAATTAGTTTTAACTTAATAAAATTATTTCTGGCAAGCTTAGGCGTAAAATGGATTTTTCATCCATAATAACATACGTAACTAAATAAGCCAATATGCACATGTTATGAGTAAGTGCTCAATTTTTTTTTTTTACTTACAGCAGTGGACTATTAAAAGAGCTTGTAGATTATTGATCTAAACAACAGGCATTTTTCCTCCATTTAGTTTATCCTATTTGAATTGTTAGACCTATCACTTGAATGATAATGATTTCATTGAACAGGTCCTATAGTTGGCTGGGCCTTGATACAATTAGCAATAAATAAATAAATGAAATAAATCTGAAAGTGGGAAGATACAGAAGACTTCACCATCCAGAGGTAATTACTCCTCCTGTGCAGGGACATCTTCCATGTCAGTTACAAATATCTTTGGTAAGCACACAGCTCTTTGCCTTATCCTTCATTTGATATTAATTAGAGGGTAGTTGAGCAAAGTTATCTATGTTTACATGTATCTAGGAATCTTGCATAAACTTAACATATGCAGAGAAACTTAAAAGGCTGTTTAGCTTTATTGAGACAAATGTGTTTTTATAATAAAAAAAAACATAGCAGGATTTTGTATTTTTTGCACCTTTCAGTCAAATGTGGGGCTAAGAAACTCCAGTCTGCTGTAAAGAACTGTTTGCAAAAGACTGACTGTTCAATTCTGATAGATAAGACCTTAACATCTAAAACACATAAGGAGAAAAAAAAATTAATTATAAAAAATAAAATAAAATACATAGGGAACTATAAAAAAAAAGTCACAGTGGTAATTTCAAGTTTACAATGGACAAATAGTCAAAGATATGAACAGTTTTCAAAAGAGAAATTAATTACTAATAATCACATAAAAATGTTCAACCTCATTAACAATAAAAGAGATGCAATAAAAGAACTTTTGAGGTTGAATCTTAGTCCTAACAAATGGGCAAAAGCCACTAAAAGCAAGGAAACTCAATGCTAAGGTTGAAAATAGGACTGTAGGAGCAGCTAGGTGGTGCAGTGGATAGAGCTCTGGTCTTGGAATCAGAAGGACCTGAGTTCAAATCCTGCCTCAGACATTTAACACTTACTAGCTGTGTGACCCTGGGCAAGTCACTTAACCCCAATTGCCTCACCAAGAAAAGAAAGAAAGAAAATAGTATTGTAACTCTGTGGAATCTTTTTTGTTTTAATTATTTTAAATTCTGAACTTAAGACAACAACAACAACAAAAAAAGCATTTCCATTCACACATATGTATATATATACACATATATATCTCAGAACATAAAAGAGGATTCTATACAAAACCATGAATGTCCACTTCATATTGTCTGCTTTTTTTTTAAAAAAGCTATCTAGTAATTCCATTCATTATTTCCCAAACTGTCCTTCTTGTTTGTGCTTCCTTTTGAACTTCTTTCTGTTCCCTTCTGTACATTTAAAAAAATGTTTCAATGGCTTTTCCTTTCCTTCTCCCTATTCCCCTCCTCTTCTCTCCCCTCATTTCTCTTTGCTATTGCTAACCTCTCCCCTCCAAGCTAAAAAAAAATTAAAAGAAGTAAAGAGGAAAAAACCCTCATAACAAATTGTTGTTTGGTCATTTCAGTTATGATCAACTCTTTGTGACCCCATTTGGGGTTTTCTTGGCAAAGATTCTGGAGTGGTTTGCCATTTCCTCCTACAGCTCATTTTACAGAGGAAGAACTGAGGCAAAGAGGGTTAAGTGACTAGACCTGGGTCACACAGCTAGCTAGTGAGTGTCTTGTAACAAATAACCATAGTCGAACATAACGAATCCATGTAGGAGCCATGCCCCCAAAATGCATGTTTTTTTGTACCTTGAACCTATCACCTCTCTATCAGAGAGTGGGTATCCTGCTTCATCATAGGTCCTCTTAGAGGGTCAATCTGGCAGTACAAAGTACTTCCTAAATGATCATGACTGTTAGCCAAAAAGAATCATTATTGTGAATATAGACTGACAGTGTTATGAAAACACAAAAAGAGTTATCTGTGCAAAGGTTTTATAGAAGCATTATATATAATTTCCAAAAGCTGGGGGGAGGGGACCTAAATACACAACAAAAGGGGAATGGCTAAATAAATTGTTAAATAATGGTTAAATAAATTGTTGTACATTGGTGTCTTCCTGCCAGTTTCACCCATGAATGCTCTTAGAATGAAGTGGATTATTTTTATAGGCTTATTTTTCATTCCCAGTGCTCTTTGGTTTTTAAATAGGTGATATAACTTTCTGCCATCCTTTCCCAAAACATTTAAAAGTGAGTTTTCATTTTAAACTGGTAGCACCCTTGTCTGCTGTCTCAAGTATTTGCCAGCTAAGGTTGTTCCTGATCTTCTTTGGCCTTTTTCTTCAGTTTGGTTCAAATCAGTGAGAAGAACTTATTAAGCACCTACTATTTGCCAGGCAATGTGCTGGGCATTGGGAATACAAAGCCAAAAAGAGAAAGAGAGAGAGAGAGAGAGAGAGAGAGAGAGAGAGAGAGAGAGAGAGAGAGAGGGGGGGGGGGAGAGAGAGAGGGGGGGGAGGAGGAGCAGGAGGAGGAGGAGGAGGATAAGGAGAGAAAGGAGGGTAAAGAGAAAGAGGGGAAGCAAGAGGAGGAGGAAGGAGGAAGAGAAGAAGAAGGAGGAGGAGGAGGAGGAGAGGAAGGAGGAGGAGGAGGAGGAAGAAGAAAATGAACTTCCTGGCTGCTCTTTACTATGCACCTATAGAACTACTCAGTCATTCATTAAACAAGCATTTATTAAGTGCCTACTATGTGCTAAGTACTGGAGTTACCCTCCTCTCCCAACTTTTGGTACCCTTTATGTGTTGTCTTCCCCCATTAGGATTTAAGTTCCTTGAAGGCAGGAACTGCCTTATTTATATATATTTGCATTCCTTGGGCTTAGCAGAGTGAACACTTAGTAAATGCTCTATTTATCTTAACAACTAGGTAAAGTCATCAAGAGAAGACCTTTTTTTGGCTGCTATCACATTGATGACTCATAATGAATTTGCAGTCCACTCAAAGCCCTCAGTCTATTTCAGGTGAATTGTTTTCTACTCATATCACTGGATAATAAATTTAGAGCTGGAAGGGAACTTACAAGCCATCTAGTCCAATCCTCTCATTTCACAGATGAACAAACTGAGTCCAAGAGAGGTTAAGGGATTTGCCTAATGTCATACAGTTAGAGTGTGCTGCAGGTAGGTTTGTACCCAAGTCCTTTGATTCCAGAATTAAAATTCTATACTAAGGTACCTCTTCCCCATTCCATACTAGGTCATATAAAGAACAATAGAGCAACATAAATTTGATAATTATGTATGTATGTATGTATGTATATACATATGTATGTGTGTATATAGACACACACATCATGTGCATAGCTGAGGTTTATATAGCAGTGCTTCCTCCACAAAGATTCTATACTTATTGTCTCATTTGATGCTTATTACAAACTTTTGAGATTCATAGAACAAGTATTATTATCTTCATTTAAAAGATAAGAAAATTGAGGCTCAGGGTGGTTAAATATTAGCTAAGCCATAGTATTAGCCTCTTACAACTTGTAAGTGATAGAGCCAGGACTTAAGTCTGCTGACTCCAAATCAAGTGGTTTTTTTTGTTTTTGTTTTTGTTTTTGTTTTTTGCTATGGCACTGCTTACTATGCAAATATCCTTCGATCTGCATTTTTATGGGCATACCTCTCTCCCCCACATATATACACCCCTTAAGCTACATTGTCCAACTAACTAGTCCAGGGGTGGGGAACATGCAGCCTCGAGGTCCTCAAGTGCAGCCCTTCAACTGAATCCAAACTTCACAGCAGCCTCGAGGCCCTAGGTCCTCAAGTGCAGCCCTTGAACATGAAGTTTAGGTTTAGTCAAGGGCCACATGTGGCTTTGATGCTGCAGGTTCCCCTCCCCTGAATTAATCCCTTTTGCTATTTCTCTACACAGATGTCTGTGAACTACCTTAGGAACACGTATGCAAACCCAAACATACTATTTCCCAGGCTACACTTGCCCACTTGGACTCCAATGCCTCTTCTATCCAATAAAGGAGGTATTCTGGGCCATGCCAGTCTGGGTGCTCAAAAGAAATAAAGCACTCAATTCATCATTATAGGTACAGGGATACTCAATGGTTTTGTCCTATGACTAGTCCTTAACTCTCAGCAGAGCATCACACAGAAACTATATGGATAATTTTCTTCATACTCTGTGGAGCATATTGTATTAAGAAATTCGCTTCTTCTTTGATGGCAGAGGTGTCCAACATGCTACCTTTACCGCAACATGCACTGGTTCCAGATTAAAATATAATTGGGAAATATTTAACAGAATGAATAAAAGTGAAATAGGACATAGGCAATGTTAACATGTGGTTTTCTAAGTCAATATGAGATTGCAGGGATCTTTATGTACTGTTTAATGGTTCCCATTGTTATTTGAATTTGACTGCTTCAGCGGGAGTCCAATCCCATAATTCTTAAACTTGGGAACTCTCAGATTGGGGATTACCCAAGAAGTACTGCTCCTTTCTGACTAGAATGCTCTTGTCTTTGATTAAACAGATTTGATATCGTACACCTATAAAATTTATAATTCCCCACTCCTCCATGCAGGATTTGAGGTCCATGAGCATGAACATTGACAATGAAATACTCTCTTGGGTCAAGAACACACAGATGTCTGCCTCTGCTATGTACTTCTGCAGGAAATCTATCAGAGTCCCATTTGCTACCGTCTGTTGAGCTCTGAAAGCCCAATCTAGGGATCTCTCCTCTCAGGGGTCCCTTTGTGGCCCCTGTTTGACACTATTTAAACTTCTGCAGAAACTGGTGATAATAAAGTTGAATATCACTTCCTTTCTCCATTTCCCAATTTTTGGCATCAATAGCTCATTTGAACAAGTCAGACTGAAGTTTAAGTTAAGTGTTCAGTGTCGGCCTTTAATCATAAGCCTTTCTTTGAGTGCAATACTGATTTTGATTCCTACTTTTAACTAGTAAATGTTTTGACTGCACACAAACCAATGATCTGAAATTCTTCCCACATGAGTTACTATTTACTCTCTGTTAAGAAATAGTCAATTTAGAGGTGTGTGTGAGAGAGAGAGAGAGAGAGATTTAGTGACCACCTCTTGGCCTTCTAACTCTCTTCTGGAGCAAAGCATTCAGGAAAGATAGGTATGAGGTTTTTAAGTGGTCTAGGTCTACTCTTCTGAGTAAAAAAGTCTTTGACATCTTGTTTCTCAAATCCAAGTCAAATTTTTCCATATATTTTTCAGCATACTCTCTTGCGTTAATCTTCAATTTGAAGTCACAATGTATCACCTGCAACTTCTCTTAGCCTTCTGGCTTTATCACAAGAAAATTGATGCTCAATACAACTCAAGAAGCATATCTATGTGTCAAGTACTGTGCTAGACACACTGAACTTACAAAGGCAAAAATGAAACAATCTGTGTCCTCAAGGAGCTTACATTCTATGGGAAGGAGAACATATGCCCAGATAAGTATATGCAAAATATATTCAAATTAAATACAAAGTAACTTCTTGGTGGGGGGGGGGGGAGTTGAATACTATCAACCAAGGGGAAAAAAGGTTTCCTGCAGGGGATAACACTGAAAGGAAAGAAATAAGCATTTATTAAGTACCTACAATGTGCCAGGCATTGTGCTAAGCACTTTACAAATCTTATCTCATTTGGTTATTACAACAAATGCTTTGATGTAGAGACTTTTCTTATCCTTATTTTACAAATGAGGAAACTGAGGCATGAAGAAGTTAAATGACTTGACCAAGGTCACATAGCTAGTGTTTAGTCTTTTTTTTCAGTTGTGTCTGACTCTTTGTGACCTCATTTGGGGTTTTCTTGGTAAAGATCCTGTAATGTTTTGTCATTTCCCTCTCCAGCTCATTTTATAGATGAAGAAACTGAGGCAAATAGGGTTAAGTGATTTGCCCAGGGTCACATAGCTAATAAGTATCTGCAAATAAATTTGAACTCAGATCTTCCTGACTCCAGGCCCATAGTTCTATCCACTGCCCCACCCAGCTGTTCACTGGAGGTATGCCTTGAAGAACCATTAGGATTCTAAGAAGCAAAAGTGAAGGAAAACTATCCAGGCATAGGGGTTGGAGAGAAGAGAACTTAAACAAAGGCATGGAGTCAGGAGATGAAGTGTTATATACAGAAACATGAAGTAGGCTAGTCACTTTGTTTGGAACACAAAGTATGTGAAGAGAATATCCTATTAGTCTGGAAATACAGGCTGATTTCAGAATTTGAAGGACTTTAAATGCTAGCTCAAGGAGTTTGTATTTTATCTCACATGCAATAGAGAGCCCCCAAATCCTCTTAGCAGGGGAGTGATTTTGTCAGACTTACACTCTAAGAACATCCATTGGTAAGTTATGTGGAGGGTGACTTGGAGGGGTACAGACTGGAGAAAGTAGAGCTTAGAGGCAGGAAGACCAGCTGGGAGTCTATTGCAACAGTTCATGTGAAGGATGATGAGGCCCTGAATGAGGGTGGTGGTTATGTGAGTGGAGGAAAGGGGAAAGCACCAGCAAAGATTCCAGCCAAGCCAAATTCCCTTAAAGGTCACACGAGCAAAAATGAATAAGAGTGATAGATGAAGCAAAGATTCAATAATATACCAAGAATAAACATGTGTAAGCTCCTCCTTCCAGTGCAGTATTACACAAGAATACAGCCAGAAGCCTGAAAGCATTCTGGTCAGCGGCCATTCGGAGGAACTTGATGACAGCAAAATCTTCACTGAACAGGGCCTGAAGCCAATGGGATCTTGAGTCCAGACCTGGTGAAGCAGCTATGACTGAGAAGCCCAGAGGAAGTCCTAAAAGAAGCCCAAAGCCAGCAATATCTGAGTTGGCCTCTTCTGTTTCTGTCAGGCTTAATCAGGGGACAAGCATGTGACTATATAAGGAGATGGAGACTGATCAGTGAACACATTGGACCATCAGGAGACAGAAGAAGAAGGCAAGAGTGAAGGCAGAGTCCCAGAACAGAGTTGCAGAAGAGGATAGAGTGGGATCTATCCATTCCATCCAGATGTAATAACTGTTACAGGACAAGAGGGCAGCACCCATTTGGCAGCAGGGATAACACCTCAGATTAGCTACCTCATTTCAAAGTGATGGAGGAAGCAGAGACTGGCCCTGTTTTTGTTTCATTTTGCTTTGTTTCAAATCCAAATCTGGAAAATGAAGCTGAAGACATGAGTCAACAGAAGAAATCTCTTAATTCAATATAAAAAATTATGAATTAAGATAAACCGAAGAGTTAAATATAGAAGGTGAAAGTAATAAGTACAGTTAGATCAGCAGCCTAGTGGGCAGCTAAGTGGTGCAGTGGATAGAGTATAGTACTGGGAGTTTAGGAAGACTTCAAATCCTATTTTAGACACTTACTAACTGTATGGCCATAGGCAAGTCTCTTAACCACTCTCAGCCTCAGTTTCCTCATTTGTAAAATAGAGATAATACCAGCACATAACTGCCAGGATTATTGTGAGGACCAAAAGCATTAACATATGTAAAGTGCTTGCAAATATTGAAGTGCTCAGAAAAAAAAAAAAAGAATGGATTGGCCACAAGAACTCCAAGAATGGATGGAAGATATGAAACAAGGGATTAAAACATTAAATCAGAGCTCTTGATGAAAAAATTGAAAGGAGAATAAACAATTTAGAAAATTAAGTGGAAAACCTTATTCAAGTAGTGGACATAAAATGATACAAAAAAATCAATGATTCAATGATACAACAAGAAATAATTAGAACAAAGTTAAAAAGACTGAAAAAGTAGAACAAAGTATCTATTATCCAAAACAACTAACCTGGGAGATAGGACAATAAGTGATAATTTAAGAACCATTCAGTTATTTTTTTTCAGTCCTGTTTAACTCTTCATGACCCCTTTTGGAGTTTTCTAGGCAAAGATATTAGAGTGATTTGCCATTTCCTTCTCTAGCTCATTTTACAAATGAGGAAACTGAGGCAAATAGGGTTAAGTGACTTGCCCAGGGTCACACAGCTAATAAATGTCTGAGGTCAGATTTGAACTCAGGTCTTTGTGACTCCAGGCCCAGTGGCCTATCCATTCCACCACCTGGCTGCCCTAGTGAGTAGCATACTTCTGATCATAGAAGGCCTATAATATTCTTGGGTTTTCATATACCTATCCTCCATTGGAAATACACCATAAACACAACATTCCTGGAAAAAATAGGATTCCCACTGCAGGCCTTATCTCAAAGTATAGGCAACAAAGCTATGAGGTAAAAGTGCTTTCTAAAAATGCTGATACAGCTCCTTATTTGAGCATTAGTGAATTGGAGGAGTGGTTCCTACAATGGATGAATGATTTATAGTTGAGAAACTAATCAGCAGCAGAAGATGTAAGGGTGAGGGGTCAGGGAGAAGGGTATTTCCAGCTTCCCACTGGCAAAGTGATGGTCACAAGCTCAGTGACAGTGTGGAGACTAGACAATCTATTCTCCTGAAGCAGTGTTGCTGATAAATGATATTCAAGCACGGTGCTACTCTAAGCTGAGAGAATCTAGGCAAACTTTGGCCTGTGCAGCAACGCTAGGAAGAAAAGGACCGCAATAATAATGCAAATACAATGGGTAAAAATTTGCCTCGATATTTTTTTACTATCTGTATTGCAAACAGTATTATTTTTTGAATTTAATTTAATTTTTCAATTAACAAAAATCTATTGTTTCTTTCACACTTCTATTAAAGAAAGAAAAACAAAAACAGAAACCTTGTTTAAAAAATACTTGTAACATAATCAAGGCAGGCAGTATTATAATCAGTACTTAAGTACTGAAATATTACTGCTAAGAAGCTTAAAAAAACACCATTACACTTTTTAAAAAAGGGCTAATTTTATAAATGAAGAAAAGGTTAAAATCTGTGTTTTGCATTAGGAAAATTTCTATTTTCTTTTCAAATGGTGAAAAACATGCTGCCTGTACTGGCTCCAAACTATTTTTACTTCCAAATTAATCAAGGATAGAAATGTTACACAGTGAACTGTTACAGAACTGAAATTGTGTAACAACAAATGTTTCACAATTGAAATGAAAGCTAATAAAAATCCAAAGAGGATGGAAGAGCTTAGCTCTAAGGGAAGATTTATAAATGTGTTGCTGACAATTTTTCTATATCTAAAGCAATTTAAAACATAATTAATGTAAGATAAAGGCAGCTTGGTGGTTTAGTGGACAGTGTGCCAGGCCTGGAGTCAGGTAGACTCATCTTCCCTACTTCAAATCTGACCTCAGACATTTACTAGCTATATGACCCTGGGCAAGTCACTTAACCCTATTTATTTCAGTCTCCTCATCTGTCAAATGAACTGGACAAGGGAATGGCAAACCACTCCAGTATCTTTGGCAGGAAAACTCTAAATGGGATCACAAAGAGTCAGACATAACTGAAAACACCACAACAATAAAAAACAAGGTAAAATAAACTATAATCTTAGAAACTCCAAAATTGTTAATAGATAAGGAAATAGTGTACGGGAGTGCAGTGTTTACACAGATGTAAAAAACAACTATGTCCCTTCCCTCAAGGAGCTTACAGACAAAAAGATCCCACTCCCTTTAGTCTGATTCCCTGTTCACCAGGCCATGTTCTGACTAATAATTCAGTTTCCCAGCTACCCTAATACCAGAAACGGGGCACATGATTATCTGCAATGTGTTCCATTGTAAATTGATTAGTTAGCATTCCAATTTTTAAGTCAGTCTCTTGGAGTTTGCTTGGTGTGAATCAGTTCCACAGAACCTCTGGATGGAGGAATAAATTATAAACTGAGTTTCTGGGTCCAAGAAACTGAAGGACCAGGCCAGACTTCACCTAAAGTGACCTCATAAAGCTACAATACAAGCCCAGCCTAAACAGGCAGCGAGACTCTTTCTTTCTATAATACCATAGTTTAGCTTGTGGTGTTGTTGTTTAGTAATTTTCAAAAAAAATTTTATTTTTAATTTATGGAATAAAACAAGCATTTCCATATCATAGTACAATAAAAAAGATTGTACATGAAACTGCGAATCTACTATGCACAACTTGGTATTCCTTTCAAGTATACAATAAAATCATATAAATTTCTTTTTTTCCCATTCCCTTCCCCTCCCCCCCACCCTAGAGATGGCTACCATTAGACATTAACAGGTATACACACACACACACACACACACATACATGTATATGTAAAATTATTCTATACATACTTCTATTCTCTGGATACAGATAGCATCTTTCTTCATATGTCCTTCATAGTTGATTTGGGTATTTGTAGAAGACAAAATAACTTATTCAAGCAAGGCCATTCTTAAAACAATGTTGCTGTTATCATATATAATGTTTTCTTGGTTTTGCTCATTTTACTCTTCGTTATTTTGTACAAGTCGTTCCATGTTTTTCTAAAATCTTTGAAGTCATCATTTCTTACAGCACGGTAGTATTCCATCACAATCATATACCACAACTTGTTCAGTCGCTCCCCAATCGATGGGCATCCCTGCAATTTCCGATTCTTTGCCACCACAAAGAGAGCTGTTGTAACCATTTTAGAATGTACAGGTTATTTTCCTTTTCCCCTAATTATCTTTGGAAATAGATCAAGTAGTGACGTTACTGGGTGAAAAGGTATAAGTAGTTTAGTAACTCTTTGGGAATAATTCCAGATTGCTCTACAAAATGGTTGCATCAGTTCACAATTCCACTAACAGTGAATTATTGTCCCAATTTTTCCATATCCTCTCCAACATTTGTCACTTTCCCCTCCAATCATTTTAGCCAATCTGATAGGTGTAAAATGATATTTCAAGGTTGTTTTAATCTGCATTTCTCTAACCAATAATGATTTGGAGTATTTTATATGACTATAAATTGTTTTGATTTCTTCATTGGAAAACTGTCTGTTCATACCCTTTGACCATTTATCAGTTGGGGGGAGATGAGTCATATTCTTATAGATTTGACAAAGTTCTTCATATATTTTAGATATGAGACTTTTATCTGATAAATTGTCTATATAAATTTCTCCCAGTTTTCTGTTTTCCTCCTAATCTTGGCTATATTTGTTTTATTTGTACAAAAACTTTTCAATTTAATATAATGGAAATTATCCATTTTACACCTCTTTAGTCATATGCCAATAGTGTCCAACTCCTCATGACCCCAGTTCGGGGTTTTCTTGGCAAAGATACTAGAATGGTTTGCCACTTCCTTCTCTAGCTCATTTTACAGATGAAGAAACTGAGGCAAACAGGGTTAAGTGACTTGCCCAGAGTGGCACAGCTAGTAAGCTTCTGAGGCCAGATTTAAACTCAGAAGATGTGTATTCCTGACTCCAGGCCCATCACTCTATCTACCATGTGCCACCTAGCTGCCCTTTGTACCAGATCTAAAATGCAGGAGCTCATTGATGATACCATCTGGTAAAAATCTGAGATTTAGATAATTAAGACATGGCTAATGACAAATACTGGCTTCAGCAGGGTTGTTGTGAGGGTCAAATGTGATAATATTTGTCGAACACACTTAGCACCATGACTGGCATATAATAGGGCACTATATGAATGCTTATTCTATTCCCTTCCACCAATAATTAATGATGATGATAACTGTATAATATATAATGATTCAAGGCTGTCTGATATAGTAGATTAACCCTGTAGTCAGGAAAATGAGTTCAAATCCTGCTTTTGACACAGACTATAATGACTATGGACAAATGATTTCAATTCTCAGGGCCCCAGACATCTCTCTAAGATTGTATTACAAAGAAACTGACTATTTGCATTGCTGGAAGGAGTTTTCATTTTGGGAAGTCCCCACAACACTGAAATCATAGGTCTTGACATGCTCCCTCCCTAATAAAAATATGGAGTTTTAAAATTTAGTACAAAACATATTACCTCATGAGATCCTGACAACTCTGTGAGATGGTGCTATAAGTTTTATCCCAATTCTACAGCTTAGGAAAATTGAGTCTGAGAAAGGTTAAGTCGTTTGTTCAGGGTGTCTGAGGTAGTCAGATCTTGGCCTGACTCCAAGTCTAGTGCTCTATCCGCTATGCTTACCTGCTGCAGAAGATCCCGACTACTCCATAAAAGAAGCCAGAAGGAAGTTAAATGCCTCAAGCAATGCCCATAGTAGGTATTTTACAAATTCTAAACCCTTTGAATTGGTCCAGCAGTAGATAAGAGTGTCAGGCCTGGAGTCATGAAGATCCATCTTCATGAGTTCAAATCTGGCCTCAGACACTAGCTGTGCAACCCTGGGCAAGTCACTTAACCCTGCCTTAGTATCCTCATCATAAAATGAGCCTGAGAAGGAAATGACCATCCACTTCAGTATCTTTGCCAAAAAAACCCCAAGTGGGGTCATGAAGAATAGGTTACAACTGAACAACAACAAAGATGAATTGAAAGGAGCTCAAAAAGCCAGAACAGAGATCTTGTAGAACATAGGACCAACCTAAGGAAGATGTGAAAGAAAGGCTCAAGCCTATAAAACTACTTCTGATTTTGTTTATCCAAAGGAGAACAGGAGATTTCTACTGGATTAACAAACACCTTCTTTTTAAAAGGGTGCTTAGACCTGTCTGGAAAGAATAGACCACTGTGCCAGAAAACCAAAGGATTCTGGGGCAGGTGGGTGGTGAAGTGGTTAGAGCTCCAGCCTTGGAGTCAGGAGGACCTGAGTTCATTTGGGCTCAGTTCAATCTGGCCTCAGACACTTGACACTTAGTAGCTGTTTGACCTTGGGCAAGTCTCTTAACCCCAATTGCCTCAGCAAAGCAAACAAAAAAAACAAAGGATTCTCTATCCTTTCCAAACTACGGTGGGAAAAAACCCAAACTAAATTTCCCATTTTTGTCTGCCTCATTTTCCAACAAACCATTATTTGCAATTTATGGGTTTAGAATTTGTTGGATGCTTAGTTCCCAAAGATCTAGCACATTGACAATTCTCTTACATCCTAAATAAAACCTTCTAACTTTCTCTCCAATGCCAACTCTCTGTTTCCTTCCAAGATGTGCTGCCAAACCATCTCTGGAATAGCACACTGCTCAAGGGCCTTGGTTAAGTTGTAATAACTTATTTACAAAGTGCTTTGACAGGCAATAATAATTCCTATTTACATCAGCCTTTAGGGTTTACAAAGCACTTTTCTAAATGCTTTGAGATAGGTATATTATCCACAGTTTACTAGAAGAGGAGACTGAGACTCCATAGGATTAAGTGACTTACACACTTAACCAAAGAGGCTGTGACTAGCTACTCAGCATTTAAGCCCATTCAATTCTCACTCCAAGGCTTTTTGATTGCACTACAATACTTTCAGCTGCAAAGATGGCCAATGAACTGAGCAGAGGATGACGGGAAGAGAAGAAGAAAAGAGGCAAACCCCATAAACACCTGTTTCCCAAGTGGCAAAAATCCAGTTCAAAAAATAAAAAGCAAGAAGATATGACTAGTAACAAGTAAGAGAAAATTGGACAGGGCTCATGAAGACAAGGAAGAAAAGAGAGGTTAAGGAACAAGAACAAATTCTATCCCTTGTATTTGTTACGGCAGTCAAGTGACAGAGTGGATAAAGTGTTTAACTTATGGTATCAGTTTCCCTATCTGTAAAATAAGGCTAATAATAGCACCTACCTCACATAGTGTGGTTTCAAGGATCAAATGGGAATTATTTCATATAGGAGATCTCCATATATGTTACACGGGAAGCACTTTGTAAAACTTAGGAGTGCTACATACGTGCTAATTATTATTTTTGTTGTTATTAAGTTAATAAGCCACATTTGACATATGAATTGTAACAAAATTCCCCAGGGGGAGGGTAGGCAGGAGGTAAGTTAACAAAATTTTGATAATGAATTATTGAATAGCCAGCATAATTAATTTTTCATCTACCTACACTACTACTGGGTAGAGAGAGTGGCAGGTATAATCTGAACATTATTTCTATTTGTCTTTGGAATGTATTTTGTTGCCTATCCTTGAATATGAGTATGACTGACTTGAGATTTCAAATTAAGATCATAGGATTTAGAGATGGGATGAATCTAAGATATCATAACACCTGACTAGAAACTTATCTGGCGGCTAGGTGGTATACTGGTTAGAGTGCCAGAGCTGGAATCAGAAAGACCTGAGTTCAAATCTTCCCTGTGATCACTTGGCCTCAGACACTAGCTGTGCAAACCTGGGCAAGTCACTTAACCCTGTTTGCCTCAGTTTCCTCATCTGTAAAATGAACTGGAAAAGGAAATAACAAACCACTCCAGTGTCTTTGCCAAGAAAACCCCAAATGGTGTCACAAAGATTCGGACAGGACTGAAAATGACTCAACAAGAAGAAATTTATCTAGCTTCTTTATCTCAGCAACTGGTCAGAACCCTTCCTTGTTTCCCCATTCCATGCCATGACAGGTAGCACAGCATCACCTCTCAGACATAGGTACCATGTTGAGCTTTTTCTTTTCTTTGTGGCAATGATTTATTTCTTGCCTAGATTTGAGGAAGTAATTAAGCATTTGGGTTTAAAGCCCTTTTAGATGTAAGTACTTTGGGGAATAAAATTAAGAAGGAAAGAGGGAACTTTCAACTGACCCGTATTCATTATATCCATTAAAAGTTAAAAGCAAGACTATTATCTAAGTTGGATAATAACTTTAAGTTGGATAATACCAAAGGTGCCCCAAGTAATAAAACCTTCAGTCTAAAAGGTAACTATATCAATTACTTTAAAATGTATTTTCCATTAAGCTTCTCTCATTAAACCTATTCATACTGTAGATTTTAGAGTAGTCTCATAATTTGCATTAAAGGATACCTCCTATGTTGGTAAGACTCACTGTCATGGTACCTATATAGCATTAGGATAGTATAGTAGATAGAGTGCTGGAAATGGAATCAGGAAGATCTGAGTTCCAATTCTGCCTTAGCCTCTTACTAGCTGTATGAGCTTGGGCAAGTCCCTTACAGCCTCAGTTTTTGTTGTTGTTCAGTCATTTGGTTATGTCTGACTCTTCAAGACTCTGTGGGCCATACTGTCCATGGGGTTTTCTGGGCAAAGATACTGGAGTGGTTTGCCATTTCCTTCTCCAGTGGATTAAGGCAGAAGTTAAATGACTTGCCCAGGGTCACACAGCAAGTAAATGTCAGAGGCCATATTTGAAATCAGGTCTTCCTGACTCCAGGCCCAGTGTTCTATGCACTGAGCTACCTAGCTGCCTCATTTTCCTCAATTTTAAAATGAAAATAATAGTATCTAGCTCACAGGGTTGTTGTATCAAGTGAGATAACATGTGAAAAGCACTTTATAAACATTAAAGAGATAATTAAAATAAATAAATAATATATTTATTTTATATATAGAATAAATACACTTTGTAAACATTAAAGAGATAATTAAAATAAATATTTATTTTATGTATAGAATAAATACACTTTGTAAACATTAAAAAGATAATTCAAATAAAAAATACAAATACAAATTAAAGAGATGATATACATCTTAATGAGATAAATATATAAATGTTAGCTATTAATATGATCTTCAATGGCTTTCTTTTCCCCATTCAAATAACTACCATCCATCTCTGATTAACTCCAGGGTTACTTTCTTATTGTGGGACACTTTTCTTGTGCTCCCTCAATGAAAGTCGACTTGACTGAGTCTAGGGAGGACAGATAAGTAACAGCAGTAGCTGACAGCTATTAATTGGGAAACTACAAAGAATTTTGCCTACATCATGTCGCCTTCAGCACCGTCATACAGGCTGTTTTTTTTAGAGACAATTGAGCCTCAGTGAAGTTAAGGGATTCACCTGATGTCAGAGAGAATCAGCAGCCCAGTCACTGCTCTCCCCAGCTTTTCTGACTCGAAGTTCCAACCTCTTTTCATTATACCTGTTCTCCAACTTCTCTGACTCCCCTTCTGCCAAACTTTACTTTTTAGAAAATATTGCACCTCGAAATTCCAGATCAATCATACTGTGAAGTATATGAGAACATAGTGTCAAGTCCTTTCCAGGCATAGAGCTCTTGGGAGGCTACCAAAGTGGCATTCCTAGCCAAATGGCATATTCTCATGTATTTCCTAGGACCTGGGCAAACACATCAGCTTAGCAGAAATCATTCCTGGTTCAGTTTTTTTTTTTTTTTTTTTTTTTGTCTTCTTGGGTGGGATGAGGGGTGGAAAGTATGTAAGTGAGAAAGACTGGATCCTGTGCATGTGTGAAACAGAGAACTTTGTGCCAGGATGGTTACTATGGGAAAGATCTCAACAGACAACCATTTTTTAAAATTTCTCTCATATGTAATCATTTTGAAGGCTGCCTGCCTCTTTGTGTACCCCATCCCTTTGATCTCCCCCACCCCAAGTTAAACAAATAGCTTGACCAACTATGTGGGGAGAGAAGCAAAGAACTAGAAATGATTCTGCTTCTTCTAGACCAGGGATGGACTGGGAAGGAAAGAAGGAGATAAAGAGAAAGAAGCGACATCCAGAGATCCAGAACAGGAGCAAAAACCCCAGAGAAAGAAAAAGCAAGGAGTATTTGATTATACTCTCCAGAGCCAAATCAGGAGCATCTTGGAAAAGGAAGAAGCCATATCTGAATGTCTCCAGTTTAAAAAAATAGGGATCATACGAAAGACCTCTCTGCCTAGGGAGGCAGAGCCCTGTAAAACCCTCTTACCTTGTCAGAGGACCAGGTGGGGAAGGTGTCCACTGGTGGCAAGAAAGGGGTCTAGAGCCCCGAGGAGGCTGCATGTCCAGTCAGCACAGGAGGCAGCTGCAGCATCTTCGCCGGCCTCTCCCCGGCCGCGCCCCCATAGGCTAACTCTTAGCTCTTATACTCACCCAGAAGCAGCAGCAGTAGCAGCAGAGGCAGCATCAGTAAATCCAGAGGTGCGGAGGTTCAGAACCAGGGCCAGGGTGCATGATGGGAAACTTGAACCCCCAAACTAAGCCAAAGTGAAGAAACCCTGACCCCTGGTGGGCAGAGAAAGCAAGTCCAAAGTGGGACCAGCAAGTCTGGAAAGAGGTTTGGAGAAAATCGCAGAGGTGTTAGAGAAGGGAAAGAATCAGACAAATTATGGCTGCTGGGGGTTGGGTTGGGGGTAAACTGGTTCTGTTCTTCAAGCTCCCAAGGGAAAAATAAACCTGAAGCTTTGACAGTTTCTGTTTTGTTAGCGATTAGAAAAGAGAAACAAATTAAATTCAACAAGCATTTATTAATCACTTACTGTGTGACAATCACTGCGCTATAGACGCTGAGGATACAAATACAATCATAAATGAAATGATTCCTACCCACAAGGAGTTCCCATGCTATGGAGGGAAGCGACATTTATACAGACAAGTAAACTCAAATAGAAGACACGAGGCAATTTTGGGTAGGGAAGGTAGAGTACTAAAAATTGGGAAGTCCCTCAACCAATACATCTGCCAGTATTTCAAGCACTTACTATATGCCAGGCAAACAGGCTGTCTCCTTGCTCCTCAAACACTACAGATACTCCATTTCCCATCTTTGCACCTTTGCATTGGCAGATCCTCATGCCTGGAATGCACTCCTGCTATATAAAACCATTCTGTATAGAACAATTCAAGTACCTACTTTTTAAAATTCAATTTTTTATTATTTTCCAGTCTGCATTCTCTCCCTCCCATATTCTCCCCTTTAAGAAAGCAAAAACAAACAAAAAAGAAAAAACAAAAAAAAAACTAAGCCTGTGTTACAAACCTTATAGTAAAACAAAACAAATTTACACATTGGCCACGTCAGAAAAAAAAATGTGTGTGTGTGTGTGTGTGTGTGTGTGTGTACCCATGTGCCACCCTCTACATGAACCCTTTCCCGATCCCCCAATTGATAAGTGTTCTCCCTCTCAAACTACCTTATATTTAACTATTTTTGTATTTACTCTCTTTCTTAGGGCAACTAGGTGGCACAATAGATAGAGTGCTAAGCATGAAGTCAGGAAGACTCATCCTCCTGAGTTCAAATCTGGCCTCAGATACTTCTTAGCTGTGTAACCCTGGGCAAGTCACTTAACCCTTGCTTCAGTTTCCTTATTCGTAAAATGAACTGGAGAAGGAAATGACAAACCACTCCGCTATCTTTGCCAAGAAAATATCACATGGGTCACTGAACAACAATAAATTCTCTTTTTCTATTCTTTCTATATGTGTGTGTGTGTGTGTGTGTGTGTATACATATATATGTATATCTTTGTTGTTTCTTCCATTAGAATGTAAATGCTTTGTAAGTAAGGATTATTTCATTTATTGTACTTGTATCTCTGGTTCATAGAACACTGTCTAGTGCTGTCTAGGCACTTAATAAATGCTTGTTGCTTAATTGATTTACTGATTGTCAGGATTTGTGTTAAGCAACAGGGATAGGAATATGGTGGCGGTGTTTTTGTTGTTGTTGTCATTGTTGTTGTTTTTCCCCTGTGATTTCCCTGATGTAGGGAGCTCCCAGATCAAGAAATTTCTTCTACCAATTTGGGTCATCACCTTTCTCTGTAACTTAAATTCTTAAAGAACTGCTTAGAGCAGTGGTCTCCAAACTGAGGGACCAGGGTGGGCTATTGATCCAAGTGATGACCTGACTTCCAGGGGTGGGCGATGAACCTCTCAGATGATGGGAACATGATTCCCATCTCACATTCCCCAGGAGGGCCAATTGGTTCACCACCAACACAACCCATACTTCTCTTTATCTCATCATATTCCCCAACTCAGTAGTCCTCCATTTAACCTCTCCCTCTGCTGTGAAAAGCTCCCAACTCCATTGTAAGGGAACCCAGATACACAGGATCATACTTTTGCAAGTATCACTGAGAAATTCCACATTCTCTCTTCCCCTCATGCCTTAGTCAGCCTCTATCCTCAGATCACCTTATGGCTCCACAGGAGCCCCTCAGAGAGCAAGCTCCTTTCAGGGAGTCTACCAAAACTAGTTTCATAATCAAGATGTTTTAATTTCTAATGTGGTCAATATTGATTGACATAACCAAAAATAAACAAAAACTCTTTGGAGGGGAGTCCTCAGTAATTTTTAAGAGTATAAAAGGGTCTCAAGACCAAAAAGTTTGAGAACCCCAGGATAAGCAGGTATTGATGGGTTGTGATTTCCATTGCACAGCTTATTTATGTTATCTCTCCCTTCCTCTCTTTCCCTTCTTGACCCAAGCCCTCTTCCAAACTTTCTGATCACTGTTGAGGGCACTACTACATGTCTAGCAACCTAGGTTCACAATATTGTCATTTCTGTTACCTCATTCTCCCTCACCCTACTTACCCTAGTCAGTTGCCAAATCTTGTTTCTAT
This sequence comes from Vombatus ursinus, assembly GCF_900497805.2. Taxonomy (NCBI): domain Eukaryota; kingdom Metazoa; phylum Chordata; class Mammalia; order Diprotodontia; family Vombatidae; genus Vombatus; species Vombatus ursinus. Next base: position 4,041,055 of record NW_020949997.1, read on the forward strand.
TTCCATGGAATCACATCATTGACGTCTGTCTCCTTCTCTCCACTTATGCAGCCACCAAGCTAGTTCAGGTCCACATCACTTTTCATTTGGACTATTGCCCTAGCTTCCTAATTGTCTTCCTTGCCTCACATCTCTCCCCTCTCCAATCTACCCTTCATAAAGCTAACAATGTGGTTTTTCTAAAGTGTATATCTATGTCACTGCCCTATTCAGTAAATCTAGTGACTTCTTATTGACCTTGGAATCATATATTACTTCATCTCTATCTCGTCCCATTTTAATTCCTACTTTGTGAAAATTTTATAATTACACCATTATCACTTAAAATGAGTATACATACACGTGAGGGTACATTGTCAAGTCTTTTTTTTTTATTTATAGGGGTTCCAAATGAAAATGTTTGGAGACTATTGGCCTAACACAAATGAACTCCTTCCTCCAGTCTAAGAGCTTATTTTCTTATCATTCATGAAGGAGGTAGCTCTCAAACTGAACCTGTAAGGAAATTAAAGATTCCAGGAGATGAGGAGGAAGATCATTCCTGACATGGGAGACAGCTTGTTCAAAGGGTATTGTGTATGGGAACAGGTTTTTTATTAATTTGCCAATTTTTAAAAATTCAACTTTATTTTATTTTCAATGCTGAATTCTCTCTCTTTCCCTCTTCTTCTGTTCTACCCATTGGAAAGGCAAGAAAACACAAAATTTGTTACAAATATGTATGGTCATGCAAAACAAATTCTTACATTAGCCTGTCCCTGCTCCCCATCCCCCCCAAAAAGGAAAAAATACACTTCAATCTACATTCTGAGTCCACTGACTCTCTCTTAAGGTGGATAGCATGTTTCATTATGAGTCTTTTAGAACTGTGCAACTGTGTTACTATGTAACCTGGTAATTGTGTCAATCAGAGTTCCTATTTTTGAAAGTTAATTATCTTTATGACATTGTTATTGGTTACTGTATAAATTGTTATTGATTTTTGGTTATTGTACAAATTTTGTATAAATGGTTCTCCTGTTCTGCTCTGTTTACTTTGTATCAGTTCATAAAGTCTTTCCAGGTTTTTCTGAAATCATCCCCTTCACCACTTTTGCAACACAATAAACATTCCATCACTTTTATCATCACTATCACCTTCTATCACTATATGTATCATAACTTGTTCAGCCATTTCCCAATTGATGGGCACCCCTTCAGTGTCCAATTCTTCGCCACCATGAAAAGAGTTGTTATAGATATTTTTGTACATATGAGTCCTTTTTCTTATTCTTTCATCTCTTTGAGGTTTAGCCCTAGCAGCAATAGCTTTTGAAGCACAGTGTCAAATTGCTTTTCAGAATGGTTGGACCAGTTTACAGCTCCACCAACAATGAATTAAAGTACTGTTTTTCCACAGGCCCTCTAGCATTTTTCATTTCCCTGTGTGTGTGTGTGTGTGTGTGTGTGTGTGTGTGAATTTAGCCAATCTGAAGGCTGTGAGGTGGTGCTTCAGAGTTGTTTTGTATGGGAACCATTTAATAAATGTTTGCTGAATTTCAGGATATTATTGTTACCTTGTGTTTTCCTCCATTGGTTTGTTTCTTTTGTCTTGATTTTTATCCCCTTCTTTTAAGTCAGCACTTTGTCTCTCTGATTAATTTTGTTAAAAACTTTTTGGATACTAATTTTTCCCCCACAGTCTCATTCTTAGCTTCCTCACTCCACACTCCAGTTTACCTGCCCTATTCAAGTTTCTTGACTTTACTCAAATTGATAGTGTAATGGGGGTTTAGTGTATGCTTACGCTACCTAAAACGGTTACTTACGGGAGATAAAAGAACAAGTGCATGCATGAACATTATGTCTTGGCCTACCATATGACTTCCCTGGCTTCCTTTAAGTCCTAGCTAAAATTCCACTGGCTACAAGAAGACTTTCCTATCTCCTCTTAATTCCAGTATTTTCCCTCTTTTAATTATTTCCTGTTTATCCTGTATCTGGAGCAGTTAGGTGGTGCAGTAGATAGAATGCCCGACCAGGAGTCAGGAAGACTTGTCTTAGTGAGTTCTAATCTGGCCTCAGATACTTACTAGCTGTGTGAACCTGTGCAAGTCGCTTAATTCTGTTTACCTCAGTTTCCTCATCTGTCAAATGAGCTGGAGAAGGAAATGGCAAACCACTCTAGTATCTTTGCTAAGAAAACCCCAAATGGGGTCATGGAGGGTCAGACATGACTAAAAAATGACTTATCCACTACATAGCTTGTTTTGTATATATTTGTTTGTATGTTGTCTCTTCTATTAGATTGTAAGCTTCTTGATGTCAGGGACTGTCTTTTATCTCCTTTAGTATCCTCAGCACTTAGCAGAGTGCTTGGCACGTAGTAGGCACTTGCAAAATGTTCAATGAATTAAATTAATGGATTAGAACCAGGGGTGCTGGGTAGACTCTGTCTTTGGGGTGTCCTTTCCAAATAACTGGAGCATAGAAAGACAAAGGGTTAGATGTGACCACCCATTTACACTAAAACTGAGACATTTTAAAATAGAGTTCTTCATATCTAGAAAGGGAAAATACAGAGTATTTGTCTTACTCTGTCATCCTACACTTCTATACCATTTCTATGTTACTGTACTTCTAGATCTTTCCTCATCCTCTTTTTTTCACCTACCCTGCCTCACTCTTAGAAATAGCAATTCATAAAGGAAGCAAGATGGAATGGAAGCAGCTAATCTGTGTCCTGTGTCCTGAATCCTGTTCCTCTCCCCTACCTTTACCATGTTTCTCTTCCTTTTCTTAGTACAACGCACTGTTTTCCCAGTCATTTAGGCTCAGAACCTTGGAATTACCTTTGGCACATTTCTGTCCCTCAGTATTCAACCAATCTTTAAGTCCATATCACCTTACTGTGAACTATGTGCTTTAGCCTCTTAGGTCATCTCTTTCTTTTCCTCTCACTCTACTGTGCACTGTTCAGGCCACATTAGATATACAGTACTGTACTCTAGGTGCCATATTTTAAGAAGGAGCATCCAGAGGAGAGAGGCTAGAACGGTGAATGGCTGTGAGATCACGTCATGTGAACTGAGGACTGGGGAATGTTTAGGCTAGAGAAAACTTAGGGTGGAACATAGCAGATGTCTCCATTATCTGAAAGGCCGACCTGTGGAAGAGAGATTATACTTATTCTGCTTGGTCCCAGAAGGAAGGAGTAATGACTGGGTGTTAAAGAGAGGCAGCTATTAAACTTGCTGATGGATATGTCTGAGGAGAAAATTGCCTAGAATTTCATTTCCCATGATCCTTAGGAGCCAGAAAGCACTACTAAATGGGAGATATTCTTGAAACTCTATTTCCCAGGTAGGTCTTGAGGCAAGACACTTGTTTTGTGAGTTGAGGACTGATCAGTGGAGAGTCTTTGGAGAGATGGGAGGTTTAAAAATCAAGACATGTGGTGGAAGAGTTGAGGGTAGAGATCGTCTTGTCTTTCTTTGTATCCCGACACTTAGCAGAGTGTCTGGCACAGAGTAGGTCCTTAATAAATCCTTATTGACTGACTGACCACCTGGAGACAAAAGAGGACAATCTGGGTTATGGCTATTGTATGGAGAAAGAAGAGGACTGTCACAGAACAAGACCCATGTCCACAAACCCAGAAATCTTAGCAGACCCCCAAAGGCAATAAGATTGTATAGTGGTTAGAATGCTGAACCTGGAGTCAGGAAACCTGAGTTCAAATTTGGCTTTAGACATTGTATGATCCTATGCAAGTCACTTAACCTCTGTCTGCCTCGGTTTCTGCACCTGTAAAATGGAGATAATAATAGCACCTATCTCACAGGATTATTGTGAGGATCAAATGGGATAATATTTATAAAAGTGCTTAGCACAGTTCTTGGCATATAGTAGGTGCTTAATAAATGCTTGTTCTTTTCCCTTCTCCTTCCCTATCCTGACAAATCTGGAATTGGATGAGCTTAGATGAACGTGTACTCCTGAGAGGGGATCACACTGTCACTACTGGGAGCAAAGAATGAGCGACTGAGCTGTAACACAAGACAGATGGTACAGAAACCTGAGCTATTTCCAAATGTTTGCGTCTCATAAAGATTATAGACCCCAAGTTAGAAGGGATCACAGAGGCCAGCTAGCCTCATCTCTTCATTTTAGGAGGAAACTGAGAGCCATGAAAGTAAAGTGACTAACCCAAGGTTATACACATAGCATCAAAGTCAGGATTTGAACCCAAAACCTATGTGCCTAGAGCCTGTCCTTTTCTCATTGTCCTTGGATGAAATTATACACCCCCCCCATATGTTTGGATATTAGAGGGAACAGAAAGAGAGTTGTATTAGGATCCTTCTTGGCTGTGCTCCTGAATCACTCTGGACTTTCCCACCATTGCTCAGCTGCCTTTTCCACCGGGAACTTCCTGTGGTACCCTGAAACATCCCTCAGCCCTGCCTGCCCTTTCTTCCATTGGTGGTTCCTTTCTGGGATCCTCCATCTGGGGGATGGGTTCAGGCTGGCCCAGCTGTCTATCTGACTCTCTTCCAGGTTTTACCGCTGTGCTCCCTCTCCTCCCAATTTTTTAGCTCCTTTTGATGTATCGTCTTCCCTCATTAGAATGGAAGTTCCTTGAAGCAGGGATTGTTTCTCTTTTTGCTTGTATTATTTGTATCACCAGTGCTTAGTACAATGCCTGGCACATAGTAAGTACTTAATAAATGCTTTTTGTCTCCCTGCCTGTCAGGAACTTGTAAAAGATAAATGCATTTTGGTATTAGGTCTGGGAATGATTCTCCTGTTTAATTTTTTTTCCTTTTTTCCTTCACGACACAGCTCAAATACCATTTTCTTCTGGAAAATTGTCCTGATCTGCTCAACTACCAATGATCTTCTTCCCTAATTATCTTGTATTGAATGATTTTGTATTTATTCTGTATTTACTTATATAAGGTTTTTTGTTTGTTTGTTTGTTTGTTTTCCCATTAGAATGCAAGCCCCTTGAGAGTTGAGATTATTTCATTCTCGGTATTTATATCTACAGTGTCTAACACAGTATCTGGTACATAGCAGGTGCTTCAACAGAAGCTTGTTGGTTGATTTATTGATTTCCCCCTCTTAGTTAATCTTGCTATTACATCTCAGTTAAATACTTTACTACTTTGTTTAAAGATCCTGTGACTCCTGTTGGTAGATACACTGCCTGGGTTAGCCTCCAAATTGAACCCAAGTAGCAGTGAGAATTAGTGGGATAATTATTACTATAAGAAGAAAACTTCTCAAGAAATAGAGATATCCAAAAGTGGAATGGGCTGGCTCAAGAAAGTTCCACCTCCCTAAAAGGCTTCAGGCAAAGGCTGGATAACCATTTGTTTGTCATGTAGAAGGAATTTTCATACTGGTATGGATTAGACTCAATGGTGTTTGGGCCCCCTTTTAACTCTAAGACTCTGAATCTGTGAAAAGAACAAGATAGACTGTAGTACTTAAAAAAAAAAAACAACCCGTATGTTTTGACTTCACAAGGAATGAAAGGCTTATCTAAAACACTGGGTCACCCAAAATGGTCCTGATTTTTCTCTCTGCCTCTACCTGACTCACTCTTCTGGATCCAGGAAGGCAGCCTTCAAGCAAGGAAATATTCCTATGCTCTAGGTCTTTGTTCCATTCCCATCTGGACTAGCCTCATCTATCCCTCACCCTCCCAAACCGTCAGTGTGCATGCAAGTGTAAGCCACTGGCAGAGTCTGAAAGAAACGATCCAAGAATGCCAAGCCTCTTTTCTTACAAAGGAGCCAAGATGGTGAGGTCATGAGTGACAGAGAAAGATGCCTCTAGCAGGAAATGAACAGAGACCCAGTTTTGTAGTTGACCCAGAATCACCCTTGACATTACCCTGGAAAATATGGTCTTCAAAGCTTAAGTGTTTAGAAAATGAGAAGTATTTTCCAGATGACAACAGGGAAGAGAAGTAATATAATAGACATAAATAAAGGGAATAAGGAAACTATGAGACAAGCCTTTATGATTTTATGACACCTTTCACCCATGGGTTTTGAAATACCAGATTAAGAAGTAATGAGGTACTCTAAATTCTAGGTCAGCCTCCTTCTTCCCTGCAAAGGGGACATAATTCACATATTGGATAAGTGATTTCAACTAGGGTGTGATTAAAAATTTTTTCCACGAGAAAGTAAAAAATGAAATACAGTTCAACACATTTAGAATACTAGAATGTTGGTGTTCCCTCAGTTGACTCTCCTCATTTTACAGATCATAGGATCAGAGATTTAGAGGAGGATGGAACATCAGAGGCATCTAGTACAACTCCCTCATTTAACAGACGAGGAAACTGAGGTCTGCAATACTGAAGCAACTTGTTCAAGGGCATGGGGCTAGTTAGTGGCCAGGACTAGAATTCTAGTCTCTGGACTACCCCCTTTCCCCTTCACCCTCAATATTATAGGTAAACTATTAGGGAGGACTAAAAGGATTGTATTGCTTAAGTGAGGGTCCAGCTTCAATTAGATAGCATAAATTGGTAAAGAATCCAATTAACATGGCTTTATTATTTCTTCCAGTTCCATTTGGAAACATGTGAGTAGAAATGAAGGAGGCAGATTGCAGGATTAATCAAAGGTCATCGGGGTTTGGTGAACTGTGATAGGACAAAGGAACAAAGGATTCAAGAACAGAGGATAGTAGAGAGTTGAACTGGTTCACCAAAGAGTCAAGATTGGGAAAGGAGGAAAGTGTAGACAGAACAAGGGTGATACCTTGGGAAAATACTTCAGGGGCAGAGAGATTAGAGGTCACAGTGAGGATGAAGAGTAGTTTTAGATTACATGAGATATAAGGAATCATGGAAGGATAAAAGATTGTGACTGGAAAAAGTAACCTTTGAATTCTTCAACATGGAAAAAGAAAGAAAAAAACAAGCTTATTGAAAAGTCTTTCAAATTCTTAGTTTGAATTGTACTGGACTTGGAATCAGAAACCTAAGGTCATGGTTTATTTCTTTCTTTTCTTTTCTTTTTTTTTTTTTTGGTGAGGCAATTGGGGTTAAGTGACTTGCCCGGGGTCACATAGCTATTAAGTGTCAAGTGACTGGTCTGAGACTGAATTTGAACTCAGGTCCTCTTGATTCCAGGACCGGTGCTCTATTCACTGTGCCACCTAGCTGCCCCCGTCATGGGTTATTTCTGCCATTTACTAGTTATGCGTCCATAACGGATTTCATTTAAACTGACTGAGCCTCAGTTTCTTTTTAATAATAATAGCTAGCTTTTCTATGTGTGTGTGTGCCAGGCATGGTGCTAAATGCTTTACGTATTTTATCTCATTTGATCCTCACAACAACCCTAGATGACAGGTGCTATTATTGTCCCTATTTTACAATTGAAGAAGCTGAGCCAAAGAGGTTAAGGGACTCTGCCCAGTTTAGAGCTCACATTTAGTAAGTGTCTGAGGCAGGATTTGAACTCCAAGTCCAGTACTTTACCCACTGTACCACCTCTTCTGTATATGAAGACAATAATTTGATTCAATCAATCTTTATTAAGCATCTCCTGTGTCTGCTTGCTCCTCACATTCCCCTCAAGATGTAGGCCAGGAGCACCTACTATGTGCTAGTTGGCACTGAGACTTGAGGAGGCCTCTAAACCATGATGATACAAGACACTGTTCTAGGAACTGGGGGATATGAAGATGAAATAATGTCATAGTCCTTGCCTCTCAGAGCTTCCAGTTTAATAGGAGAGAATATGAAGTAAGAGAATTAGGAAGCTTTGAGGAAGATGACCTCACTATCAACTAGGAAGAAAGAACAGGTGAGGAAAGGTTCCCAGGAGGTAGCACCTGGGTGTGACCTTGAAGGAAATATCCAGTCACACTACCTAACTCATAGGGTTAAAGCATGCAAACCTTAAAGCATCAAATAAAAAGTGAATTATTGTTATTAGTGTGCACTAATAACCAGGCTTAAAGAACAGATCTCTTGTGCTGAGTAAGAGAGAAGTTAGCCATCTACTGAAAGAGAAGCTATCCATGACAGTTTGACATTTAGACAGCCTGAAAGATAAGGACAAACTGTTGAGAAGAGCTAATGAATGCGACCTAAGATTCAGGGTGGGTCAATGTTAAGTTAAAAATGAATGGAAATGGTATCAAACTCTATCTTTGTTTCAGAGTACCTTTTTTCCTCCATAAAAGTTAGTATATCTAGGGTATTTTCTTCTTAAAATAACTGTTGCTGACATTCAGCTGTTTTAAATTTTTGTTACTATGCTGTAGAAAAACCATAACTACAGAATTCTGGGGGATTGAAATGAAAGACCAGAATTTCAGACAAAGTGCCCACTTTGGACCACTTGACCTTAGTACTACTCCCACCTGATGGGAGCATATTGAAATTGCAAATTTGTCTTTTTTGAGAGGTGAAGTTATCTAAACTAATATACGTTTATAAAGTGTCTGCCATACGTCTACTGGGGGAATACAACATGCCAATGATAATGATCAGAAAAATCTCGCATGTATATAGTGCTTACTATGTGTCAGGCACTGGGCTAAGTGCTTCATAAAATACTATCTTGAAAAAAAACCAGGGAGATAAGTAGTGTTATTATCCCTATTTTACATTTGAGGAAATTGAGGTTAGAGGTGACTTGCCAAGGCTGGATTTGAACTCAAGTCTTCTTGAGTCCAAGTCTAGTGTTCTATCCACTGTGTCACCAGATGAGCTGCCTATCTAGAGAAGTAAACTCATGATAACTCGAGGAGGAGACAGAAATTACTAATAATTACGAGGACTAGGTAAGGTTTCCCATAGGAGATGATACTAGAGCAGAGCCAAAAGGGAAAATAAAGATTATGAGAAGCATGGATGAGGAGGGAGTGCATACAAGGCATAAAGGATGGCTCATGATAATGTGGGAGTTCAGGAAATACCTAACACCTGGAAGATAGAATGAGTGAAGGGGAGTGACATAAAATAAACCTGGAAGGGTAAGTTGGAATGAAACTGTAGAAGTCCTTAAATGCCAGAGTAAGGAGTTTCTATTTTAATATAGATGCAGTGAAGGCAGTTTTATTTAGTATTTTATTTTTCACCAATTACATAGAAAAACAATTTTTAACACTCATTTTAAAAATTTTAACTTCCAAATTTTTTCCCTCCCTCCCCATCCCCCTCATTGAGAAGGCAAGCAATTTGATGTAGGTTATGCACATGTAGTCATGCAAAACATGTTTCCATATTAGTCATGTTATAAAAGAAAATATAGACTAAAAAAAAACCAATAAAAATTAAAAAAAAGTTTTAAAAAGCATGCTTTGATTTATATTCAGATTTTATCAGTTCTTTCTCTGGGGATGTATAGAATTTTTCATCATAAGTCCTTCAGAGTCATCTTGGATCATTGTATTGCTGAGAATAACTAAGTCACTCACAGTTGATCATCTTACAATATTGCTGTTATTGTGAACAATGTTCTCCTGGTTCTACTCATTTCACTTTGAATCAGTTCATGTAAGTCTTTCCAGGTTTTTCTGAGAGCATCCTGTTCATCCTTTTTTATAGCACAATAGTATTCCATCATAATCATATACCACAACTTGTTCAGCCATTCCCCAATTGATGGGCATCCTCTCAATTTCCAATTCTTTGACACTAGAAAAGAGCTGCTGTAAATATTTTTATACATATAGGTCCTTTTCCTCTTTGTATGACACAGACCTAGTAGTGGTATTGCTGGGTCAAAGGACATGCATGTTTTTATAGCACTTTGGGCATTGTTCCAAATTGCTCTACATAATGGTTGAATCAGTTCACAACTTGTGGAGTCAGTCTTAATAAGACTGAGAAACTAATGTCAGCTTCATTCCCACTCCTGTATGAAACTCCATAATAATTTTCATGGCTGTGGCATTCATTGACGAGAGTATGCTGCAAACTAGAAGAGTTTATCTATACCAATCCAAATATCAAAGGAGCCTAGGGTAATTCTCCCTAAAGGTAAGCAAAGTGATTAAAAAAAAAAAAGAAAAGTCTTTGACCTACAGACTTTTTTCTGTTCTGTCTGTGTGCACATGTGTGCCTGACTATTAAGAGAGCTAAAATAGCTCTAGTCATGGGCAGTATCTTAAAGGAGTGATAATATTTTCTTCAAGAAAGAAGCCCTAAGAAAGGAAGAAAGAAGTCCTAACAGTAGCAGAAGTCCCCTGGCATATGGCAGCATCATCTTCTTGGCAAAGCATCTAAGCAACAGGTGAGAGTAGCAGATCTCCAGGGAAGCCTCTAGTGGCACCTCTAGAAGTAGATTACAGAAATAGTGAGGGTCAACTTGTAGCAATCAGGCACAATGGGTTTCTGGAAAACTGAGGAAATGGAACCATGAAAGATATTTCAGCTAACCATTGTTGGTCCTTCATTTTCAAAAAGGACCAATGACATCACGATGTTGGGGTAAAATAGTGGCTGATGGGTGATGTCTTGGCTTTCTCTGATCCATTTCATGCTCCCTAGAAGTATGAGTTATCTAGGGGGATATTGATTCTCTCAATGGCAGCATGTGGAATTTATGGGAGATTTGCCCCCCCCCTTTTTGCCCACAGACAATTTCCACTTATTCTGTTATGTTAAATGTCTTTTGCTTTGAAACAACAATAACAACAACAATAGCTTAGCAACTAATGAGATATCAGGGATGAAGAAGAGGAAAGCAACAAAGATGATTATGAGGCTCCCTGTGGCTTCTCTTACCATCCATCTGCCTTCCCTGGGTACCACTCGCCTATATGTGTGGTCTCCTTTATTAGAAAGGAGAAACTATCTCATTTCTGTATTTGTAACCACAGAGTGTACCACAAAGCCTATCATGTATCAGTCTATTTTAAATTATTTTTCCCCATTTATTCATTCATCAATGACAGGTAAAGATGTAGGAGGTAGTGGTACAAAAGAGGTACACAATGACTACAAAAATATAAATTAAAAGATCACTAAAAAGAATTTAAAATTTGAGTAAATGAAAAACCAACAATGATGCTCAAGAACAGAAACATACCTTTCTCTTTGCGACAGAGAGGTGAGGGACTACTAGGACAGAATGCTACATACATTGTTAGTTACAGCTAATCTAGCTGGTGTTTCTGTTTTTTTGTTTTTCTTCATTAAAAGGGCAGAAGTTTTAATATGAAGGAAACAGGTTTTCCCCCCTCTGGAAGTAATTGTGATGTAAAAACATGCACACTATAGTCAAGGTGGGGTGGTGGGCAAAAGGGTCTCTGCTCTGGGATCAAATAGACCTAAGTTTGATCCTGGGAGACCTGATCCAAAAGTTGAGAGTTGGGGGCAGGGGAGAGGTCAGGTTTCTTTCTCTTTGGCCTCCCTCTGAAATAACTCCAGAGAAATTCTAAAATCAAATGTAGGTCTCATGTATAGGATTTGCCTAAAATGTGGGTTACAGGATTTTTCATCAGTAAACATTTATTAAGTGCTTACTATGTGCCAGGCACCGCGTTAAGTACTGGGGGTGCAAAAAGAGGCAAAAGACAAGGAGCTCACGATCTAATGGAATAATAATGATAATAGCTAGGATTTACAGAGTGCTTTAAGGCTTACAGAGTGCTTTATAAATATTATCTAGTTTTATCCTCACAGCAACAACAGGAGGGAGGTGCTATTATTATCTCCATTTTACAGATAAAGAAACAAATAAGGTAGACAGATGCTATGTGACTTGTCTAGGGTCACACAGCTAGTATCTGAGGCTTGATTCACACTCAGGTCTTGCCGACCCCAGGTCTAGCACTGAGCCACGTGGCTGCTCAGTGTCCAATATGGACAGCAGCTTATTTCCTCCACTAAAGAAAATGCTTAAGACACAGAAGACTCCTAGGTTTGTAAGAACAAGTTCATAAAATATAAACACCTCCAGTGATTCATTTACATTCATTGTTTTCCCTGCAGAAGACAGAGTAAACTTTGTGGGACTACTGAACAGTTATTCCTCATTCCCCTCCAGTCTATACTATCTGAGCAGTTTTTAACACAGTCCAGATTGCCTGGCCAGACAGACATGGATTTCTTTAGTCCTGCAGGGTACTCCTGGTGATGGTGCTCTGCTCTTCCAAGAGACTGGCTGTTATGGAAATCACTTCCTGCTAGGCAACTGGAATTCAGTTTGGGAATTCTCAACCCACAAGGTGTCTGCCCAAGTTAGAACATCCATTTCTCAGCATCTGTAGTCAAAGGCAGAAGAAGACAGTCAAGGACTTAGGTTCACCTAGACAAAAAAAAAAGTTCCTGCTCCCATGTGCTCATACCTCAAGCCACTATTACCATTGGGGAAGGAGAAGGGGAGAGAACTCCCCCTCCCCATCTTTTGCTGGAAGTCCACAGGAGAGCAAGCCCTGGAAAGGAGTCCCCAAAGAGAAAGTAGAAGCATTTTGGAATTCCTGTATAATAGTCTGTCTCCCTTGACTCTGTCATCAGTTGTCTTTGCACAACAGCTCAGTCACTGAGCACTAATCAGGAGCCCCTGTGTCATGCCAATAGCTCATAAAGGAGCCCAAGCACATACACATCCAGCTTCATGGCAGCTAGGTGGCACAGTGGATAGAGTGTGGGGACTGGAGTTAGGAAGACCTGAGTTCAAATCCAGTCTCCCACATTTCCTAGCTCTGTGACCTTGGGTAAGACATTAAATTTGTCTACTGCAGTTTCTTCAACTGAAAAATGGGGATGGGGCAGTTAGGTGGCACAGTGGATGGAGTGCCAGGGCTGGAGTTAGGAAAACTCATGTTCCTGAGTTAAAAATCTGGCCTCAGATACTTCCTAGCTGCGTGACCCTGGGCAGGTCACTTAAGCCTGTTTGCCTCAGTTTCCTCATCTGTAAAATGAGCTGGAGGAGGAAATGGCAAACTACGCCAGGATCTTTGCCAAACTTCAAATGGGATCATGAAGAGTTGGACACAATATAAAAGACTGAAAAACAGCTATAGGAGGTAAGGTCTTCTAAAAACCCAGAGTTATGAAATGACACTAAACATCATGGCCTCCAAACTTCCACCTTCCTTTAGTAATGAGAAAGGAAACAAATCATCCACGTTTCATTTTTCAGGCTACATTGAAGTCAACAGGAAAATATGAAATACTTCATAGCTATTCTAAAACAACCAGTGTCCCCTTGCCCTTAGCTTCTCTTGTCCTCACACACCAACCACATTTGGGATCCTTTCACATAGCCTCTAATACCCTTTCTTTCCCTTTCTTCTTTTTCAAATACTTTTCTCATATGCTCCTTTTCCTTCAAACTTGGTCCTTGTGTAACCCTAGTCCTAAGTCCATCATTTTAGGTCTTTCTCCTCATCGGTGGATAGCAATGCCCAGAGTCTATGTAAGGAGTAGGCTGAGTTGTTGGAGTAGGAGAAATAAGAGCTTTTCAGTTTTCTCTGGACCTTCTTCAAACTTGAGAATCTTCAAATTATCTTCTAGTTGCTGAATCTCTTTGGACTTTGTGTGCTTCCAGCTTCCAGAGAGAGTATGGAAGATGGCAACCCCACTTTAGGTTGCTGAAGGAAAAGACTCGGGGAAGACATGAGAGGAGCTTGGCATCTTCATTATGTCCCTATCCCCAGCTTGCTACATTAGAGATTCTGGGGAACTTCCCCCTGGGTGAGATCTAGACCTCTCTCTCTCTCTCTGTCTCTCTGTCTCTGTCTCTCTCTCTCTCTCTCTCTCTCTGTTGAGTTGAGCTACCTCACTTACAATGTGAGAGTTTCTTCCTTCATGCTATGTTTCCTGGTATATATGCATTCTCCTATGTGTGCTTTCTCTGATTTCCATTTTGCTATTGAATTGGATAAATGGCTTTTATCAAGGGGATTTGTTCTGTGAAGTTTGGATTCTGTCAAAGGACTACACTTGAGGACTTAGAGAGCCATATGTGACTTCAAGGCCACAGGTTCTCCACCCCTGCCTCAGACTAATAAAATTTATGGGAGAAGATAGATATAATTCTACCCCCTTTCTGAGGATAGCATAATAGCCTTTGGCCCCCAACATCTGCTTCCCCTCCTGGCAGGAAACAGTCTCTCTTGAAGAAGAGTTGGGGAAAAAGAGGCTATTCTGTCTCCCTTTGAGCCACCCAATGACATCCCCACCCCAGCCTGCTACATGTGAAGGTCAACTCTTGCAACATGCAGGGCCTCACTACACTTGACTTCCAATTCACCACCCTGATTCTTGACCACCAGATACTTGAAGTCTTAGTAGTCCCCATAAATCAAAGATAAGAATCCTCAGTGGTTTTTCTTTGGATCCCTCTTTGGTACCCTTTGTTCTCTAACAAATCTGGATTAATACCAAAGTTTAAATCAGGAAAATAAGTGTGTTTTATTCCCTAAACTAGTATTCCATACTAGTTTAGCTGCTTTTTCTTGTCACAGTGGTAGTGTAGCATATGATGGGCATGACTGGCATATGATTTGGGGGGAATCTGAGATGCAAGCAGACAGCACAGCATATGGAGACAATCTCACCTTGTGCTGTGAAAAGATCTGGACCTTTCTTTCAGAATCTCCCAACTCTAGAGCTATAGACGCTGTGTGCAGCCTAAGAAAAACAGAGGAATCAGTAATATGTCTTTCATGGTTCCCTGATCCTGACCTCCTTCACCATATCAGTTTTAAAGGACATGTGTTGTGAAAAAGCTTTGTGTGTGATCTTGCCTTCCCTATCTCAATTCACTAAAGGCATCTGGTTTATCTCCCCCCCCCCCCTTCATCTCCCTCTCCTCTGTTTCTGGCATCCTACCTCGTTCCATTCACCCCTTACTTCCTTCTTTGTTTCTGGACCTCTTATTTTACCTGTACTTCTCTCTGGCTTCTTTTCATTCTCTTTCCAAGATTGAGAGGGGAAGTGTTGGGGGAGATAAAGGAAAGGTGTGGCTGATTTGCTTCCTGTCTAATTCTTCCCATGTTTGGCACAGGGGTTCCATCCAACATTCCAGGGGCCTTCTTCACTTACTCTTGACATTATAAGGATATCAGCGGACCCCACCTATTGCCTATCAGTTATCCCTTAAATTCTCCATGTGACTAGTTCATCTCTTTTTTTTTTCATTAATTTTTCATTCTTGATGACAGAAAGATACACTGTTAATTTTTCTTTCTTCTGAATGTAGAGGGATTGATTTGGGAATTTTCTGATCTTTGATAAAGATTGATGGAGGTGCATCTCCTCGTAAAAGGTACAGATATGCCTTCTTTGAGGGGACTGATGGCATCACTTTAAATCTTGGTGATTAGGAAAGAACTAAATGGCTTGGGTTGTTATGGATCCAGGGAGATAATTTGATTGACTAAGGCTGTTAGTGTTGTAGTCCCCTCTAAAAGGGTGCTGGCATGCCTGAGTTTACCTTTTCAAAGAGATAAAGAGAATAAATAAGAAATCAGAGACTTGTTTCCTACCAGCAAGGGACTGAGACACAGGACAGAAGAGCAAATCCCACCCTGCAAATTTATTTCCTTAAGGGGGAGGACCAACCCCTTAATTACATTATAAATCTAAATTCTGATGTGGTCCTTGAAAACAAGACAGGACTCACCAAAATGCCAGGAGTTTGTATTTCTTACCTTCTGAAATTGTTTCCCTTCCAAAAAGAATCCAAATCACAAAGTGACAAAATGAGTCTGAAAGACTGAATAGGCCCTTGGGAGTCAGAGTGAGCCTTACTGGAGAAGGAGGATAATTGGGCTACAATTAATCTTTTCCATTGTTTTAATTTGCTATAGGATGGGGGAGGGAAGGCTCTCCCATACTTAATATGAAGTGTTACCTTCAACATTTGCATAGGAAGTAGGGATTTTTCATCTAAAGCTATGGAGACCTAGACATGAGCTATATACTCTAAGGCAGGGGTTCTTAACCTAGGGTCCATAGACTCTCAAAGGGTCTGTGGATAGATTTCATGGGGCTTGTGAATTCTGATGGAAAAGATACATTTAAATTTTCACTAACCTTTAATTTCTATGTAATCAAGTATATTTTAATTTATGTATTTAAAAACAGTATTCTGAGAAGAGTTCCAAAGGATTCAACAGACTGCCAAAGAAGTCCACGATATAAAAACGTTAAGAACCCTTGGTCTAAGGTTTACTGGAAATTTTCTTCCAAAAGCCAATGTTTCTCTAGTTAATTTGCCTAGCTTGTCATTTCAAAAATTGTAAACAAACCACTGCAAGAGCTTCAATGGAAATTTGATGTGCTTGGTGTTTTCTCTTTGGAAAGATGAACCAAAACCTGAATAGATACTTCGTAATTGGGTCCTTGGGGAAAAAAAAACTGACTGAAAATTTATAGCATGTGTAAAGTTCCCTCTGGGCTATCCCCAAACTCACTTCTGCAAGCTAGGCTTTCTAAGGGACAGATCCTTCAGGTTTAAGGTACATTCTGGGTCTGCACTCCTATAGCTCACAAACCCTCCTGAAGGTGCTTACTTTTAATGACCAGCCAGAGGACACCATTAGCTCAAAACAAAGGCATTTACTGAGATGACATCGTAAGAACAGCAGCTAGAAAACATGTCCTATACCTCCCTTCCCCCCTACCAGGGGTACACTCTCCCACAAATGCATATGCCGTTGGTGGGAAGGTTGGGAGCACATGTGGAGAGGCTTGTACTACAGAACACATGTGATCTGGTACCAACTCATGCCTCTGGCACTGTAGGGCCCTAGTATCGCTCTTCATGTTGCTTTCCTTGGGCACAGCTTGTATGAGGTCAGATCATTCATCTGGGCTCCCTCGGCCTGTTCCTTTCCTCTCCACAGCTCAATTTCTATTTTTTGGGGGGGGCAATTGGAGTTTAGTGACTTGCCCAGGGTCACACAGCTAATAAGTGTCAAGTGTTTGGTCTGAGCCCAGATTTGAACTCAGGTCCTCCTGACTTCAGGGCTGGTGCTGTATCCACTGTGTCACCTAGCTGCCCTTCGATTTCTATTTTCCAGGGTTGACTTTCTTCTCAATTCCCAAAGCTCACACTCCTCAGAGCTCTCTCCTGTCTTGATTCACCCCTTAGAGAGCGTGTCTCAATTTTGAAAGGCCATCAGGGCATGGCTGACCATTTGATGAGCCAGTAGCTCATTGCCCTATAATTCCAATCATTTTAATTAAAGAACTTCACACTGCCTAAAGGAGTTACAAATGTTAGCAATTGTTTACACTTCATTTAAAAACCTTAACATCTGGTTGTCTCTTGTCATCTGCCCATTTTGTTCTGCAATTTCATTAAGTGGGAGAGAAATCAGTTGATCAGGAGACCCCCAATAAATCCCCTCCCAACAACACTTGCAACATTTTTAAGGTATCAATTTCTACATTCAGGAATTTGAGAAATATTTGGTGATAGAAAAAAAAAGAGCTTTGGGCTGCATTTATATGCTGTGATTAGGAAAGGGATGTGTCTGATGGGAATGATGGAGTAGAGAAGCATGAAATTGGGATAGGCCAGCTTGAACATGTGGAGGGGTGCCATGTTAGGGGAAATTATGTGTGGGTAGAGAATAACATGAGTGGGAGACTCAAGGAGGAGAAACACATGGCTAGCGGCTGCGGTATCTGGAAATTACTGCTGGCATATTTGAAATTCCAAAGAAGGGTTTCAGAAAACCCTGAAGTTTCTGAGAAGCCCAATTTAATAGGAAAGACATGACATTTCCTGGTCAAATCCAAAGCTGACAAAGGCTGATTCAACTCCAGGTGATGGCAAAAGAGGGTCCTACAGTGTAATTCGTGCCTTGACCTCTCTAAACACTGTTCCCACATACTTTCCTAGAAGCTAAAGATGAGTGGATGTTTGCCATAGAAAAGCACCTCCTTTCCCCCCTTTAAATTTATGTATAGGCAGAGTCATAACTAGCATGGGGGGTAAAATGAGGCTTTGTCTACGGTGCTAATATCTGGGGGGGTTCGGGGAGATATATTTCCTGGGCAGACATGCTGCTGTTGTCTCATAATCTTCCCATGGTACTTGCAACCACTCCTATAGGGATCTGCTGTCAGGGATCTCCTCTCCTGGGGCCACTTTCCCCTGTGACCTCTGTGGGGATGAGGGCTTCCTTCTTTCAAGGATAAGCTAACCCGTTTTTGACATGACCCCACACAGGGGATGGGACTGTGTTCTATATCACTTCCCCACTCCTCATCCTCATGAAATTGTCTCAAGCATAGTTATGGGTAATAGACTCTCTTTTCCAATGGCCCTGCCCTGTCTTCCTACCTCCCACTTCTCCTGACTATTACCATGATGCTGTGTTTGCATTGGGCAGCTTCCTTCCCCATCCACCTTAGAGCCACATTTTGACTGATACTGAGAGGTAAGCCTTGGATGAAAACCTTTGAACACTTAATTTACTGTAAAACAGAACTTCTCACATCTCAGATTCTATTTATTTTTCATAGCTGAAGCTTCTGTTGTTTTTATGCAGGCTTATTTTTAACTTTGGCTTGGATTTTTATGTATGATAGTTATCCATTTTTAAAAAAATGTTTTAGTTACTCATTCAAGAATGGAATCCCTTCTCCAAGCTCATTTATCCTTTTCAATCATATTCAGAAGCTGGAAAGATAAATGTTTATTTATTATTTTTAAGAATAGCTCACATTTATAGTTTGCAAAGCATTTATGTACTTAAAAAAATCACATCCTAGATTTATTACAGCTGACCTGCAGGTAAAAGGCTAGAACTATTATTTAAAGCAGGGCTGGTAAACCTGAGAGCTTGAGGCCACATGTGGCCTTGAAACTGCAGGTTCCCCAGCCCTGATGTAAATACTTCAATTCCACACACATGTCTTTAACAGCAAACCAGACTATAAGATAAAATATTCCAAAGCTCTGAGAAGTAGTTATGTCCCTGAGATCCATTTCATAGATGGATAAGGCAATATCCTTGCACATTAGCCTTTTTTATTATTTTTATGCATTTTTCTATGATATAGGGGAAAAAAATAACCAAAGCTACAGGTCTTACACTATTTTCATATACTAGCCACCTTTTAAAAAGAGATACATTGTAATAGACTCCTTGTTCTTAATAGTTTATAATAATCTATGATTAACACACTAATAAGTTGCCTTTTATGTGGTTATCCACACAGCAGAATGGTTAGACTGGCTCCTAGAATCCAGGTTTACTTTCATCTTCATTTGTAAAAATAGCAAAGTGAAACCACATGTTTGATCCTGACAACAATCCTATAAGAGAGAGGCTTTTATTATTCCCATCTTACAGATGAGGAAGCTAAAGTTCAGAGCAGTAAAGTTGTCCCACACAGCTGGTAAGTGTAGGAAGCAGAAAATGATGAACCTTTTCCTTCCTGACTCCAAATACAGGACTCTATCTATTCACTGGGACCCAAGATTGCCTGGTTCTGTTGACTAGTATTTTGTTTGGTGGGGTGGGGGCAAATCTCTAAAAATGGAATCCAGGACCTTGGAGTGCCACGGCCAAAATCTTAAATTCTCAGTAACTATTTTAATAGAATTTATGAGAAGAAGAGAGATATGAGGCAAGAGAAAGACAAGTATGTGGTAGAAACACTCTCAGGGAGTGGATTTGTGAAGCAGAAAGGCATGTGAGGGGAAAGAGAACAGGAGGGAAAATGAGATAAGGCAGAAGAGAGACCTGATGGGGAGACATTTAGGGTCTCGAGAGGGAGAGACACAGGGATTGATCAAGTCGGGGAAATTTGGGAGATGAAGGTAAGAATGTGGAAGGTATGTAGGATGGAAAAAATGTGGAGCAAGGAAATAGTAATAATAATAGCTAATATGTCTGTATCTTTATCTTTAAGGCTTGCAAAGCACTTTACATATTTGATTCCATTTCACCCTCACAACAGCCTTCTGAGATAGGTGCTTTATCTCCATTTTATAGATGGGAAAACTGAAACTGAAAAAGGTTAAGTGATTTGCTCCATGCTCCCTAGCTACTGAGGATCTGAGAAAGGATTTGAAGTCAGATCTTACTGAATCCAAGTCCATGTTCTATCCAGTACTTTCCTCAAAGGGGAGTGATATGGGAAAGAGAGCAGTTGGGGTGAGGGGTGGAAGGAAAAGAACAGGACAACTAAACCCTAGACAGAGGTTGCCATCCAAATCATTTTATGGCATCCCCACCTGACTTTTCCTACCCTGTCTGAGGATCTCTGTTTAACTTTCTGTAGTGACTACCCATAAGAGCAATGGGAAGTGACTTCTCTGCTTTGGCAGGACCCTTATTTCCTCATCCTTTTCATTTTAGTTTAACACGGGAGTGGGGAACCTGTGGCCTCGAGGCCACATGTGGCCCCCTAGATCCTCAAGTGTGGCCCTTTGACTGAATCCAAACTTCACAGAACAAATTCCCTTAATAAAAGAATTTGTTCTGTAAAACTTAGACTCAAAACTTTAGCGTCAAAAGGCCGCACCCAAGGACCTAGAAGGCCACATGTGGCCTTGAGGCACAAGCGTGAAACAAAAACATTCAGGACTTGTTTTAATGGGGGAAAATACTAAATGGTGGGAACCCAGGCAGCAGAATAGTATTCTTGGTGTGGGGGAAAAAAAGACACACACACAAAAAAATCTAGTATACAACAAACTCTGCCCAGTTGAGAAATCGGTTTCATTTTACTGTGGATTTGGCACAGGTTTAAAGCATTTAGCATTCATTTCCAGGTGCTCCCTGCTATCACAGCTTTTTTCTCCCCCACAGGCCCTTCTACCCCCTTTTCGGCCCCAACCCTTTGGGTTCCGGCTCTTCCCACCAATCCACACTTGCTTTCCAGGTTTCAGCCCAAGACTTTTATTCCTTTTAATCCCTTTTGGTCCCCAAAAGAGGAAAGCACTTTCTTATGTGACTTCTGTGCTTGCCCTCTTTGGCTTCTGGGTCATTGAAGTCATCTGCCTCAGAAGTTTGGGTGATACACTTTGGGCTAAGCCCCTTGAGATCCTCTTTGATTTCTGCCTCCACTCTTTGGCTTTTAGTCTCAGGCACTTTTCACAGGCAGACTGTTCCCTCTTCTCCCCCCCACCTCCTAGTTTTCTGAAAAGCCCTCTAAGCTCTTCACAACCCTGTACCCTGATGGCATCAGCTCCTTTGGTTTCCATGTTAGCCCAAAGTTTATATTCTTATACCCTTCACTGGATTCAAGGATTCACAATGCACGTTTTCATATTGAAGACAATATCTGGCCGTAAGTAGTCTGACTGTTTGCTTTCAATTTTAAAACACTCAAGACCTCACAATTACATCTTCAATTACATCTACAATTACACATAAAATATGGCCCCTGGTCTCAGGTTGCCCTTCAAGTCACGATGGATTTTGAGGGAGGAAGACATTTTTGCTAGCAGAGACAGAGGGAGGATTAGACCTAGTGGAAGAATTATTGTTGGGGGCGGCGGGGAGAGCAGAGATAGAGCCATGTGAGTGAGGAGAGGAATGCGGAACATGAAACATAAGGCAGAGACAGATGGTGGAAAATAAATATGGGGGAGAGAGAGAGGTGAACAGAGTTAGACAAGGCAGGCAAAGAAAGCTAGAGTGGGAAGAGAAATGTGGGAAGGAGAGAAAGGTGGGTGAAGAAAGAGAGCAATACGAAAGGGAAAGAATGGGGTGTCTCTGATTTACAGGGTGCTTCTATTTTCCACCTTTTTATTTTGACTGCCTGGATGTCCAAGAGGATGTTGCTAACCCTACTTGGCCCCTACTAAAATCAGAAGGGCTTCAGAAAAAGAAATCCTAACTGCCCAAAAGAACTTTAAGGAATAACCACTATTATTAGGATAATAATAATTATTATTGCTAATAATAATAATACTTATGTAGTACTTCAAAGCAGAGTGCTTTGTATGTTATCTCAGTTTATCCTCACAGCAGCACTAGGAAGTAGGTGCTACTATCCCATTTTTAATAATAATAATAATGATAGCTAACATTTATATAGTGTCTAACATGTGCCAGGCACTGTGTTAAGTGCTTTACAATTCTTGTATCATTTGATCCTTACAACAATCCTGGTTGGTGTGTGCTATTATTATCCTCATTTTACAGTTAGGGAAACTGAGGCAGCAGATATATGCCCAGGGTCATACAGATAGTAAGTGTCTGAGGCAGGTTTTTAACTCAGGTCTTCCTAACTCCAGGTCTAACACTATCCATTGCAGTTACCTGTGAGAGAACAACCTGAACCTTTTTCTCTACCCCAACTATGAATTATTCAAACTTTGTAGGTCTAAAAGGAAAGGAATTGACTCTTTAGCACTCCCAAGTGCAAAATTCCCTTTCAGGGAGCCCAGAACCTTAGAGTAGCACTATAAGTCTGAAGGGCTAGGGGAGGGAGTAGAGCTCACCAGAAATTAACGGGGTTCTGTTCAGTTGAAATATTTATTAAAAACCTGCTATATTCAACACACTGTGCTAAGCCCCGAGTGTACAAAGCCAAAGTCAGAAAACAGTTGCTGGAGAAATAGCACATGCCCAGTAAGTAAATACAAAAAGGAATAGGGTGTTAACAACTGGGGAAATCAGGAAAATGATGGTACCTAAGCTGAGTCTTGAAGAGAAGTACGGAATCCAAGAGAAAAAGGGGGAGGGGGAGTGCATTTGGGACCGGGGGAGTGCTGGGGACCACGTGTGCAGAAGGGATGGAATGTTATAGATGGGAAAATACTAGTAGGCCAGTTTGATTAGAGTAGAAAGAGTGTGTGGAAGGGAGAGAGTACTATGAAATAAGACTGGAAAGGTAAGTGACAGAGTCAGAGTGTGGAGGACCTTGAATACCAGGTTAAGGATTTTACATTTTATCCCAGAGGTAAAAGGAAGTCACTGAAATTTTTTTATTAGGGGAGTGGCCCATTCAGTACTTCAAAATGGAAATAATAGTAGCACCTGCCTGAAGGAGTTGGGAGGGTCAAATGACGCAATGTACATAAAGCACTTTGTAAGAGCCTAAAGTACTATATAAATGATACCTAGTATTATGATTCTATTTGAAGAATATTGATGTGGCAGCTGTGTGAAGGATGATACTTCATGTTGAGGGTCAGAGATCACATGGGGACAGACAGCCAAAAGTGGTCTACTAGAACCCTCAAAATGTCAGGAAAATATCAAGGAATGCTTCCAATTCCTCTGGAAGCAAACTCAAGGGAGAACATGGACAGGAGTTCAACAGAATGAATGGGCAAGAATGGATGGATTTTGATCTCCATCAGTAGGGGTGATATCCAAAGAGATGACATCACAGGTCCATTTTAATATTTGAGTATTTGCAAGGAAGATCAGGAAGGGAAGAAACTGGACATAGCAGGGGTAGTAGGGGATGGGGTGAGGAAGGAATTAAGAGATTATTGCAGTGCTCTTAATGTACTCTGCAGTACTCTGATGAGGGCCTGAACGAGGGCAGCAGTTATCTGAGTGGAAGGAAGAGGACAGAAGCAAGAAATGTAGAGATAAAATCAACAACATTTGATGACTGGCTGGATGGCAGGGACAGTGAAAAGTTGAGGATGGCTTCCAAGGTTATGGACCTGAGTGGTGGGAAGGATGGTGAGGTCCTCAACAAAAATGGAGAAATTTGGAGAAGGAATAAATTTTGAGAGGGTGGGGAGAAGATAAGGAGTCTGTTCTGGATGTGCTGAACTCTCCTTCACTTAAATCCAATTCATTGATAAGTCAAGACATTATCCTGTGATGTCACTGGCCCTCTTCAAAAGTGAAGCAACAACAACAGTAACAACAACAACGAGAAATTGAGCTACCTGGACATCCAGGTAATGATGCCTAGGCAGTTGGTAATTTAGGACTGGAGTTCAGGAAAAAGATTAGGGGTGATTAATAGATTTGGCCATCACCTGCGTTAAAAAGACAGTGAAATACATGGGAGTTGATGAAATCTTGAGAAATGAAGAGAAGAAAGTATAAGTCTGGGTCTTGGAGTATGCCCATAACTAGCAGCTAGGTGTTGTGGATAAAGCCGTGGACCTAGAATTAGGAAAGTCTGAGTTCAAATCCTTCCTGACACTTACTAGCTGTGTGACCCTAGGCAAGTCATTTAGTTTCTCTCAGTCTGATGCTGAGAGAGGATAATAAGAGCATGTTAATGAATTAGTGTGAGTTACAAATGGGATAACATTTAAAGCACTATGAAAATGTTAAAATGTGGTATAAGTGTTAGCTATTATTATTATTGTTATTACATAGTTTGAGGGCCCATCAGTGAGTTGGGGGATGTCTATCCCAAGCATGTGAAGACTTGCCCAGTGGAATGGATAGATGAGACCAATTTGTTGTAGTGGCCACGAAGGTAGCCGAAGCAGGCTCTGTTGAGTGCTTAGAGCTTGGTCAGACACCCAAGACACCAGGGAAAGCCACTACATCCTGGGCCACAGCCAGATGTCCTGACTTTTGTCTTGACACTGGACTTGGATGACTCTGGAAGAGAGAGTGAGGCTGATGACTTTGCGCAACTTTGCCTTACTTGAATCCGATTCATGTACAAGTCAAGACATCACCCCATGAATGTCATTGGTCCTCTTTGAAAATAAAGGATAAACAACATTATTACCTAATAGGTAGAAGAAGGTGGATCCAGGAAAAGAAACTGAGAAGAAACAGTTGAACAGGTACTTTCAAATGACCAAACGTGTCACAGAAGTCAAAGAGGAGAACGTCTAGGAGTGGGGAGTGGCTGACAGTGTTAAATGCTTTAGAAAGGTCCAGTAGAATGAGGACTGAGAAAAGATTGATGGACTTGGCATTTCAGAGATCACTGGTGACCTTGGAGAGAGCAGTTTCAGTTGAGAGGTAAGGTTAAAGCAAAAGATTGAGAAATGAATGGGATGTAAGAAAATGCAGACACCAAATATAGAAAACCCTTTCTAGGAGTTTGGATGTGAAAAGAAGAAGAGACATAAGATAGCAATTAGGGGGAATGGCAGGATCAAGTGAAAGGATTTTAAGAATTGGGGTCGTAGGTGATGGAGAAGGAGCCAGTATATAAAGAGAGATTGGAGAAGAGATAAAGTGAGGGAATTTTCTAGGGGCCAAGCTACTGGGTGGGGTCAAAATAAAGAGCTTAGGTTGAGGTGTTAGCCTTGGCAAGAAGATAGAGGTACCTCTTCAACTGAGACTAAAGCAAAAGAGCAGAGAATGAGGGAAGACAAAGAGGGAGGTTGGAATAGCAGAGAAGGAGAGACTCATGATGTCTGGCTTTTGCTTTCTCCATAAAATAAGAAGCCAAGTATTCTGTTGAGAAGGGACAGCAAAGGATATGGTGGAGGAGACAAGAAAAGATCTAGAGTAGCCTTTCTGGAAAATGTGATAAAGAGTCAGAAAAGAATAAAAAAAATTGTCATGGAGCAGCGAAGGTTAAGTTGAGATTACATAACACAGATTTGTAATGAATCCAGTCAGAATCATTCAGCAGCTACAAATAGGAAGGGTGAAGGCAATGGTGGAGGTAGTTGGGTTTAGGGTCTGGCAAAGTGGATGACAAATAGACAAGGAGTCAAAGGAATTAAGGGGAGCTGGTAGTGTTTGGTTGAATGAGTCATCCATAGGGTAGAGACCATAAAGGTCAAGAAGTGAGGCCAAAGGAGGGATGATGGCCTGGGCAAACAGGGAGGGACAGAAGGACTGAAAGTTAGGGTAAAAATGAAGAATAAATTTAGGGAGAGTGAGGCAGAGAGATAGATTGAAGGGTAGGAAGTTATGGTTGAAGAGAAGCATTTCAGATTTCTGGATCTTGGCAGTGGAACATTTATGGTTAGATCAAGGGTATAATCAAGGGTCAGATCAAACACTGTGTGGGGCTGAGGTAGAATGGAGATTGATGCCAGGGAATTTTAGGAGGTTGATGATTTGGAAATCAGGGGAATATTGACATAAATGGGCAGATAGCTGGTACAGTGAATAGAGTCCTGAGCCTGAAGTCACAAAGACTCATCTTTCTGAGTTCAAATCTAGCCTCAGACATATTAGCTGTGTGACCCTGGGTGAGTCACTTAACCCTGTTTGCCTCAGTTTCCTTCTCTGTAATAATGAGCTGTAGAAAGAAATGCCAAATCACTCCAGTATCTTTCCCAAGAAAACCCAAAATGGGGTCACAAAGAGTCAGACATGTCTTAAATGAATGAACAACAATATTGACATGTATATTAAAGTCTCAGTATCAGAGCAGTAATTGGGGTCAAGAGGAAGATTTTGAGTCAGGTACTGAATTTCCTGAGAAAGGAGGGAGAATGACATGGAGGTAGGGAGAAAACTGCAACAAGAAATTGAGTCAGGTGTTAAAGAGGACATGAACTTCAAAGAAGGACAGGTTACTGAGTGATGGTGGCAAAAGGACAACTTGAAAATGGAAGTAAAGAGCAAGGAATATGCCTAATTTTCCATTTTGCTTTATGCTTCAAGGAACATATTGGAGATGGTGGCAGGGGATTCACTATCTTCTAGGGATAGTTGGTGAAAAGAGTATGAATTGAAAAGATCTAGGATAATAGTAGTTTGTTAATGATAGCTAGGGAGTTCTAAAGGGTACAGAGGACAATATGGACTGTGAGGAGACAGGGCTGAGATAGATAGGGAAGATAATAGAGTTGTGCTGGCTCTCCAGAAAAGAAAAACATACACAGGATACACTAAGTTTGATCTGCATTAGTAACATTTTCTCCCTAATTTTCTTAAGCCCAGACAATCAACAAAATAACAAATCAAATCTTGATTTGTAGAATTTCCCAATTTCTACATTAAAAATTTAACTATTGGCTTTCCCAAGTTGGTCTGAGATGCTTCCAGCCTTCACTGGATGAGATTATGGGGAGAGAAAGGAAAATTATTTTTATGTCATAAAATCTTGACTGAATCAGAGGGACTGGAGAGCATGAGGAGGGAACAGGTCCACCACAACTTGGGGAATTATAGTTCAGGGATAGCCCCATCCCTCCCTCCAGGATCCTGCAATAATGGAGCAATTTCAGTGTATACTCTCATGGCTTCTGACTCCAAGAGGCCAGGACCTCTTACAGCTATGAAACCCCAGTAATAAAGGAAGAATAAGATGGTCCCTAGAGACTGGGTTGAACTTACATTCCACATCCATTCCAGGACCTCATCTCAAGATGGCAGGGGCAAGGGCACACTCAGAAGATACCCCGATTAGTGGTAAAGGCACTCAGCTTCCAGTATCATCAAGTCTTTGTAGGTGAGTCTCTGTATTTTTGGGTTGATGAAACTCAAGATCTGAGTATAATTTATGGTCAGATCAAGTTTAGACAGCTAGTAAATGACAGTAGCAGGATTAGAACCCAAGCCTCCTGAATCCCTTAACTCCAACATTTTGCTATGATTGCCTCTTATTTGGGCCCCTGAAATCACACACCCTACAAGCCCTGGGGAGAGCAATACGGCCTCAGCAGGATAGCCCTGTGCCAGAGCAGCACTTAAATGGTAGCTTTTGCTCCTAGACTCACTGTTAGCATAGGGACCTCGTCAGCGTGTTTAATTGCAAATGTGTTTTCTCCTAAAGATGTAGGATGCAACCTACCCATGTGACACTAGAGGGAGCAATAATCTAAATTCCTGAGACTGGATCAGGGATGGAAAACCCTTTTTCTCTATCAGTGGCCAATGACCCCAGATACAAAATCAATTAGAAGTCACACACAAGCGAAAAACTTACAGTGAGCCTTAAAAATCAGACTCTTTGAGGTTAAAAGCTTGGGGTTTTCATTTTTAAGAAAAATATAAAGCATGCAACTCACTAATTTTTTGAAATTAAGAAGCACTTTGTTACTAAATTAAGAGTACTTTGTGAAGAATCCCTTTATCTTTACTAGCCTACCTTATACTATATATGCTTATTTGGGTATACTGTATGCTATATCCTCTAGAAGACTATGAAAGAAGCTTTTTTTTTTTTTTACTTTTTTTTATATTTTTTTATTTTTAACATGTGTTTTTAAAACTTTGGATTACAAATTTTCTCCCTTCCTCCCTCCCCACCCACCCTCATCAAAGAGGTAAGCATCTGGATACAGGTTATAGATGTGTAGTCATGCAAAACACTTCCATAGTAGTCATGTTGTGAAAAGCTAAGTATATTTCCCTTCATCCTACCCTACCCCTCATTTATTCTATTCTCTCTCTTGACCCTGTCCCTCCTCAGAAGTGTTTATTTTTTATTATCCCCTCCCCCAATCTGCCCTCCCCTCTATCAATCCCCTGCTCTCTTGTCCCCTTCCCCCCTTATTTTTCTGTAGGGTAAGATACATTTCCATACCCCATTGTGTATGTTATTTCCTCCTTAAGCCAAATCCTATGAGAATAAGATTCACTCATTCCCTCTCACCTTCCCCCATTTCCCCTCCACTGTAAAAGCCTTTTCTTGTCAGTTTCATGTGAGATAATTTACCCCATTCTACTTCTCCCTTTATCCTTCTCCCATTATAATCTTCTCTCACCCCTTAATTTTATTTTTCAGATATCACCCCTTCATTTTTTAAGGTGTTATTTTCTTCAGTATTTTTGGGGGGTTCCTTTAGCATCACTCTCAGTTTTTCCTCTACTTCTCTTACTTGCTTCTCAAAAGTCCTTTTTGAGCTCTTCCATGGCCTGGGACCAATTCATATTTTTCTTGGAGGCTTTGGATGTAGGAGCTTTGGTTTCTTTGTCTTCTTCTGGTTGTGTGTTTTGATCTTCTTTGTCACCAAAGTAAGATAATGTAGTCTGACTCCTTTTGCACTACTTGCTCATGACCCTGGCCAATTACTTGAGTTATAAACTCTTTGTTAAGGTAGGGGTCTGTTTCCAGTGTGGAGAATGTACTGTCTCAAGCTTCAGAGGTTTTGTGTAGCTGTTTTCAGAGATACTTCTAGGGACCTGTAAATTTTCAGTTCTTCCAAGGTACTATGATCAAGGGTGAGGTGTTTACTCCTTTCCTGGCCTGTGCTCTGGTCTATGAGTGACCACAAGCACTCTTTTCTGTCTTGGAACTGTGAGGAGGATTTCCTCTCCACAGCTACTACAAGCTCCACCATGCCAGCACTCTTCCTCACCCAAGGATCACCACCCAGAACCATGACCCAGATCCAAGCACGGGCAAAGCAAGAGATTCCTGCCTCAGCACCAGCAAAGAGATCCCTGCAATCCCCTTCTGATCAGCCACTCAATTCCCCCCTCAGTCTGTGGGCTCAGGAGGTAGCCTCCACCCCAGGGCCAAGTTCAGGGAATGGGGCTGGGATCCCCTGCTTCTCTCTCACCATAGAAACAGACTTTTCCCACTGACCTTCTAAGTTGTCTTTGGTGTTCATGGGTTGAGAAATCTGGAAACCACCACAGCTGCCTGTGATTCAGTCCTCTGAGGCCTGCTCCAGGTTCACTGAGGCCTGTTTTGCCTGTGCACCCACGCCGAACTGCGTTCCTCTCCCAGTCTGGTGAGATTTGCCTTTCTGATTAACCATCCAGGTTATGTTGGGCTGGAAATTCATTTCACTCTGTCTTTGTGTGGGTTCTGCTGCTTTAGAATTTGTTTAGAACCATTTTTTATAGGTATTTGGAGGGGTTTGGAGGAAAGCTCAAGCAAGTCACTGCTTTTACTCCACCATCTTGGCTCTGCCCCTGAAAGAAGCTTTTTGAGGGCAGAGTCTGAGTCATTTTTCATGTTTGTTTCACCTTGGTCTGATGCAATGCCTTTCATATAGAAGATGTTTTATACATGTTTGCTGGCATTTGAAGAATAATAAATAATCCAAGAAATAATAAAATAAAATTTTCTTCAGTCCCATATTATGACAAGTTAGAGACAGAGGAAGAGATAAAGAAATAGAAAGAGGGAGCCTTGGGGAAAAGAAGCAGAGGAAGAGAGAAAAGAAAAGATATGGAGGGAGAGAGTACCAGAGAGAAGAAAAAGGAAGGAGTAGTGGGCACGAGAGGGCAATAGAGGAGGGGGGAGAAGTAAAAGAGGGAGGAAGACAGGAAAAGGCAGCAATAGCAGCAGAGGAAAGAAAAGATGATGGCCCAAACCATCTGCCTTGTAACCTTTTCTAGGTCTGGCTTCCTGTGTTTGGTATCACCTCCTGGCCATTCTGCCCCCTCTTACTCTTCTCACTAGGGGGCTACAGGTATCCCCAAGCCTCCCTCTCATTTTCTTTCTCATTTTCACTCATTAAGAACCTACTTTCAGATTGCACTAAAGTGAAAATGAAATGTCATCCTTCCTAATCAATCAACAAGCATTTATCAAGTGCCTGCCTTCTATGTGTCAAGCACTGTGTTAGGAACTAGGGATACAAAGAGCAAAGTTAAAAAAAAAAGTCCCTGCCCTCAGGCAGCTTATATTTTATAGACAACATGTACAATATACCTATGTTTAAAGTAAATGTGAAGTGATTTTGGGACAGAGGCTCTAGCAGCCGGGGAGATCATAAAAGGCCTCATGTGGGAGGTTGAGCTACATTCAAAGGAAACTCAAATTTCCTTTGAAATCTCTTCCTAGAAAGAGAGCACATTCTAGTGAAAGAGGAGAGCTTGTGCAAAGGTACAGGGATGGAAAATGGAAAGTCTTGGGTGGAGGATAATAAGACAGCCAGTTTGACTGAACGGAAGAGTATGAAGGCAAGTAATGTATAATGATCAGGAAAATTAGGTTGGAGCCAGGATGTGAAGGGCTTTAAACACCAAACAGAATAGTTTGCTTTTGGTCCTAGACATGATAGGGAATCACTGAAGTTAATTGTGCATAGGAGTGAAATGTTTAGACCTGTTCTTTAGGAATATCACTTTTGCATCTGAGGGGAGAACCATGAGGCATGGAGACTGAATAGGAGGCTATCTTAATGGTACAGGCAAAAGATGGTAGACTGAGGTGGTGGCTGTGGTGGCCATTCTGGCCAGGTAGATAGAATGGGATTGATTTGAGGGATGTTGTGCAGTTAGAATTGACAAGATTTGGTAACTGACTGTATACATGGGAAGAGTAAGGGTGAAGAGTCAAAGATAACTCTGAGGTTTTAAACCTGGACTCCTTGAAGGATGGTGATGACATCTACTGAAGTAGGGAGTTTTATAAGAGGGATAGAGGAAAGATCACGAGTTCTGTTTTGGACATGTTAAGTTTGAGATGCCTATGTTACATCTAGTTCAAAATATCTACTAAATAACTCTCAGTAGAGAGATTAGGGGTGGACAGATACACCAAGTAGTCATTCCCAGAGGTATTTGTATTTTAATAGGGGTCAAAAACTTAAGGTAAAGGAATAAACCCTAATGCTGTCACTTAATTTTATTTTTTGCTTTTTGGTGAGCAATCGGGTTAAGAAACTTGCTCAGGGTCACACAGCTAGTAAGTGTCAAGTATCTGAGGCCAGATTTGAAATCAGGTCCTCCTGACTCCAAGACCAGAGCTCTATCCACTGTGCCACCTAGCTGCCCCCTAATGCTGCCATTTTAGGCATTACCCAGTTGATAAGAGTGAATGGGAGAATTTTATATTGGGAATTTCCTAGTACTCCTTTTAAAAAATTATTATTTATCATTTTAAACATTCTTTTCTCTTTAAATTTTGAGTTTCAAATTCTCTCCCTCCCTCCTACCCTTCCCCAACCCCCAGAAAAGGCAAGAGATATGGTATCAATTATACATGTGAAATCATGCAAAACGTATTTCCATATTAGCCATTCACAAAACAAAGCAAAAAAAAAAAAAAAAAGAGAAAATTATACTTCAGTTTGTACTAAGAGTTCATCAGCTCTCTCTGGAGGTGGATAACATTTTTCATCACAAGTCCTTTGGAATTGTCTTGGATCATTGTATTGATCAGAGTAGCCAAGCTTTCACAGTTCTTCACCATTACAACATTGATTATATAATATTCATAATGGTGTCACAATAATCTTCTTACTTCACTTTGAATCAGTTCATATAGGCCTTGCCATGTTTTTTTTTTCCTGAATGCCCTCCCCCTCATCATTTCTAATAGCACAATAGTATTCCATTACATTCATATATCACAGCTCGTTCAACTATTCCTCAATTGATGGGCATCCCAACAATTTACAATTCCTTGCCACCACAAAAAGAGCTGCTATAAATATTTTTGTACATATAGGTTCTTTTCCTTTTCCTTTGATCTCTTTGGGATACAAACTTACTATGGTCTAGTAGACCTAGTAACCGGCTCAGAGAGTATGCAGAATTTTATAGCTCATTAAGCATTGCTCCAAATTGTTCTCTGGAATGGTTAAACCATTCACAACTCCACCAACAGTTTATTAGTGTACCTATTTTCCCTTATTTCCTCTGGCATTTGTCATTTTTGATAGGTGTGAGGTAGTACTTCAGAGCTGTTTTAATTTGCCTTCTTCTAATCAATAGTGATTTTGAGCATTTTTTTCATAGGACTATAGATAGCTTTGATTTCTTCTTTTAAAAACTGCCTGTTCATATCCTTTGACCATATATCAATTGGAGAATGACTCTTATTTTTGTAAATTTGATTCAGTTCCCTGTATATTTGAGAAATGAGGACTTAGAGAAACCTGCTGTAAAATTTTTTTGATACCACTTTATTGTCTATAGTTTTGTTTTGTTTAGTTTTGTTTGCAAAATGTATTTGTCTTAATTATATTTTTTAATTAGGTATGTTTTTGTTTTTGCTTTGTCTAAGTGAGATTATGATTGCTACTCATGCCAATTTTTTTAACTTCAGCTGAAGTATAACAGACACTGCTCCAGACCTTTATTTTAACTGTGTGTGTCTTTCTGGTTCGAGTGTGTTTCTTGTAAACAACATATTGTTGGATTCTGGTTTCTAATCCATTCTGTTATCTGTTTCCATTTTATGGGTGAGCTCATCCCATTCACATTCACAGTTATGATTACTAACTATGCATTTCCCTCCATCCTATTTTCTTCTGTTTTTCCTTCTTTTTTTATCCTATTCCTCCTCAAAAGTCTATTTTGTTTTTGACCACTGCCTCCATCAATCCTCCCTCCCTATTATCATCTCACCACCCTCTCTCTTATCCCCCTTCCCTCCGATTTTCTATTGGGTAAGACAGATTTCTGTACACAACTGAGTGTGTATGTGTATGTGTGTACATACATATATATGTATACAAATACATATGTATGTGTTTATGTATATTGTGTATATGCATACACACACATTCTCCCCTGTTTGAATCAATTCTGATGGAAGTAAAGTTGAAGCATCGTGCTACCACCCCTCCCGTTTACCCCTCCAATATAAAAGCTTCCTTGTGTGCCTTTTTTATGCAAGAAAATTTTCCCTATTCTACCTCTCCCTTCTCCCTTCTCCTAGTGCATCCATTTTTCTCACTCCTTCATTTTTTTTAGATCATCCCAACATAATCAACACTCATGCCCTCTGCCTATGTAACTCCTTCTAATTCCCCTAATAATGATAAAGTTCTTAGAAGTTACATGTATCCTCTTCCCATATGGGAATGCAAACAGTTTAACTTTATTGAATCTCTTGATTACCCTTTCATGTTTACCTTTTTATGTTTCTCCTGAGTTCTTGTGTTTGAACATCAAATTTTCTATTCAGTTCTGTTCTTTTCATCAGGAGTGCTTGAAAATCTTCTATTTCATTAAATGTCCATTCTCACCCTCCCACCCACCCCCACCCCTCAGAAGGATTATACTGTTTTGCTGGGCAGTTTATTTTTGGAATATTTCTGGAATATTTTGAGAACTCTTTCAGGAGGTGATTCGTGGATTCTTTCCATTTATATTTGACCCTCTGAATTTAAGGTATCAGGGCAGTTTATCTTGATAATTTCTTTTTTTTCCCTTTTTTTGGGGGGGGCTAGGCAATGGGGTTAAGTGACTTGCCCAGGGTCACACAGCTAGTAAGTGTCAAGGATCTGAGGTCAGATTTGAACTCAGGTTCTCCTGACTCCAAGGTCGAAGCTCTATCCACTGTGTCATCTAGCTGCCCTTTTGATAATTTTTTGAAATAGGATGTCTAGGCTCTTTTTTTGATCATAGCTTTCAGGTAGTCTAATAATTCTTAAAAGATCTCTTCTCAATCTAATTTCTGGATCAGTTACTTTTCTGATGACATATTTCAAATTTTCTTCTTTTGTTTACTCTTTTGACCTTGTTTTATTGTTTCTTGATGTGTCATGGAGTCATTAGCTTCCATTTGTCCAATTCTAATTTTTAAGGAATTATTTTTTTCAGTGAGCTTTTGTACCTCTTTTTTCATTTGGCCAATTCTTCTTTTCAAGGAGTTCTTTTCTTCAGTGAATTTTTGTGCCTCTTTAACAAGCTATTACTTCTCTTTTCATGATTTTCTTGCATCAGTCTCATTTCTTTTACCAGTTTTCCTCTACCATTCTTATCTCTTTCTTTAACTCTTCCAGGAATTCTTGTTGGGCTTGTGTTCAATTAGTATTTTTCTTTGAGGCTTTGCTAGTATATTATCACATTGTTGTCTTTAGATTTTATGTTTTGGTCTTCCCTTCCACTATAGTAGCTTTCTATGGGCAAGTTTTTTTTTCTCTTTTTTTCTTATTTCTTGACTTTGAACTTAATGTTAAAGTGATCTCTGCTGACCAGGTTATGGGAAAGTATTGTTCCAAACTTCAGTCTTTTTCATGCTGCTGTTTTTAGAGCTAGTTCTGAAGGTCTGCAAGTTTTTGCTGCTTCCAGGGTCGTGTGATCCTGGGAGTAGTGTGGTCACTGCTCTCCTTCTTTTGTTCTTTAGTCTTTACCCAGGAAGGGCCCCTGCTCCCTTGTGAACAACCACATGGCTCCTCTCCACAGGGACCTATGATCCAAGCTGCTATGGGCAATAGAGTTGCCAATCAGCACCAGCTGTACCCAGTGTTAGAAAAGGGTCTCTTGTGATCACTTTCTGACCAGTTGTGTGACATTCCCATGACCCTACCCCACTCCCTTTACCGTTTCTGGGCTGAGAGCTCCTGAAGCTGCTGCTGCACTCTGGGCAGGCCCTAACCTGGGTGTCATAGACCTCTCCTGCCAACCTCCTAAGTCGTCTTAGGCCAGAAAAATGTCTCCCTCTGACCTTTTGTTGGATCTACTGCTCCAAAATTTGATTTGAGTAGCTATTTTAAAGTTGTTTGGAGGGGAATGTTGGGAGAGTTCAGCTCGGTTGCTGCCAGTACTCTGCCATCTGGGTCCTTACGTCCCCTCCTTGATAATATAGCACAGTAGCTTCCTACTTCATCTACACTCATATATCCTCTGGTCTCTAATCTCTGCAACCTTCGCTGTCCCCCTCTCTCTGCCAAGAATAACCTGCTCCCCTCATTACTTCATCTACCATCACTGACTCCCAGATGACTAGGGCTGATCCTGAGGCCCCATGTGTCTGGGCTTAGAATCTCCACTGTTTCCACCTTTGCTCAGTCTCTTAATTGACTCCATCTTCTGGTTATCTGCACAACCCATCACTATCACTGTGCCCAGTTTCTCTTCCCTGCATTCCAGTGACCAAACTATTTGCTCAGCACCTGCTCTTCTCAGAAAGCCATTTTAGTGACTCACTGAGAGAAGGCCAGGGATTCCTATATCATGGGAACACTTATTCAGCCACATTAGTTTGTGGAACTTCTTAGTCAGAGCTGTAGGACAGGAGAGACAAAACAGGCCTTTAGTTTTAGATAATTGAAAAAAGGCAGAGGGCAAGATTGAACTAGGTGAAATAATAATGATAATAATAATAATAATAAAAATATATAATACAATAATAACAAAGCTAGCATTTATATAGCACATGCTGACTCAGTTGATCCTCACAGCAATCCTGGGAGATAGGTAATCTTATGATTTCCATTTTACAGATAAGGAAACTGAGGCTAAGAGACATTAAGTGACTTGCCCAGGATCATACAGCTGATAAGTGTCTGAAGCAAGATTTGAACTCAGGTATTCTTGTCTCCTAATCCAATACTCTCTCCACCATGCTACCTACCTGCCTCACTTCTAAGCAAAATACCCCTCTCTCCTCCCATGCCACCCCTAAAGACCCTATTCTCTTCTCCTGTCAGCAACAGAAAAATGACTTCAATGTTATAGTATCTATATATTCATCCCCTTTACTTCAACATCATAGAATGTTAGAATCGTTCAAAATATCTTCAACATAATTTACTGATTGAGGAAAACGAGGCCCAGGAAGACAAAGCTACTTGTCCAAAGCCTATCAGCTTTAGTGACAGAGGCAGGACCAGAATTCAGGGGAAAGAGAATGGAAGGGCTCCCCAAGGCACCTGCTCCTGCTGGGCCTATCCTGTGGGCCATCCCAGGTTTGCAGATTCTTTTTGAGAGGGGTCATAATAAAATGGAAAGAGCCCAAGACTGAGCATTAGGAGTCTTGGGCACTCGCTTCATTTCTGCCATCGAATTAGCTATGCAACTCCAGGCAAAGTTTTACTTCTCTTGGTTCCTTCACCTAAAAATTGTGAGTCAAACAAAATGATCTTTGAAGTTTCTTCCAGCTGTGACCGTCTGAGATTTCTTTAAATATAGTATCAGTTCAGAGAGTTCTGCAGAGCCAGTGGGAATCTTGTGTGTCATGATAACCCGAGGAACAGTGCTCTGGCCACTGGAGGCAATGGGATCCCAGACCAGAGGATACCATGGTGCTGTTGTAGGCTGTCTGGTGACCTCTACTGTCCCGAGCTCTGGGAGGTATCTCTCCCACTCTGATCCTGGTCTTTCCCAGAACCTTTGGCAGCTCAGTGGTGCAGCAGATAGAGTGCCGGGCCTGGAGTCAGGAAGACTCATCTTCCTGAGTTCAGATCTGGCCTGAGACATTTACTAGCTGTGTGACCCTGGGCAAGTCACTTAATCCTGTAGGCCTCACTTTCCTCATGAACTCGAGAAGGAAATGGCAAACCACTTCAGTATTTTTGCCAAGAAAACCCCAAAAGGGGTCATGAAGGGTCACATATGATTGAAATGACTGAACAACAACAACATGATGGACGGGATATTTGAGAACTATTAAAATAATAGTGGCTCGAAGTAAAGTAAGACTGCTCGAAAGGCAATTCAGGACTTCTTTCCCTTTCAGAACGTGCAGGTGACACTTTGTATGTGTATAACTGGGGCATTATGATACTTGGGATCCTACAACAGTAGCATCCAAATTAGCTAATGTGCAGCCTGGTGGTATAATGGATAGAGCACTGGACCTGGAGTCAGGAAGAGCTGAGTTCAAATCCTGCCTCAGACGTTAACTAGCTGTGTGACCCCGGCAAGTCATAACTTCTCTCAGACTCAGTTTCTTCAACTGTAAAAGGGGCATCATAAGAGCATCCACTTCCCAGGATTGTTGTGAAGATAAAATGAGAAAATATTTGTAAAGCACTTTGTAAACCTTATAGTATAAATGTTAGCTATTATTAACATACATTATATACCTTCCAGAATGGCAATGTTAAGCTAATAAGTGAATTATCCAGTGAGGGAATGTAATATTTAAGTTTTCCACCAGATGGAGAGATATTCAAGCTACTTGCTAACTGGTCTCATCAGAGTCTCTCAGGTGCATGTGTGAGAGTCTCCCAAAAGGTTGCAATATCACCTCTGACCATCAGAGGAAACTGTCATGCCCCACTCTTTGTGACCCCATTTGGGATTTTCTTGGCAAAGATATTGGAGTGGTTTGCCATTTCCTTCTCCAGTTCATTTTATACATGAGGAAACTGACACAAACAGAATTAAATGACTTGTCCAAGGTCACCACAGCTAGTAATAAGTGTCTGAGGCCAGATTTGAACTCAGGAAGATGAGTCTTCCTAATTTCAGGTCTGGCATTCCCAGAGGAAGATAAGGAAGAGGGTGCCAGAGGAAAAGTCCCAAACTACCTGTACTTGCATGTAGTAGAAAGTGTTCAAGGAAGAAGCATTGTGCCCTGGTCTCCATTGTCTCAACATTCAGGTGCCACAGATTCAGGTTATGCTTCCTCTGCTGGTGACATCATTGCCTGACATAGTCTTGGGTCCCACTGCCCGGCACTCCCAATCCCAAAGTCTTAAGCTGATGGCAAAGGCAGCTCACTGCCCTCTGCCCTGAATGGCAACCAGAGAGCATTCAGCTCAAGGGCAAAGAAGGAAAAGTGCTCCAGACATGTATGCCATGTATGTGTACAAATCCCATGCCCCCTTCTATCCTATCTCATGTCTTTTTGCCAGTTGTGGAAGTACTTAGGGCCATATGGCTTCTTTCCCAGTGTCTCACAAATTCTGTTTCCCTAGGCAGGAAACATCCTGCAGAGATGAAGTGGTGCCCACAGAAACACTTGATACACAAAGAAACCATGATGCAGAGTAGGAATAAAGACCCTCTTTGGCTGCACCACCCCAGGGCAAAGGTCCTTGTTGTTTCATGTGTATTTACCACTAAAGAATGCAGCTTCACCCGGAAAACCTCGGGTTTCAGGGCGTCAGCCCTGAGCTTGCTCACTTCTCTTGGGTTCCATCTGAGGAGGATGCTGGAGGGCCTTTTTGCACAGGAGTTTCCATAATTCAGAGACTTTTTCTTCAACCTACTTCAAACCCCACTTGAAAGCCTAGTATAAATCACAGGCTGGGCATGCTCTCACCCAGCCCACAATGTCCACAAGCTTAAGTCCTAGACATGTATATGGTTTGGCTCTCCATTCACTTTCACCTTCCACACTTTTGGTATGATATACTTTCAGAGGTGTCACTAAAATGATAAAGAATTGCAAGAAAAAGGCCATGTGGCCCTGTTGGGGCCTGAAAGCAGGGCAACTAAGAAACAGTAATTGAATGGGACTCAATCCATGGTAATGTACTTGCCAACACCCTAATAACTGATGTGAGCTTTTAATTAAAATTTTTTTAACATCTCAATGTTTATTTAGGGGCTCATTATAACAATACCTTACACTTGTATAGATTGTATACCTTTTAAAGCACTTTCACCTACTGGGATCCTGCTGTAAGCTGGGCAGGCATAATTACCCCCACTTTATCAATAAGGAGACTGAGGGGCAGAGAGGGGTTAGGTAAATTGTCTAAAATCTTATGAGTAATCAGTGACAGAGCAGTACCCAAACTCCTGGTCCCACACTCTTTCCACTGTATTGCTTTCCATGGCATCTCCAGGGAATTTTAAGAGATCAAAGGCTTCCTTTTAGATGAGTTCAGTAAGTAGACAATGGGTTTGCTATTCAAAAACTCAAGGTGGGAGGATGGGAATTGAGTGATGGAGTTAGGAAGAAGGGAATATACGTGGGAAAAATTCACCACAAATAGCTTTGACCAGATTCTTCACTGTCCACTCAATCTGGGTGAAGCACTATGTCCTGTGGACCGCTCTCTTCCCTCTGATTACCTTCTTTTCCTTTCTTTCTTCCGATATGGACATGAAAACCATTTGGCAATGGTTGCCCTATGATAGAGCAAGAGGAGGCTCGAAGCCAGAAAGGAATAAAGAACTCTCTTCCTGAGCTGAGTCAGTCAGCAAGTGATGCTCATTAGCAGAGCTGACTCAAGGCTGCTTTATTACCTTCCCGTGGGCTGCTACCCTGCCCCCTAGGCACCCTGGCAGGTGGCAGCCTGGCACACCTGCATACATAATGGGACAGGCGGCCTGTGGCAAAGCAAACTATTCCTGTACATTATCAGCATTAAGACCTGGTCATCATGAATAATACAGGGTTTTTCTGATATATTATCTTATCTATCAGTGACACACGGTACTTCCATCAGTGGCACAAAATCACAGAATACCAGAGCTGGGCATCACCTAGCCCAACCTCCTCATTTTGAGATGAGGAAACTGAGGCTCAAGAGGTGAAGGGACTTGCCCATATAATGATCTCTGACATAGGTATTGTTGGCTCAGATATTGTTTCCCAAGCAATAATTCTCCTCCCTTTTAATGTTGTTGGGGAGAAGCCAGAAAGACTTAGAGGTGAAGCAGAGAACACAGAAGTGAACCTCTGGGGGCTGAGGACAAGGGAACCGTTGATACCAGAAAACAATACAGGATGTAGAGGCTGGATGCTGAGAAGAGAGACCCTTGAATCACGAACACAGCCTTCCCAGACTGTCCTGGGCCCCGCCCTGATACCCTGCTTCTACTAGATGGGTAATCTGCCCTTAAAAGATGGAGGAGGAGGAGGAGGAGAATGATGATGATGATTCACATTTATATAGCACTTGGGGATTGACAAAGTACTTTCCTCACAATTCTGTGGTGTAATATTTCCTCCATTTTACAGCTGTGGAAATTGAGACTTAGAGAAATGATGTGATTTGCCTATGACCACATAGGCCCTATAGGGCAACTAGGTTGGCACAATGGATAGATTGCTAGACCTGGAGTCAGGAAGAATCATCTTCCTAAGTTCAAATCTAGTTTCAGACACTTACTAACTGTATGACTCTGTGTGAGGGACTGTCTGATGTTGGCAACTGCCAGGTGGGTGCTGTGGCAAGATTAGGGTAAGATCTGGGCATTTGGAAGTCGAGGCAGGGGCTGTGGTAGGTGGAGTCGTGGTGAACTGGGATGGGCTGGGTACGGAGAAGCCCTGAGGCAGTGGGCAGTGCTATGTGAGATAAGCTGGGTGCAAGGAAGTAGCCGGAGCTTGTGCTCCTGAGGCAAGGGGCGGTGCCACGTGGGAGTGGGACGGCAGAGGACGAGTTCCCTTTGCTTAGTCCCCTCCCTAAGTGCAACGTCAACCCCAGACGCCTCCTTCCTGTGACCTTCCTGACTTCCTGGGTCCCTTTGTGTAGCACTGACCCCAGACGCCTCCTTCCTGTGTCCTTCCTAACTTCCTAGGTCACGTACTCTGTCTATGCACTAATCCCAGACGCCTCCTTCCTGTATCCGGTCCTAGCCTCCTGCGTCACTCCCTCTCCCTTGGTGTACTAAACTCAGACAGCCCCTTCCGGCATCTGACCCTACAATCATTGGCTAGTAAGCGGGCTGGGGAGGAGGGGCTAAGTAGGTACTTAAGGACGGGAGCGTGGTCAGATCACGCTTTCTCTTGGCTCCTGCTCTGTTGCTCCGGCCTTGCTGCTTGGGCTTGGGCTTGCTGTGATGGCCTCTGAATAAAGCTCTGGTGTTGGCGCCTCCTGATGGCTCGTCTCTGTGTGTTTATCCGGTTGAGGACTGAAGACTCGAGAGTGAGTATAACTCTGGCAGCCTGCTCCTTATAGGAGGAGAGGGTACGGCGCGGCCGGCATAAGGTCGGCGCGGCAGGTACAACTCTGGGCAAGTCACCTAACCCTGTTTACCTCAGTTTCTCTATCTATAAAAATGAGCTGGAGAAAGAAATGGCAAACCACTATAATAACTTTGCCAAGAAAACCCCAAATGGGGCCGAAGAGTCAGACATGACTAAAAAAATGACATAGTTACTGAGTCTAAGATCTCTTCCTTTCATACTCTTTCCATCATCTTATATTTATGGAAACTTGCCTCTCTCCAAAAGACGCTGGATCTCTGGCTACCCTCTCCAGTGCTAATTGCTCCTTCTCTCATGTCACTAGGCCAAAAGGAGTATTCACTTTCACTTCCAGATCCCCCCTCTGCCACTATCACTCAGCAACTTCTCCTTCTCCACTCAACTATATCAACTATCTTAGATACTTGTTATTATCCATCAGGATCATTATTCCTCTTTTCTCAAGGAGCTTAGTACTTGGCTAAAAGTCTTTTTGTCTACACCTGCCCTCATATTTGGGGACTTCAACATACATGTTAACTACCCCTCAAGCACCCTGACCTTTCAGATAATCAACTTCTTCAACTTCCTTGATTCACATCTTCACTTCACCTCAGTTGCCCACAGAGATGGCCGTATCTTAGACTTAACTATCATTCATAAGTGTACTACCTTCAAGATTTTGAACTCTGGAATCCCCCTGTTTCATCATAGTCTCCTCTCCTTCCATCTCTTCCTGGTTCACTCATTTTAAACCTATTCTTCAGCCTTACCACAACCTCTCTATCCTTCTGTTTTCCTAGCTTACTATCATGGTTGTGCTGGCCACATTTTTTTTCCTTAATAGTTCTGACTTATCATAAACCAATTGTCTTTCACCTTTGTTTCCTCTAGTCTCCTCATCCTATTGCCACTGACATTATGCCAGTCCTCAAGCCTGGGTCACCCCTCCACCAATCACCTTCTCTGCTCTTCGTTTGGTGAAGCTGAACACCACTACAGTTAGGTATGCAACTAAGCTAAATTGATTCACCACAAATTCATGTTTTCTAACCTCAGTTCTACCATCGCTACTGCATGCCCAGCCTTTCATTCTTTTTTG
The DNA here is from genome assembly GCF_900497805.2 of Vombatus ursinus. Classification (NCBI taxonomy): domain Eukaryota; kingdom Metazoa; phylum Chordata; class Mammalia; order Diprotodontia; family Vombatidae; genus Vombatus; species Vombatus ursinus. The sequence goes on from NW_020949997.1 coordinate 4,083,396, forward strand.
GTTGATTTTCTAACCCATTCAATGTCAATGGAGGAAAGCCAAAAGCTTTTCTCTTCTCAAGCACCAGTACCGCCCATTAACACCTTCTTTTTGCAGATGTTTTTGCCTCCTACCTTAATGAGAAAAAGAAGGTTTCTTCATCTCCCCTACTCCATATCCATACATATGAAACCATGATCTCTGCTTTTACTTCAGTCTCTGAGGAAGAATTCGTTTTTCCAGGGGGCATGTGGAACCAGCTCAAACACCCTCTCAAGAACTGATTGGCAGGTTTTCGGTGTGAACATTTACACAATAAAAATGGACAAAGACAGCAAATAAGGGCTTGATGTATTATTTTATTGATTCGTAGACTTAAGAAAGTAATGGAGAAAATCTTAATAATGAAGATTAAAATGAAAAATGTGTCATGGGTACGTGGGTTTTTTTTTTTTCCCAGGAGAACCAGTTGTTAAACATTTTCCAGCCCACTGCTAGGTTCTCCTTACCAAGGCCAGTTCCTCTACTTATGCCCTAATCCTTCTCAATGCCAGTATATTTCAGAAGTTTATCCTGTCTCTCTCATCTTGACTTTCTCCCTATCTACTGAATCCCTTTATTTCTGCCTTTTGTTATTGTTCAATCTTTTGCAGTGGTGTTCAACTCTTTGTGACCTCATTTGGGGTTTTCTTGGCAAAAATACTGAAGTGGTTTGTCATTTCCTTCTCCAGCTCACTTTCCAGATTAGGAAACTGAGGCAAACAGGGTTAAGTGACTTGCCCAGGGTCATACAACTAGTAAGTGTTTGAGGTCAGATCTGAACTGGGAAGATAAGTCTTCCTTACTCCAGTCCTGGCACTCCATCCATTGCACCACTGCTGGGTCAGGTCTGCCTCATTCTTAGAAAACCTTCATTTGAGTTTGCCATCCCCTCAAACTATCATCTTCTATCACTCCTCCCTTTCATTGCCAAACTCTTAAAAAGGACTGTCTACACTCCACTGTCTATACTTTTTTAATACTCACCTCTTACCCTCATTCCAATCTTTTCAACTTTATCACACTATTGAAATTGCCCTCTCCAAGATTACTAGTGATCTCTTAACTATTAAATCTAGTGGCTTTTTCTCAGATTTCATCCTCTTTGACACCTTTCTGCAGCTTTTGACACTTTTGGCTCCTGCCTCAGCTTTTCTGACATGGCTGTCTCCTGGGTCTCTCCCAACCTGTCAGGCTATTCTATTTGGGCTCTATCCCAAGTCCTTACCTTTTCTTTCTCTACTCTTTCCTTTGCTGATTTAATCTGTTCCTATAGATTCAATTTTTATCTCTATTCAGACGACTCCCAAATGTACATGTAATATTCAGATTAACCTCTCTCAAAGTCGAGTCCTAAATTTATCTTTATATTTTTTCATGTAAGTGTTGTATTCCCTCAGTTGAATTTAAGTTTCATAAACACAGCCATTAGCTTGCCTATAATACTTGCTGAATTGAACTGAAGGCAGGGGCTATTTAATTTTCAGTTTTTGCATGTCTAGCACCTAAGACAGGGCCTTGTACATAGTAAGTACTTAACAAATATTTGTTGAATTGAAGTAGCTTAAATTTTAACTCCCCAAAGTCTCCGGCCTGCAAGTCCAGCATTCCTTCTACTCCATCACACTGGGGCAGACAAGCAATAGGCACTTCAACACTTAATTAGATAAAGAATAATAGAGTTTTAGAGTTGGAAAGATGGGTCTTGTGAGTATGAGAACTAGTGAGTTTGTCCATCCATCAAATATTTCTGGAAAATCCATACAAGTATGAGAAACTGAGGTTATTGCTGTTGTCTAGTAGTGTCTGATTTTTTGTGACCCCTGTATAGGGTTTTCTTGGCAAAGATACTGGAGTGTTTTGCATTTCCTTCTCCAGCTCATTTTACAGATGAGGAAACTTAGACAGATAGGGTTAAGTGACTTGCCAGGGTTACACAGCTAGAAATGTCTGAGGCCAGATTAGAACTCAGATTAGGGCTTCCTGACTACGTGCCAGGCACTCTACCCACCGTGCCACTTAGCTGCCCCAGATGCTGAGTAGATGGGATAAAAACAAGGCATGTTCACCAGACAGCGAGTAAGCCATAGGAGAGACCACTTGAGACTGTGGCTGTAGAAAGGCAGATTTCCCCAATAAAAGAATATGCTCCAACCATTAAAGGGTATCCCCCTCCCTAATCTTCCAGATGGACACTATCATCCTTACTTGCTTAGAAACTGCACGCACGGGGAGGGTCACTCCTTTAGCATGTCCATGGAGTTCAGGTTCAGTGGCCAGTCAGGAAACTTAAGCAAATGAGTTGGTCACACGTGACTGGAAGCTCATTCCCCATAATTCCTTGGCAGTCAATTTGACTGGCAGATGGGAATGCTAGGATGGGGGTGGGGGAAGCACCTGCAAGGGCAGCTGCTATACCGTCATTGCAGAGGTGGAAAGACTGGGGAGGTAGAAGATTGTATATACTGTTAGAAGAAACAGCTGGTGCGTTGGTTGGGGTTTTTTTAAGTTGTCTTTTTTTTTCATTTTTGTTACAAGGGAAGGCTTACTGGATGAAAAGAGAAAGATATATTTGGAAACTAATATGATGTAAAAATTAAAGAAATAAATTTGAAAAAACCTAATGGGAACACTCCAACAATAGAATGTACTGCTTGATATTTAGTAAGCTTTCTGTAAGTCAGTCAATAAACATTTTAAAAGCACTCACTATGGGCCAGGCACTGTGCTAAATAAGAGGGTAGAAAGAAAGGTAAAAGATAGTCCCTGCCTTCTAACAGGTTGCAGTCTCATGGGGAGGCAACATGCAAACAACTATGTAGAAACAAGCCATATACAGGATAAAAAGGAAGTAATCAAAAGAGGGGAGGTACTAGAAGTAAGAGGAGTTGGGAGAGGCTTCCTGTTGAAGTTGGGTTTTTAGCTGAGACTTGCAGGTAGCCAGGAGGTAGACACGAGGAGGGAGAATATTCCAAGCATGGAAGACAGTCAGTGAAAATGGCCAGAGCTGAGAGATGGAATGTCTTGTTCCAGGAACAGCAAGGTGGTCAGTGTCACTGGATCAAAGCAGATTGTGGGCTGGATGTAAAGTGTAAGAAGACTGGAAAGTTTGGGGGTGGGAATTAGGTTAGTAAGGGTTTTGAATGCCAAACAGGATTTTGTATTTGATCCTGGATGTGATAAAGAGCTCCTAGGGTTTATCGAGTGAGGGGTGGGGCATGGTTGGACCTGCACTTTAGGAACATCACCTTGTGGCTGAATGCAGGATGTACTGGAGTAGGGACAGAGTTATGTCAGGCACACTCTAGCAGGCTATTGCACTGTGACTGGAAATCTTCAAGCAAAGGCTAGATGACCACTCCTTTGGGGATACCTCCAGAGAGAGTTCCTGTATCATATAGGAGGTTGGGCTAGATCTACACTGAGGTCCCTTCCAACCTATTCATAGCCTGATTTTATGAATTTTAGAGGTCATGCTGCTAGGTTAGAAAAGATCACAGAGGTTTTAGAGCTAGAAACAAGTTTAAAAATGTAGTCCCAACTCCCTCTTTTGGCGGGGGGGGGGGCTAGGCAATGGGGTTAAGTGACTTGCCCAGAGTCACGCAGCTAGTAAGTGTCAAGTGTTTGGTCTGAGGTTGGATTTGAACTCAGGTTCTCTTGACTCCAGGGCCAGTGCTCTATCCACTGTGCCATTTAGCTGCCTCCTAACTCTTTTATACAGATGAGAGAAATAAGGCCCAGAGAACTGAGGTGACTTGTCTAAGTGTGCCAGGTCCTCTCCATCCAGAAGCAATACTTCCATTACACCATCCTGCCTCTAAAGGTATAAGGAAAGGCAAAAGCTATGAAACTATCCGAATACATGATGGAGGCTACTTGTTACCTTCCCTATAGTTAATATACTTGAGTTATTGGAATTTTCAATGTGAACCACATAAAGATCACTTACTCAAAGCCTATGGTACTGGCATGGTAAGCACTGACATTTTTATGTGCTGGAATCACAGTCAGGAGGGACCTCAAAAGACATTAGTTCCAACCCATGCCCACACCTATACCCATACAATATCCTTCTTGAAGACCTGCACGGATGGCCAAGCAACCGACTACTTCCCTACAGCCTCCCATTTCAGCTTTGGTCAGTTCTCTTTCTCAGGAAGTTCATAGGATCATAGATTTAGTCATAAAAGGAACATTAGAAGTGATCTAGTTAAACCACTGTATTTTACAAATGAAAAGACTGAGACCCTGAAAAGTTAAAGGGCTTGTCCAAGGTCATACAGATAGTACTTGGGAGAGGTGGGCTGAGAGCTCAGCTTCTCCGGCTCAAAATGAAGTCCCCTTTCTATGATAATACCCTGGGTCCACCTTTGCACTATTTGGTGTTGTTCAGTCATTCAGTGGCCTCTGACTCTTCATGATCCCATGGACTGTGGCAGACCAGGCCTTTCTATCCTCCACTACTCTCGAAGTCTGTCCAAGTTCATGTTCATTGCTTCCATAACACTATTTATCCATCTCATCCTCTGCCATCCCTTTTCCTTTTGCCTTCAATCTTTCTCAATATCTGGTCTTTTCTTTTCTTTTTTTTTTGGCTAGGCAATGGGGTTAAGTGACTTGCCCAGGGTCACACAGTTAGTGAGTGTTAGGTGTCTGAGGCCGGATTTGACCAGTGAGTCCCGTCTTCTCATTATGTGGCCAAAGTATTTAAGCTTTAGCTTCAGTATTTGACCTTCCAGTGAATAGCCTGAATTCCAGTTCTCAAAAATCTTCTCCAGCACCAGATTTTGAAAGTGTCAAGTCTACAGTGCTCAGCTTTCCTAATTGTCTAACACTCATAGGCATACACTGCTACTGGAAAAACCATAGTTTTGACTATATGGACCTTTGTCAGCAAGATGATGTCTGCTTTTCAGTATGCTGTCCAGATTTGCCATAGCTTTCCTTCCAAGAAGCTAGTGTCTTTTAATTTCATGGCTGCCGTCACCATCTGCAGTGATCTTTGAGCCCATGAATATCAAATCTGACACTGGCTTCCATTTCTTTTCCCTCTATTTGCCAGGAAATGATGGGGCCAGCTGCCAAGATCTTACTTTTTTGATGTTAAGCTTCAAGCCAATTTTTATACTCTCCTCTTTCACCTTCATCAAGATGCTTTTTAATTCCTCTTTACTTTCTGCCATCATTAGAATATTAAGATTTATATTCACTTAATTGGAAAAAATTTTGTGAAGTACTTTCTAGAATGCCTCTTTCTTATTCTCACTAGTTTACCAGTTAAGCAGCGTCCAGTGTAGCTGGACATAGGAAGTTGTTGTTCAGTCATTTCAGTCGTGTCTGACCCTTTGTGACCCCTTTCGGGATTTTCTTGGCAAAGATACTGGAGTAGTTTGCCATTTCCTTCTCCAGCTCATTTTACAGATTAGGAAGCTCAGGCAAATAGAGGTAAGTGACTTGCCCAGGGTCACATGGCCAGTAAGTGTCTGAAGGTGCATTTGAACTCAGATCTTCTTGGCTCCAGGCCCAGTTCTCTATCCACTGTGCCATCTAGCTGTCCCTGTGGTCAGGAAGAGCTGAGTTCAAATCCACCTCAGGCATGTACTATAAAATAAGCTGGAGAAGAAAATAGCAACTACCTCCCAGGGTTGTTGTAAGGATCAAATGAGAAATCTGCAAAGCACATAGTACAATGAGTGGCACAGAATAGGTACTTATGTTTGTTCCTTCCCTTTCTTCCTTCTCTGTCAGAGGTGTAGATACTATGTTCTATTAGTGGTGGTCTGTTTGCTCACACTCTGGGTGTATACTGCAAGGAGAAGTGAAAAATTCATAAGTTTGCAGAATTTGGTGTTGGAAGGAATCTCATGGGCCACCTGGCCTAATAAATACTTGAAGAATCCTTTTTACAATAGACCCCACGAATGGTCAGCCAGACTTTGAACTTTGAACTACCTCCCAAGGCATTCTACTTTGGGATAGCTCTAATCGTTATAGTCTTTAACATTTTGAAGGCTGAAATGATCATTAAGGTAAGTCAACAAACTATTAGCTGCTTTGATTTCAAGAAAGGGAAGGAAGAAGAGAGAAAAAACAGACAGAGAAACACAGACAGAAACAGAAAGAGGAGGGGGAAGATAGAAGAGGTGGGGTGGAGAGGAGAGAGAGAGGGAGAGAGAGGGAGAAGAGAAAGGAGAGTGTTCTTCAGCAGGTGTTCAAATAATTGAAGTCTCACATGACTACTATACAATTTCTGGGCCAAACTTGTCTCCTGTTTCTTCTCTTTCTGACCAGGGTCTCTGTAGTATATACTCTGATGAAAGACTTGCTTCTGTTTATTTGCTAAAATACTCATTTATGTTTCTTCCCTATGGTTCCTGCGTCTTGTCAGAGAAGTATATATATTTTTAGTAAACAATACTGCATACTTACTCACACTTTTCACCTAACATGTTTCTTTTGAATAATGTATACTCCTCCTTATAAGTGCCTTAATCCAGTTATAAAGCTTGGGTCCTATTTAAACTAGCATAAGGTTAGAGGGGCAAAGACAGAAACTACTAAATGTAAAGGTAAAGTCCTTTCAGATATGACTGAAGTATTCCACCTTAGAAGTGATTCTGAGGCTATGAGTAATTCAACTGCATATGAATCACTTGATGATCTCATCAGCTCCCATAGATTTAATTATAATCTCTGTGCTAATGATTCTCAAATATATTCAGCCTTAACCTCTCTGCTGACCTCCAGTCTTACATCTGCAGTTGCCTTTTGGACATCTCCAATTGGATGTCTTATTGATATCTTAAACTCACCATGCCCAAAGCTGATGTCATCCCCCTCCCCCTCCCCAGTCCTCCTCTCTTCCTAACTTCCCTATTAAGGTTGAGATTGCCACCATCTTTCCAGTTACCCAGGCTCACAACCTAGGTATCATCCTCAACTCCTACTTTCTATTACCCCACGTTAAGTGTTCAGTTGCAAAGCCCTGTCAATTTTACCTTCATAATATCTCTCACATACGTGGGATATGTCACTTCAGGTTGTATCTTGAGCTCCTTTGCTCTTCAGAGCACACTATTGCATCCCTTCCTGCAGTTTCTGATGGGTGCAGAATAGTCTTATATTATTCAAATTTTCTTTCCTTTATATTTGAACATCTTTTTCCTTGTTGCTTACAGAATTTGTTGTTTATCAATAGAATTGTTGAATTTACCCACTGTGTGTCTGGGACTTTGTAAGACAGAATTGTTGTTTTTTTTTCCCCCTAGAGGTCATACATGGATTCTTTTGATTGGCACTTTGTTTTCTGTGATCAGATGTTCTGAGCAGCTTTCTTGTATTATTTTTTTCAGAATGGTGTTCAGGTTTCTCGACTTGACACGTTCTTCTGATAGACCTATAATTCCTAAGTTGTCTCTATGCATATCATCTTTGAGATCAATATGCTTTGCTCATAAGGAGATCATGTTTTCTTTTGATGTTACTGTTTTTTGTTCTTTTCTTATATGTACTTGCATTCCTAATCAGCTATTCTCTTTTGTTTCATTGGTGAGACTTGCTACCATGGATTCAAGTTTTTCTATTTCTATCAATGATTTCTGTAATGCAGACCATAAATTCTGCTTTCATAATTCTTATTTCTCTTTTAAACCATTCAGGAACATCCTGTTCTAGCTTCATGTTCATTTGGGAATCTACATAAGGTCTTTGGCCTTATCAGGTGTGGATTTATTTTCCTTTGACTTACAATATTTTATTCAGTGCTATCTGTCTGTGCTATCTTAGGTGATCTGAAGACCATTCTCCTTTATTATTATTATTTTCCTTATTGGTTTGTCTGCATATGTTCAAGGTCTTTCATTGAGTTTTCTTCTTTCTGAGATCTCTGGTAATTTTGGTCTTTTATTCCCTCTTATATTTCCCTATCACTTATTTTCTGACTCCTTTCCCTTTGATGGTGGGTTTACCTGGGGGTAGGACTTAAAGCCATTTTAGCCTCTTCCCATGTTTGGCAATTCACATATCACTAGTTTTAGTGTCTGCCCCGAGTGACTTCTAGGGGAACAGAACTAGCCATAGATGGACACTTGGCTCCTCCCTTCAGGTCTGATGGAATGACACACAGTGTCACATGTGACCTAAATCTCTTTGTTCCTTAGTTCTCTTGCTGAGTTTTTTCGCTCATTCTTGCCATGTGACCAGCCCACTTTCTCTTCCTATCATACAATTCCTTGACAACATTCTTTACTCCTGTTCTTCTTGGTAGTTTCTCACTGGTTTTACTTTGCAGTCTGCTTTGATCTCACCTAAAGACAAATTTGCCTCCTTCCATTAGAATCTCTCATTCATCCATCTTATTAGTTAGCTGTACTTGGGGAGGCAGCACCCATCCATGGTGTAGTGGATTGTTGGACTTTTAGTCAGGAAGAGCTAGGTTCAAGTCCCACTTTTGATATTTACCAGTTTTGTGACCATGGATCATGAGCTTCAGTTTCTTCATCTGTAAAATGGGGATTATAATATCTGGAGTATCTGCTTGTTGTGAGGCTCAAATGGAATAATGTAATGTGCTTTGCAAACTTTAAAGTGCTATATTAATGTCAGTTATTATTAAAATGTGCATTTATGAATATCTGATGCTACAGGATTCGTTACTGGCTTCCTTCTTGGATATTGTGTCCTGTGAATTTCTGGGTATTTCAATTGGTATTTTTCTTCCTACCCTTCCTGTATTGTCTTTGGTAATGTACATAGTCAGTTTTTTTTCTTTTTTTCTTTTCAATTTAAAGCCCTTTTGATTTGCAAGACTTCAAACAAATACATTCTTATCAGCTCTTAGTAAGGTATATTCCATTCTTGCCCAGTAGCTTGTCATTTCTATATTTTTAAGTTGTTCAGAAATCCAAATCCATTATCCAAAGTCATCTTCTTTGACTGCTAGTGACTACCCAGTTCACCACTCTGGACCTCCGTCTTCCTTATCTGTAATTGTCCTATCACATGGTATTTCTGATTACTTTTTCTGGCTCAATGAAGCAAGTTCACCAACATTTTTTATTCACATTAAAATTTTTTTTTTATTATTTTTAGGCAATTGGGGTTAAGTGACTTGCCTACGGTCACACAGCTAGTAAGTGCTAAGTGTTTGGTCTGAGGTCAGATAGATTTGAACTCAGGTCCTCCTGACTCCAAGGCTGGTGCTCTACCCACTGCACCACCTAGCTGCCCTGTTTTATTCACATTTTTGAGAACCTTTTTCATTTGGCTGCAACTTCTTTGTATTATCTGATTTCATTCAAAGTAAGAATATCAATATGGGTATATTTTGCCAATGGTACATCAGCTTGCCTGATGCTGGACAAAGATCTCACATTGAAAATACAAGCATTTAAATGTTGTAGATAGTCTCTGTGTAGATAGTCTAAGAGCAGTGTATCTTTTTTTAATTTTAAAAAAATATTTAATTTTTCCCCAATTACATGTAAAACCAATTTTCAACATGTTTTTTTTTAAATTTTGAGTTCCAAATTCTCTCCCTCCTTTCTCTCCTCCCTCTTTGAGACAGTAAGCAATATGATATAGGTTATACATGTGCAATCACATAAAACATATGTCCATATTAGTCATTTTGTGAAAGAAAACTTGAACCAAAAAAGAAACAAAGTGAAAAATAATATACTTTGTTCTCCATTCAGATTCCATCAGTTCTTTCTGTAGAGGAGGATAGCATTTTTCATCATGAGTCCTTTGGAATTTTCTTGGATCACCGTATTGCTGAGAATAGCTAAGACATTCACAGCTGACCACCATACAATATTTTTATTACTATGTACAATGTTCTCTAGACTCTGCTTACTTTACTCTGTATCAGTTCATATAAATCTTTCTAATCTTTTCTGATCATCCTGATCATCATTTCTTATAGTACCATATTTAATTTCTAAAAAGTTATTGTGGTAGAATGTATTTATAACTTTTCATTTTTTCAAAGAAAATTTTAAGAGCAGTATATTCTTAACTCTTGTTGATATTCCTTTATCACTTATCCACGATCTCATATATTTGCATGGCCTCTCCAATGACACAGATGATAAACCATTGATGCTTTTCCATCCTGAACAAAGCTTATTTACACCCTTCCATAAATTCACTAAATGGGAGCCACCCAAACTACTGGAAGCCTTCATTTTCTCCTTTCACAAAGATATCAGTGGAGAACTCAGGTTATTCACATGTCATCCTTCATCCTCACCATCTTCTTTTCCTATCATATTTCCCTGATGACAAAACCTGTTCTTTGAAGTTCCTCATTGATTATGTCATGTAGATTTTATAGCACCTTCCATATTGAGGTAAAATTGGCACCTTTACGAATTCTACCTATTAGTCAAATTATATAAATATGTTGCAGGATTGTGCCATTTTTTAGTATTAATTTTTGGTGATATACCTCTTCTATATTTTGGACATGTTCTTAAAATTTTTCTAAGAGTTTCCTATGTTGCCTCATCAGTCTCCTTACACAGGTCCCTCTTTTCTGCTTCATCAGAATAATTTGCAATTATATCCTATAATTTGGGGGAAGGAGAGGTTTTTTTCCCCATCTTGTGTCAACCTTCCCTTTAGAGTTTCAGGCCATTCAATCACACCCATCTTTTCTCTGATTTTTTTCAAATCTGTTTCCCTTAAGTCTAATACACTGTTAGGCTATTTCTGGAACTAGAGTTTATTTATCATTAATTGTAAGGCAAAATGACTAATTTCTCCTAACGGTCTCTTTGTTTACACTTGACTAACTTGTGGTTGTGGTTTGTCCTTCATTCTCGAAGAGGACTATGACATCAGGGAGATGATGACATGACTTGCAATTGACTTTGATTTGAGTGAGGGAGGGCTGTGCAAAGTCACCAGCCTCACTTTCACCTCCACAGCCATCTGATTCCAGTGGCCAGATAATGATCAGGAAGACTGGAGATGGCCCAGGATGCAGTGGGAGACCTTGGTCCTTTTAAGCTAAGGTCTTTCCAGGTTTCCAGACTATTCAGTGAATAGGCTTCTTTAAGAAGTGAGTCAAGGGATGGCCTGTTTAATTAAAAAAAAATCAAACTGGGAGGGGAACGCCCTCAGGGTTGCTGGCCAAAAGAGCAACAGTTACTATTTACATTCACTCTGAGCCAGGAGGGCCCAAAAATAACCATTAAGCGGTACTCGGGCAGGGACCTATTGTTGTCCAATCCATGAGCTCCAGAGTGAATTGGGTTTAAGGCTTGGTCTTTGAGAAAGAAATCCAGACCATAACACCCAAGTTAACTGGGTAGCTTTTAGCCATCAAAATTTACCTTCCTTTGGGCAGAACACCCTTAAGGTAAGAGAGGAGAGGAGAGCAGAGCAGAGCAGAGGAGACTAACTAGTTACTCCCTGTTGGTCAGTGCCTGAGTCATAGTAGGTTCTCACTTCTCACTTTGAGTGAAGCAAGAGAAAAGACCTTAGCTTAAAAGGGCCAAGGTCTCCCACTGCATCCTGGGCCATCTCCAGTCTTCCTGATCATTATCTGGCCACTGGAGCCAGATGGCTCTGGAGGAGAAAGTGAGGCTGGTGACTTTGCACAGCCCTTCCTTACTCAAATCAAAGTAAATTGCAAGTCATGTCATCATCTCCCTGATGTCATAGTCCTCCTCGAGAACAAAGGACAAACCATAACCACATAGTAGGTGCTTAATCAATGTTTATTGAATTGGTTGGAACTAGTTGCAGAATCGTCATTTCCCTAGCCCCCTCCACTTTTTGAAAGATTATATTATGGACAAGGCAAGGAAAGAATTTATAAAATGCCCTGCTTTTAGGAGTAAGAGACGTCCATTGGATGTCTGGATGATTGACATTCCCATCACTAATATATCCTGCCTTGTTGCTGGTTTTATGTTCTATATCAGGAACTCATTATCCATATACTCTTACAATGTCACTTCTATTTTTCTCTTGTGGATTTTCACATAAGTGCATTTTTTATACTGTATAATGCTGCTCTGGTGTCCCTTCCATCTGATCTATTCTTTTGAACAAGGTGTGTCTGTGCCTTGCCAAGTTCTAGTCATGAGTCTCATTCTAGCAATTCTCAGTTACACCTGTGAAGGCTGTGTTACTTCCTTAAGTTAAAATCCACTTTCCTTGGCATATTACCCATATTATGCATTTTGCTGTGTATGTAGATCTAAAACCAGGAGGAATGTTTCCATCATTCTTCCAACATACATTCTCCTCCAAATTATCAGATCCTACCAGTGCTATTCTTTTTCTCATGTCAAACCTTTTATTCCTTTTCATATCTTACCTGGAAGTTGTATACACTCCTGGAGAGTAAGGTTGGTTTTTGCCTTTCTTTGTATCCCCAGTGAGCACAAGATGTGGCACATAGCAAGCACTTAATAAATGCTAGTTGATTGAAGCATGTGGGCAGGTTTCTCTCTTCCTTTCTTTTTTCAGTTTCAATTCCTCCAGATCATATTAGCAAATCTCCAGGCAAAAACATTAGATGTATTCCATTGGTGACCAAATCCTGTTCTTGATTACCAACTTCTTAGATAAATATTAATTTCCCACATCCTTCCCTCCAATTTGCCAGTGCTGAAAGATCCCACTAGCATGACTAAATCCTTATTTCCTGCCCAGGACTTCCCAGTCCCTTGAGATGCTTTCTTTTGCTGATGCCATTCATTCCATGTGAATCACTACAAGTGGGTAACAGTTATCAGGTTTTATCACCGATAAGAAAGAATTCAGAATTGCTGGAGAGTCAATCTTCCCTTCTCCAGACCTCCACAGACCTCCATAGATAGACTGAATGAAGCACCTTCCTAACTAGATTGCAAACTCCCAAGGGTACCTAGCCAAATGCTCTGGGCTCAATAAATTTTCCTTGAAAGACTTGATTATCCAATATAAGATGTTCTGATCACAGTATAAGAGGTAGAGGAGGCTTTAGAGTTCAACCCCCTCGTTTTATATGTGAGAAACCTGACTGCAGAGGTCAAATGACTTGCCTAAGGTCACACAGCTAGTTAGTTGTGAAGCCAGGACTAGAACTCAGGGTTCTTGACTCCCAAGTCAGTGCTTCTTCTACCTCACCTCAGGGCCAATTGTCATCCTGCGGACAATGCCATGTTTCTGCCAACATACAATAAGGCAATGTGGTGTGGTAGGAAAATACATCAGTATATCAGCCCAGGAACTACAAGTCCTAGACTCTTGCTCTAGCTCTGCTCCTAACTAGTTGTGTGATATGCGATGGCAGTTCCCTTCTAGCTCCAAAATACTCTGATTTTATGATTCTTTCCATTCAAAGATTACTGGTAAATTATTTTCTATCTTTCATTGTAACAGGCTTCTATTCAGGAAGGATATTATAACCAACAGAGATTGAAAATACTGAGATCAGTAAAATTTCATGTCCTCGAGCAATATTTGCCACAAGGGTCCCATTTCAGGCTATCATTCCCAGAAAGGCTCCGTCTGAGAACCCAGGAGAGGAGAGGGCAGACATCTCGCTTTGTAGAGGCTACTTAGGACATTAGTTATTCATGTACTGTGCCCGTGTCATTTTCTGAAACATATCTAAGAAGCTATTTTACTGGCTCATTGGGAATTTATTATTGAATTATTGCTTATAGTCATCTTGTTTTCTGGGTTCTGATACAGTGCATCCAGATGGCCCCAAACAATTGATAGGTCATATATGACTCAGGGCTGTGCTAGAAGATATGATATACTATGAGGACTCCACTTTGGCAGTTGGAAAAATGATGAGGCCATGATGGGGTTAGACAGGTTTACAGTGAAACAGGGCCAAAAATCTGTCCACTCCAGAGTTTCTGTAATTAAGAAGATGTGAGCTGTGCAAACAAGACAGGTACATATATTTAAGTCAATGGTCTCCAAATACTCATAGTAAGCCATTCCCTAACTTACCTGACCACCTTTGGAATGACTAAAAATTCTGGAGACTGTAGTAGTTGGTCCATGGAACCAAAGGAAACCATTTCCTCTCCTCTTTGCCCCTCTTCCCCCATAGCTATGTAGCCCAGTTAGCCTCCAGAAGTCAGAGAAGCATTGATGGTCATCTTGAAAAAGAAAATTATTTACCAGGTGTTGGGGGATGGATGAAGAGAAATTTGTTGTTTTCATCATCTTTCTCAAACTGGCAATTGGATCATAGATTTTTGAGCAGTAAGGGTCCCCAGAGATTATCTAGTCCAACCCTTTCAGTTTTTAGATGAGGAATCTGGAGCCCAGAGAGGGGTAATGATTTGCCCAAGGTCATGGGATCATAGGTGGGCTCTTGACATAGGCAGCAAGGAGCAGAGTTGGGATTTGAACATAGGTCCTCTGAATCCAAATCGGGGGCTCTTGCCACCACTGCACCACAGCAGCCTCTTGTACTTGCTCACTCCCTGTAAGGGCAAGGCACCCCTGGCCCCCATCTCATCTCCATCTATCATCCAGCCAGCCTTTTTTTTTCTTTTTTTTTTTTGTGAGGCAATTGGGGGTAAGTGACTTGCCCAGGGTCACACAGCTAGAAAGTGTCAAGTGTTTGGTCTGAGGCTGGATTTGAACTCAGGTCCTCCTGACTTCAGGGCTGGTGCTCTATCCACTGTGCCACATAGCTGCCCCTCCAGCCAGACTTTCTACTAGGCATGTGGGTAATCCTTGCCTATAAGGGTTAATGGGTAGATGGATAATTTCATTTGTCCAGCTAAGGCTTTTCTAGGAACCTGCCATGCCAAATAAATGTAATTAAAAAATAGTAACATTGAGGTAAGCTTTGCTGATTGTCTTGCTGTACATGATTTAAAGGTGTCTATGCCTATTCTTTTGTATAGTACTTCAACAGCTACTAATTGAGGATGATGGTGACCTGAGGGTTAAAGGTGAAATTCTTTCCATAGCCCTCAGGGCCTCTGGTCTAGAGTTGTTTTAGTTTCTCTAAAAGAGAGGTAGTGGGAAGGGCTCATCGGAATTCTCCAGCTACTGAAAATTGTGCCTAAACAGCAATTGGCAAAACCACCTTTCGTTATGTTTCCAGAGTGTTGTTTGGAATGTCTGCTGTCTTTTTCTCATGGAGTTTCTTTATATGCTATTGCCCATCTCTCCCAGCGCCTAGCACCCATGAACACCAGCATCGTGCCTCCTTCCTTCTGCTTCTTGCCCACCCAAGGCATTCAGTCTGCAAGAGAGCAGTGTGTCCTAGCCTTTTATGTTTATACTTGTAAATCTATTCATCTTCTGCGGGGTGAAGCTAAATACCCCCTTCTTCCTAACAACTTGCTTGTGAAGGGTGTGGGTGAGCGAGGTTAAGTCTTTGAAAAGCACACATCTGATGAGCTTATTGGGGAGAAGAAGTGGGAGAGTGAACAGGTAGAGGAAAAGAGAGGAAGGCAACAGCACACTAGAAGAGAGGAAAAAAAGAGAGACCAGGATAGTATAAGAAAAGGATGAAGAAAAGACAAAGAGGATAAAAAGTAAAGAGGCAGGAGGACAGGAGAATGAGGGAGGGGAACCAGAGGCTGCATTTTTCTCTCCTGTTGATACATGTAGGACTTTCCACCCAACCTGCCTCCTAGCCTGTTAGGCTCAAACCTTCCTTCTGGACCTGCCCACTAATCTGCATGCATAGCAGGCATTCTGGCTCCTTTCTTAACAAGTGCTTGGCAGCTCTGGATCATCTCTGATCCTGCCTCTCTAGCTCTTGATAGGATCAAAGAATTACTGTGAAGACATCATGGTGGTGTGGACAGCTCCGTTGCTTTCTTTGCAGGGAGACAGAGATGTGGGGCCAGGGCCAGGGCAGCCTGGAGGGCTGGAGGCATCAGCCTGGATGGGAGAACATCAGACTGACAGGAAATTCACAGGTTCCGTGAGGATAGGGGCCCACGCCTTATTGACACTTAACAGTGCTCTGTCCACAACAGGCAGTCACCGGGAAAACCTGATTTGTTGGGTTTGGATGCCTCTCATCGATCCTGCTATGTGCTCGAGCTCTGCTGAAGGATAGGCTTTGCTGGGTAGATACAGCAACTCCTTGACTGGCCTCCAGAGATGACGACGGGGTTGTGTTGAAGATGATTGGTGACTAGAAGCTTCCCAAACCGTGGTGTGTAAGGGGAAATATTTCCATTTCTTTGGGGTAGTTCATTTAGAGATGGAGACATTTCTTCTCATCCTTCTTCCAGACTGCAGAGCTAGCAACTCTTCCTGACTCAGTTGCTTTGCATTGAGGGAACCGAGGAGACTGGGATAGCAAGTGGTTAATAGTGGGAATTGGGGGAACCACACTGATTCTGTCTCGTGCCTCAGTTCTGGAACTAGCTTAGTTTCCATTCAGTTATGGGTCTAGTCCAATTTCTGTCCTGTGAGAAAATGTTATTCAATTGTGGGAATTGGGAGAAAACTTTATTGCAGCATTTGAACCTCGCCCTTCATGGCTGAGAATCTAAGGACCTAGGTTAGGCTGACCAGAAACTGGGTCAGATCCAAAGATTGATGCTAGGAGTTTTCTCACAATTGCACATCTCAGGCAACCCATATATCTTATCTGAAAACTGGCCCCATGCTGATCAATTATTGTTTCTATGTTCCTTTGATTGTTTACAGCCCCTTGGGGGGGAGTGGGATGTCTCCTTTTCTGATTTCAAGGAATTGAGCCTGTTCACTCTCCCCCTTCCAACTTTGAAAGTCCCTAATTTTTCCCCCAATTAGAAGTCAGATGACCTAAAATTGTGTTGTTCCCTTTTAATTTATTGGCCTTATTTATTTTCAGTGCATAAGTCTGTCCCCCCATCCCACCCCCTGGTCTAGGCCCAAGTTGAGGAGGTCTGGTCCCACTTTGTTTGGCAATCAGCAGGCATTGCTTAATAAATTGGTATGCTTGGAAGATCGAACCTGTTTCCTCAGCTGTTCATCTTTCACCCACCACAGTATCTTTGACACAACTTCCTATCCCAAAGGAACCATTTGCTGTGTCATCCCAGAAAAGTGCAAGTCCTTTGGACTAAGAGCCAAAGAGCATGTCTGGCCCCAAGGAGGCCTTCCAGTCCAACAAATTCAGGGTTTCCTCCACTTCTCTTCCTACAAATGTGTGTTGAATGAATTGGCATAGGGGGCTAGAATGGAGGGCTGCTTCTCTGATCCCTTTTCTACCTTAGACAGACCAGACAGAATATTTTAAGATAACTTTAGGTTGTTCTGCCTAGCAGAAATTAGGGGAGTTAAAAAAAATTTGGAGAGCATGCTGTATGGGACTTCAAAAACAATAAAAGCTTTAAAAATTCATCAAAAGGGGAAAAGGTAGCTAGAACATTAGTGTAACTAAAATCATAAACTATTCAGGCTGAAAGGAAGCTTTAAAATGAACCACTCTTTTATTTTTACAGATGAGGAAGTAGATGTCCAAAGAGGTTAAATGACTTCATCATTTTGTTAATGGCAGATCAGAGACTAGAATTCAGGGATCCCAATTCCCAGGCAGAGCTTTTCCCACACCATTGATAAGCAAGGATGAAAAGGAGATAGCATGTCCTGGAAGGAAAGAAATAAGCTATTTATGGACCTATTAGGTGTCAGGCACTGTGCTAAATACTTATCTTATTAAATATTTTATTTGATCCTCACAATAACCCTGGGAGATAAGACTATTATCATCCCCATTTTGCAGTTGAAGAAACTGAGGCAAATAAGTTAAGTGACTTGTCCAAGTGACTTGAACATATTTAGTAAGTGTCTGAGGCCAGATCTGAACACAGGTCTTCTTAACTCCAGGTCCAGGCCTCTATCCACTCTCCCATCTAGCTACCTGGGTGATGGATGAGTGTGTAAATGCTGGTGGGGTGGGAGAGTGGGGGAAGAGATTCTTTTTGTGAAGCAAGGAACTTGGACAATGGAGGATGGGACAATGCTGAATTTCCAGTCTTTTACAGTTTGTTTTTCTTTTTTCCCCTCTTATCTTCTCTTGCTATCTATCCAATTTCTTTACCCTGGGCATCTCTTCCTCCCTCTCCACTTCTTGGCACTAGACATCTCTTTCTCTGGAGATGATATGAAGCAGAAATATGCTTTTTGTTAATTATATTTAATAAGCATGTTCTCTATTAGTTGATTGAACCTTTTCTATTTTTTATTCTTGAAAGAAGTAGTGTTTTCCTTGTATGAGGTTCTTGATTTATATTTTTAATTCACATCCAGAGACCTTCAACAGAAAAATGGCTTCCCCAGCTCCTGGATATAAATAGTTGCCACAGGAGAAACAAAAAACATTGAAATACTGTCCCCTGTGACTAAGGGAAGGAGACAGTGTGTGTGTAATAGCTAGCAGGTTTGGGCAGAATGGGAGTAAAATGCTTTTCAAACTCACCTAATATTTCATTTCACCCATTTTTCACTATACTGTACACTCTTTCCTAGCACTTCATGGTTCCATCAACCAAGCTCTACCTTCTCCCAGTCACCTATTTAGGATACACAATTCTGCCTTCTTACTTGAATGCCCATTTGTAGTTTTGAATGTGTATATCTACGTATTTGTGTTGCTTATGAATCTTCATGGCCAACAGGTTAAATCAGGTAATATCAGGTAACATCTGGTCATAGAGTATGGAATAGTGAAGGTACACACACTAACGACTACAGATTTCTCAGAGTATCTCAAGAACACAATCTTAGGAATAAAATGAACGTGTTTTAGTGCTTGTAAGTGTTCTGAAATACCTCCTGCTTTAGTAAAGAGTAGTCACAGATCCTTTCCTGCCCCAAGGTTCAAAGTGAGTCAGAAATCTTTATAGCAGTGCTATAAATGGTTCTATAACACAGCAGAGAGATTCCCTAAAAGTCAACATAGTTCTGAAGTATATAGAATGGGAAGAGGCAGAGAAATGGGAAGATGGGAAAAGAGAGAAACAAGAAGATGGGAGAGAGGCTTCTAAAATCTTACTGGGAGAGGACAGAAGAAAGAGCTGTCCACAAGAGTTAATGACAGGAATGACAGAAACCTGGGAACCTCATATCCAGCAAGTATGGAGAGCACAAAATTTTACAGTGACTTGCATAAAGTTTGATTTCTGTCATGGCTAAGTAACTGTCTACTCAGGATGTAGTATGCTCTTCTATGAGAAAAGTTAAGAGGGCTGGGAGAATGCCTCTGCACTCTTCAGATGATCAAAGTAAAGTATTCCTTGAAAAAAAAAAAGGGGGCTTACAGTTTATAAAAGAAAGAGAAAACCCAAGCTGTTGCCAGAGTCTATCAATTTCACCTTTGCAACATCTCTTGACTTTGCCCCCTTCTGCCCTCTGACATTGCCACCACTCTTGGACAGAACCTTATCACCTCACGCCTGGACTATTGTAATAGCCTGCTAGTGGGTTAGCCTACCTCAAGTCTCTCCCCACTCGAATCCATTCTCCATTCAGTCATTAAAGTGATTTTTCTAAAATGCAGGTCTGATCACATCACCTTCCTACTCAATAAATTCCAATGATTTCCTACTTCCTCCAGGAGCAAATACAAAATGCTCTGTTTGGCATTCAAAGCCATTCATAGCATAGCCCCCTCCTACCTTTCCAGTCTTCTTACACCTTACTCCTTGGGGCATACTGTTTTTTTTTTTGGCTTTTTTTTCTTGGTGAAACAATTGGGGTTAAGTGACTTGCTCAGGGTCACACAGCTAGTAAGTTTCAAGTATCTGAGGCCAGATTTGAACTCAGGTCCTCTTGACTTCACGTGCCACCTACCTGCCCTGATGCATAATCTTCAATCCAATGACACTGACCTACTTGTTATTCCACAAACAAAACATTCCATCTCTTCATTCCAGGCATTTTCTTTGGCTATCCCCCATCCCTGGAACACTCACTCTCCCTCCTCTACTCTGACTACTGAACTTTAAGTCTCATCTAAAATCCTACCTTCTACAGAAAGCCGTCCCTAACACCTCTTAATTCCAGTACTTTCCCTCTCTGAATTATTTCCTATTTATCCTGTATATAGCTTGCTTTGTGTATATCTGCTTGCGTGTTGTCTCCCCTGTTAGGTGGATTGTAAGCTCCTTGAAGGCAAGGACTATCTTTTGCTTCTTTTTGTATCCCCAGCACTTAGCACAGTGCCTGGCACATACTAAGCATTTAATAAATGTTGATTGAATTATCGAAGAATACATAGGATCTGAAGAGATTAGAAGGGTATCCTGGCATATCAGGAGGGTAGAAGGTGGGAGAATGCAACTAGCCCAGTTCAACTACATCCTAGGCAACTAAAATTAGTATTATTAGATGCACTTGTGGATATATTTGTGAGTAATCTTCAGAAAGTCATGGATAAAAGGAAAGGATGTAAGACTGGAGAAGGACAGATGTCCTGATTTTTTAGAAAGGGAAGAAAATGGAGTCTGCAAACTATAGTTCAGAGAGTTTGACTTTGATTCTGGCAAAATTCTCTGTTTCATAAAAGGGATGTTTAGCTAATGATAAAGAAGCAGTAGTTACAAGGAGTCATCCTGGTTTCATCAAGACTTCAGCAGGATGTTTGAAAAACTGCTATATTTGTGGACCAAGTATTAATAGTGAATAGACATTGATCAAGTGCCTACTATGTGCTTAGTGCTGATGACACAAAGACAAAAGTCAGTCGCTGTTCCTAAGGAGCTCATAAACAAATATGGGAGAAAACATGCAAACAACTATATACAGGATAAATTAAGGATAATCAACAGAGAGAAAGCACTAAAATTAAGAAAGTCTTCCTGAGGAAGATGGGATTTTAGTTGATACTTAAGAGGGTAGTCTAAGGTCTAAGTGAGGCTGCTGACTTTGCACAGCCCTCCTTCACTTAAATCCAATTCACTTGACAGTCATGACATCTCCTTCCTGATGAAGGACAAAGAATAACCTGTGAGTAGTAGTAGCTGTCCCACTGGGGACCCAACTGGTCAGTTCCAGTTGGGCAACGCAGCTCATTCCTTCCTTCCTTCCTCCTCACCCTCTGTCCACACAGGGAATCATACCCTTACCTGCAGGTACTCTGCCCAAAGGAATATAAATTTTGATCACTAAAACCTAGCAAGATATCTTGGGGTTTGGGGACTGGATTTATTTTTTATAGACCACGCCTTAAACCCAAATCACTCTGGCTTATTGATTGGTCACAATGGGTACCAGCCCAAGCCTTACTTGGTCATTGTTTGGATTCTGATGTCTTAGCCTGAGTGTAAACAGCAATTGTTTCTGTTTTGGCCAGAAACCCTGGGAGTCTTCCCTTCCCAGATTAATATTTTTTTTGGACCAAGTAAAAGATGCCATTCTTTGCCTCATTTTTACCTAGCCTTAATCACTGAATGGGTATTGCTTCAGAAGATGGTCTGGTCACTGGGAGCAGGGAAAGACCTTAGCTCAAAAAGGCCAAGGCTTCCCACTGCATCTGCAGCCATCTCCAGTCGTCCTGATGTATATCTTGCCACTGGACTCAGATGGCTCTGGAGGAGAGTGAGGCTGGTGACTTTGCACAACCCTCCCTCGCTTAAATCCAATTCACGTGCAAGTCACGTGCATCTTCTTCCTGATGTCATGGTCCTCTTTGAGAATAAAAGACAAACAACAATAGACTGTCAAAGGCTGCAGAGAGGTTGAGAAGAACAAAGATTGAGGAAAGGCTGTTGGGTTTGGCAATTAAGAGATCATTGGTAACTGGAGAGAGCAGTTTCAATGGAATGCATCAGAAGCTGGCTTGTAGGGGTCAAGAGAGTAAAAGGAAAGAAAGTGGAGGCACCTCTTGTAGACAGACTTCTGGTGGATTTGAAAAACACTGTGCCCAAAGGGTTATCATTCATGACTGCTGACCTGGAAGGAGGTCTCTGGTGAAATGTTCCAGCAATCTGTCCTTTGCCCTGAGCTATTCAATATTTTTATCAATGGCTTTATAAGATGTTTTGATGCAACAAAAAACTTGGGTGCATAGTAAAGCTGTTGTTGGCATATTTTAGTATCTGTAATTTCCTCATTTGCCTTTATCAATCAATTTTTGAGTGTAGGGTAAGAGAGTGAAGGCAGTAATTACTATATTGTGTATGTGTGTGTTATGATTAATATTCAACCATGGGCTAATGCCCAACATTCCATGAAGTGTTGGCTAAAAATCATCGTAAATCAAGGCATTTAAAAATCTTTCCCCTTCAAAGACTCAGCTTTGAGGACTTTAACCTATCAACAACAGAGTTGTTAGAAAAGAGCTTATAAACCTCAAAGTGTTGTATGTGTTATTGATGAAATCACAGATCTATTAAAGTATAATAATAATCATGAAAATTAAAGATAGAATCATAAAACTTAGGATAAATTCACATCTCAAGTGGTGGCGGAGTTTCATTTGCATTGAGTATTAGCCAGGTCCTCAGGCTAATATTCAATAGTAATGAGCCAACTCTAGACTACTGATGAATAATATTTAAGATATGTACATAGTAATTATGTGACTAGTTAGCCCAACTGGTGGCTGGGGGTAAAAGAATTCTGTACCAGTTTCACTTGGGCTATTAAAGACTGAAAAGACTTGGGAAACACTGAAAAAATTGGGAACGGGTCTAGTTTACTGGAAATATGGGATAGGGTGATTTATCAGGTTCTAACAGGACCTTAATAAAAAGTTAACCACTAGCTTGAAGAGCCAACAGTGTGATGTGGTTGCCAAAAACATTGATGCAATTCTATGAATGTTAATAAAAGGAAGAGAATGATCCTTCTATAGTATGCACTGATCAGACCATTTCTTTAGTACTTTAGTTCTAAAAAACACATTTTTTTTTTTTACTTCAGTAAAGCATTAACATGCTACACCAGCGGATCTTAACTTGGAATTTGGGAATTATCAAAAAATATTTTGATAACAGTATTTCAACATGATTGATTTCCTTTGTATTTTATGCATTTAAAAACATTATTCTGAGAAGCGATCCATAAGCTTCATCAGACTGCCAAAGGGGTCCATGAGACAAAAAAGGAAGTATGACCAAGATGATGAGGAGTATGGAAGTAATAGCATATGCATAATACCTGAAAGAACATTTTAGCCTAGAAAAAGGACTCTGGGGTTGAAGTGGGGTTATTTATATAGATGGAAGATAGGGATTTGTACCTGCCATTTCACTGATCTAGGGAACTCTCTACTGAGAAAACTTTCTCTACAAAGGCAGATAGGTTTCTTCTCTGCAACTTATCATCTTACAGTATGCCTAAAGCCACATCAAAAGTTAAGTGATCTGTTCACAGTCACTTAGCCAGTGTGTGTCAGAGGAAGCAACTGAACCCAGATCTTTCTGGATCTGAAGCTAGCTTTCTATTCACTGTCATGCTGTCTTCCAATATTTTAATGGTTATTTTGGGGATGGGGGATTAAATTTAATAATAGCTCTTAAATTTAATAATACTGATAGCTAACACACATATAACTTTAAGGTTTGCAAAACACTTTACCTATGTTTTCTCATTTGATCTGCACAACAACCCTGTAAGGTTGGTGCTATTATCCCCATTTTATAGATGAGGAAATACAGGCTGACAGAGTTTAGGGTTACATAGTTACCAAGTACCTGAGGCAGGGTTTGAACTCAGGCCTTTCTGAGCCAAAGTCCAGTGCTCTATCTACTACTCTACCTAGCCACCATATATCTTGTATACTTCCAGTACAAAACTGGAAGCAATGGGTAGAAGTTACAGCATACCTCAATATAATAAAAAAAAAAACTTTTGAATAAAAAGTGTTTAAAAATGAAATGGACTGCTCTGTCAGGTAATGTTCAAGCAAAGGCCAGATAACAACTTGTGACGGATACTATAGAGATGATTCCTGAATAGGATGGGAGGTTTAACTAGATGAATTCTAAGGTTTCTTCCAACTCTAAGATCCTATTACATATCACTTTAATGTCAGCTTAAATGAGATTCCAGGCCTACTAAACTATCTGACAAATTATTTGACTGCCTGGGTAGGCCTTTCTGTAGGTAAAGAAATGCCCCATTATATAAAGGATGATGGGGGCAATTTACTAACCAGGTATCTCTTCTATTTAAAAAGAATAAATTGTTTTAAACTATGCCTTTGTTTTCAATTTTTAATCTCTTATTTGATTTTCAGAATTTCTATTTTTATGTTTAGTTGGGATTTTTGATTTGTTACTTTCCTAGTATTTTCATTGTATATCTAGAATGCCATTTGGGTAGTATGAGTTTGTTAGCTGAAGGCTAATCAACCTTGGTAAAACTCACAAACTGATAGCTCATTAGAGATGAAGAGACCACTATTTCTTTTTTTTTCTTTTCTTTTCTTTTTTTTTTAAGGCAGTTGGGGTTAAGTGACTTGCCCAGGGTCACACCTGTCAAGTGTTTCGGTCTGAGGGCAGATTTGAACTCAGGTCC
Source organism: Vombatus ursinus (assembly GCF_900497805.2). NCBI lineage: Eukaryota > Metazoa > Chordata > Mammalia > Diprotodontia > Vombatidae > Vombatus > Vombatus ursinus. The sequence continues at coordinate 4,107,861 of NW_020949997.1, forward strand.
TCCTGAACTTCAGGGTCGGTGCTCTATCCACTGTGTCACCTAGCTGCCCCATGAGACCACTAAGTGCTGGCCAAACAACCTGACAGCAAAGTATATATGTATTGGTATATAACTGTCATTTCTGCCTATGTGGGTGTGTTTGAATGTGAGAAAAGGCACATGAGTTTGTATCTAAAAGAGTTGGGGTACATAAGGGACATGTATTTAGCATTTCTTTGTTCCCAGATAAATGGCAAACATGTTTGTCATGGACAGACTAATTAGTTATATTAGAAAAATCCTTTATAGTTTCTATCAACTGTCAGTCAGAAACGTCATGCCCTATTGATCATAAAGGTAAAAGAAGAAAGACGTGAGTAATCATGCCTCTTAATGCTAGAATGGAGAACAAGTTATACAGTTTAATTTTATTAAAAATTTCAATCATCTATAATCAAAATATACAACCACTACATTTTAAAATCAGTTTGTACACTCACAGTTAAAGTGCTAAAAACAAAACACTTACAAAAACTGACACTGGTCTACTGTAAACAGAGTGAATCTACAAGAGCAGAGTGCAAATACAATCAGCTAATGTTAAACACAATGCCATGCTCTAACCATGTGCACTTGCTCCATACAGATCTTATGAACACTAACTTTTCCTCTCATTTACAAATGGATGATCAAACCTAAAACCATAATTTTAATGAACATATCAAAAGAAACACATAGGAATAATGCCATCAAATGAAATCTTTACATAAAAACCTGTTTCTAACTACAAGTTTGTCTTTTAAAAGTGGTTGAAAAACACTGTATTTTGACCATTCTAGAATATTTGCAGCAATAATTCAATGTAGGATTTGAAAAACTGTATAAAATTCTTTGTAAAATTGCTTATTTTATAGAGTACCAACAAAGAAGTTTTATCTCCATCCTTATACCACATTCCTGAATGGAAAGAGCTGGTAACGCTCCTTGTAGTGCTAGTGAAAAGTGGAAAATCAGTTTACTAACTTGAGTAGCAGTAGCAGCGCTGGTCCTATAGATGTCAGAAAAATGAAGAGATGTGGAGGATGGCCTGAGCCATAAGGTACATACAGAAGACTCAATGACATTTAGAGGGAGAGGGACAGGGACGGCACAAAATTTAGAATGCTCTGGGCAGAAAGGTTCAGAGGTTAACATTCAAGTCCTGGACTGAGGACGAAAAATACTACACACCCGAAATACAAAACTGGGTCCTTCATAAAGTCCTTACGCACTGTGAAAACCAATAATTTAGGTTTTTAGTATGACAGAGGCAATCTGTAAATAGGAGTTACAGGCAAATTTGTTAAAGTTTAAAACAACATGACACAAATGTAAACAATATATTCTTATTTCAGATTTCACAATTTTAAAAGTAGCTACTTTAGACAGAAGCATATCCCAGGGCTTGATAAACTGGAGTCCATATCAGCTCTAAGAAGGAATTTCCTTTTGCCTTTTACAGAGTATTTTCTATTGTACCTACCACCTCAGTTATTTGTGTTTTTAAAAATGAAAGTTTAAAAACTACACATGGACTTTGTGAAGAACTTATGACTACAGAAATAAGGAGGTGGAAGAGCTTTTAGAGGTCACTTCCCCCCATTTGACTAATAAAATGTCACACCAGTAATACCAGAGTATGAACTATCTCCTGACTCCGAATTTTTCCTTTTCCTGTCTTGTGTTCTTCTTTTTCTTATCTACTGTCACTTTGAATATGTTTGTGAGAAGTACTGCAATCATGGACAACTTACAGATGTTTAAAACTATGTTACCAATAAATTAGGGAGCACTTTGCCCTCCTGGTAGGGTGCTGTGGTGACCTACAGTTGCATTTGTCTTCCAGGGCACAACCTTGGGAAGGTTTGATTTGAAGAACTGTGAGTGAGGGGAAAGGGCACAGATAGATGTCAACACAATTTAGGACTGAGGAAACTAAGTAAGGTGAAGGCAACTGAAGGGACTTCACCAAGATCATACACATGGTATGTAGCAAATCCCTAGATTATAAATACAGAGTGCTTTCAGTACTACACCAAGATGCCTCTTGATCCATTTATTTCTGTAAGGTTGTGTGTATTAAATGAAAGGTTTTTTCTATTCTTGGTTTCTTTCCCACTACATGTATAAAACCTGGTCTAAAAAATAATACATTACTTGAAAAAGAAAAAGACTCAGAACAATGCAACAAATGGAAATTCGGGGTATTAGGAATGCTGAGTTACTAGTAACCATTATTAATTACATACACATATATTAATATAAAAATTCCCTCAAATCCAGACTACAACCCTTATCTCCAAGTCCAAGGGTAAGGCAATTTGACAGCTTTTGAATGCCACAGGGTCATTTTCTTTGAAGGGCGATTGCAATGAAAATCAACAGCTATCTCTAAAGTTCCAAAATAAGTTTCTAAAACCTAAGACATTCTTTTACCTATGCTAAACTTTCAGGATCTTATAGTCAAAGTTATTTAAAAAATAAACTTTAAAGTTTGAAGACAAAAGCAAATATATGTTGTTTCCCAGAACTGAAATTGAAACTGCCTGAAAATGATTTTATTCAGAAATAAATTATTAGACAGTTAAAAAGAATAAAATGGCAGTGAAAGAGTAAAAGTATTTGTTCTTATATCTTCCAGCTCAGGTGAACAGCACCTAGCAAAAAGAGAAATTTCACACTAATACTCTCAAAACAATTTCTTACAGAATTTTTGAAAATTATTTTCATTTCTATAGAAAAAAATGAAAAACAAGTTATTTTCAAGTATTCATTTCAGCACATAAGCATACTAAAATGTGCTGCTATTATGGTCGGGTCTCAAAATAGAGGTTATTTCAAACCAAATTATCTGCTACAGGAAAAATATGAAGGGAAAAATATCTACCTATCTTTTTAAAATTGGCATGCACAGGAGGAGGAAGGGAAATCTGTCACATTATAAGAACAAATCAGAAAACAGTGAACCTCATGTAATTTCCATTTTCACTGGCAATGTGACAATAGTGGTTTTTGCTAAGTGCATCTTACATTTTTAATTGACATTCAATTCCATGGTTAACAGAGAAACAACTAGACAGAATCAAACTTGCTATCCCATTGTTTCAATGTTGATGAAAGTTTCTTAATTAGCCATATGGACAACTTGGCATCACTGCTGCCTCAAGTATATAGCTTAATGCAAGTCAATCATAATAAGCATGCCAATTCTGACTCTTGAGACTGACGATTTTAATTCCGTGAAACAGAATAGGGTTAGGTTAGGTTAACTGCTTACTTTTACATAAGCTATTGTGGCAATCTTGACAACTTTCAGTTTTCAATAAAATGGCTGCAAATATTTAGGAAGGGTTAATTTATTCCTATTTTCCAGGGTTGTCCAATTTACTTTTTATTATTTTATATGATTTGTAAAATTTATAAAATTTTTGCAGCTGTACCTAAAAGAAGTAAAACTGAGTAGAGAACATTTCAAGCAAAAGAGTAAATCTTAAGAAAAATCAATTTGGCTGCAAAGACAAAAGTAGTATTATTACAGTAGAAGAAGGAATCTTTTACTCCACAAGACAATCTAAAGACTTTTTTACATTTTCTATTATTTTCATTTTTTTCAAATCTTTTAAAAAACTATTTTGAAGAATGAGGCAAAGTTTATAACAGTGGAATCCTGAAAAAAGCAGGAGTTGACACTATAATTCAAGAATAGAAAAAGATTAGATTTCAGAATGACAAATGTAAAATGACCAAGACAGAATCACAGACTTTTGGAACTGGAAGGGAGCTTAGAGATCATCTAGTCCAAAGCTTACATTTGTTCAGTGCACAGCCTAAAAAAAAAATATGAAGAGCTATCAAAAAAACAGAACTAGAACTCAGTTCTCCTGACTTGCTGTCCATTGCCCTTCATAGTCTTAGCAGGAAAGTTAAAATAAAAATGTCTCAATTTATAAAATAGGAGCAATTGTGAAGTAACAAAGGTTGAAAACACAGGAAAACATCAGTGAAATAAATATTTGGAAAATTAATATATACAAAATCAACTAGATTATAAGACATGTATCCTGTGGTATAAGGAGGATAGGTTAAGAAATGGTGATCTGCTTAATTCTAAAAATAAAATAGTGAACTATAAAATGAAATGAATGAATATAGTTTTATAACTATTTTTACTAATCGTAATTAGTAAAAAAAATAGAAAACTGATGTTTCACAATAGAAAGCAAATTTGACTGGCATCAGTGATGAAATAAATGTAAAAAAATGGAGAGATTAATATATATGTAAGATTATCATGCTAAACATGTATTGTGGAAAAATTAATATGTCTCAAGGAAGACATAATACCATTTACCAAATTTGGCTACTATTATAAAATAATTCTCTGAGGGAACAAGGAGATGTTACACATTTAAATAGAATCTTGACCACATGTCTTATAGGGAGTAATTGTCTACTGAGAAAGGAATAGACTAAAGGAAACTTTTCTATCTGTAATCTCTATAAGACAATAAAAAATTCCTTTTCACTGAATTCCATTTCACCTATAAGAAAATCAACATACATATAACAAATTGTTTAATTAATTATTTCTTTTACTTAGGTATTTTTAAGACTTACTGAATGGGAGCTTTTATGCAGATAGTTGGGTTTTAAACAGGTGTTCAATAATTTCCTTCCTACAGGACAGTATATTTTCATTCTTGAAAGAAAAATCATAATAATGTTTCTTTAGTTGTTAAAGTTATGAGGATTAGAATTAAAATTAGAAAGATGATGAGAGACTAAGTTCTGATACTTGAATCACAGTCAGATGAATAGAAAAACATTGTATGTTCATTTTTCATACTTCCTTCCCAGATCTAATATTCACCTGACTGACACAAGGAAAGATGGGGGAAATATTAAATTAGGTTTTGTCATAAAAATAGATTAAAACATAATGCATAAATTATGTATAAAAACCTTAAAGCTACCAATAAATGTAGCTGAGTTAAATGTAAACACTTCCTTATTTCAATCAGCTGTAAAAATGCATTAGAGAAACCATGATTCCTTTTTGTAAATCTATATTGTACAAAATGCCATTCTTTGTTTTGTGGGATGAAGGGGAAAGGGGAATAAAATCCTTACTTTACATAGATTTTTTAAAAAATGTACATATATATATATATCTCTATATATAGATATAGAGATATACATATATACATACACACACACACACACATATTTCCCATAAAGTGATGACCTGAAATGCAAGTCTGCCACAATGAAAGCCACAAAGCTTTTAGTAAATACTTTCCAAAATTGGGAAGAGACTAATCTTGAACACATGAGAGTCCATAGAAATTATAGGGTCCACTCTCTCTCCTTTATATCATAAATTCACTTGCACTATGATTATACAATGACATAGTAAATGCATATTATAGTAAAGACCCCAAAAATTAATGTTCAAACTTATTTCATCGAATAGCTTTTTTGGAGAGGAGAATCTAGCTTGGCGCATAAACACAACCTAAAGACCAAATCAATCTTAAGAATACCATGGTTCCTGAAGAAATTTTTATTTTGAAAAGTTAACGTGGATCATTGGTTTGTAGGTTATACTATAGAAATACTGGTCAAATCACTCAGTTTTTGCTTTTTAATAAAGTGTTGGGGTTGGGGGAAGCTTCTGAAGCTAACACCTTTGTTCCCCGGATCCCTAAGATTTTGTCATCTTAACATGACTATGTGTAAGCAGAACTCTGCCGCTGCATTACACAGGTCAAGTCCCATTATAATTAAATATCTCTATTCCTCTCTCCTATCCCCCAAATAGTTCCAAAGTTTCAACCAGTGGGATATTTTTAAAAAAATCAAGATAGTTCCTTGAATTACACTATAATGGGATTCGACCTATATTAAAATGATTGATGATTCAAATTGTTTGCTTTCTAGCTATGCCACAAAGCAAATAATGAGGTAGGTACAAATGTAATTAGCTTTTCTATTGCTGAGTGACAAATGAAACTTTTATAAAATGATTTTAATTTCTTAAGGAGGAAAAAAAAATCACTACCACTGAAAGTTTGACAGTATTCACCTAAATGACCTATAAGACCTTATGTCACTCAAGAGACCAAATAGAAAACAAATTATTCACTTTAGAGAACAATTCTGATTTGTTTTCTGAATTCATTATGAGAATTTGGTACACATTATTAAAATTGGTAACATAACAGAATGCCTTGCATATAGTAGGTGCTTAATAAATCTGCTGAATTTAAGTGGTCCAAGAGAAAGAGACTTCATCCAAGTCAATTTACATGGTCTTCATTATTTTGCAGATAAAATTCTTATAAAACAGTGACTTCTAAAATTTTAGATCCTTCAAACTTCTTTGAAATAAGACCCTGGATTGTTGGGATGACAGTCTGAATGGCCTGAGTTGGTGAATGTTCATTAATACCATGTGGAATCTCATCATTATGAATAACTTGAAAATAATAATTTTTAAATGATTTTTAGACTTATCCTAAGTCTTGAGTCTCTTGCATTAATTTTTGAGTGATATCTTACTGAAATAATGGCATTAGGGTATTTCCGTTAAAACCATTCAAAACTAATTTTAAAGCATTAGTTTACATATATACTTTAAAAAAGAAATATTTAGTTGTTCACTTGTCAGATAAAAACAACAGAACAAATGGAGTTGTTATTTTGCAGCACACTATATATAGTATTAAGCACAGTGTCTTATAAAAAATTACTTTTTGTTTTAAAAAGGAGGCAGCAAGAAGCAATAAAATAAACACTTATTAGTCAGTAGGATATCATGGCACTTCTGCATGCCTTAAAGTTCTTAATGGTACACATGTTTTAAAGAGGCAAACAATACATTTGGGCTATGAAGCATACATGAATATGCCATTAAAATTTAGCTCTTGTTTTTGGTTGTACTAGGTGCCATCAGACCAACATTAGGGACAAGAAAATTCAAATGTTCCAACTATGCAGATAACAATTTGGTATTTTCTAATAATTTCATTAATTCCAGACCAATTTTTCATGCCTAAAAGAGATCACAGTCTAATGCTGACAGTGATTTACAAGACAAAGAATCACCAACATTTTTGAATTAATAGTTTGAGGAGGAAGAGGTACTTTGTTATAAGCACAGCAATGTTTCATTTAGCTTCTATTTATATTCCACACACCTAAAACTAACTGTTCTTTTGAACTCCAGCAATTTCTGAAATATTTTAGATAGAAATGAGAATTACTAATGGAATAGAAATTCCTTGAGGAGATGGGTGGTCTCATTTTTGTCTTCACATGTCCAGTGCCTAAACACACTGCCTGGAATGAAAACAGTAGGCACTTCACAAACTGTTTGTTGAATTACATTGAATACCCAGTAACTGAAAACAAGGGTGTCAGTGAAGGCTTTGGACTCTCTTCAGGCAAGGCAAGTTAAGTGCAGACAGTCTGCCAGAAGACAAGCAGAAGGGCCCAGATGCCAAAGTCAGGTCTGGTACTTTGTGAGCATCCTATCTCTTGTTCAACACTTTAGCTGTTATACTGATCAGAAAACAGGGCAGAGGCAAAGTTTCATTATGGAAAAATGCTTCACCACTGAAAAAAGAGAAGGTATTTTGAGATTATGGCCACCATAAACTCTTGTCTCCTTATCCTCATACATACCTCAATGGAATTGATTTGAGTATGGATTTTCTTTAAAATCTATTATAGTATAAGTGATTAGTTGCATACAAATTGAAGTTTCTATGCCATGCAAGTAAACAAGCTAGAACTACAAAATGAGCACAAGTTATACTTGATAACAGTGAGAACGACAAAATTATGGGGGCAGGGCGGGAAATTCCTTACCTTCTTCTCCTCTAAAGCTAATCCCAGTATGAAATCTCTGGAGTTACTATTTTTTAAAATAGAATTTGCAAATGGTCTCTAATAGACTGGTCAGCTTTTTCTACTGTATTTCTGCAAGATTTGTTAAAACACAATTGATGGTTTCTGAAATTCTAGGTATAACTCTTAATATGAAAGCCTTCTTTACTTAGTGGAAACAAAGTTATTCATCTGACGCAAAATTCCTTTAACATACGGAATTTGGTTTTTTTTTTCCCTTGGATACCTTAATATCATCTCAACACTGGCTCCTTCTTATATAAAGGATGACTAAGTGGCAACTATTACACATTTAAATTTTTCTAAATATAAAATAAGAAGTTCCATAAAGTGTCTATTAGGGGAAAAAAGACCGAATAAATTAGTAATTGATAACCTTGAACAGAACTATATTTTGAGTGAATTTCTTAATTTCTAGTTCGTTGGACCACCCAATATTTCAATTCTAATGCAATGTAAAAATATGATTTTAAAAAGCAGGAGACACTTTTGCTTTCCCAACATACACAATCAGCACCTGACTGAAAGCATGATAATACTGAGTTACTGTAATCAGTCATGCAATGGCAAAGAAAAGGAATCCAGGTTTCACAAGAGCCCAAGTTCACCCTGCTGAACAAACCAAATCAAGCACTGGTTCCATCCTCTTCAATAACCCGATTCATGCTGGTCCCATGGGTGATGTGAGTCATGGGGTTATTGGTGAGATCTCTGACACTGCTATGCCGTGACTGCTCATTGAGTCGGTGAGAACTGCTGTGTCTGGAGTGATCAGTTAGACGTGACATACTGCCGTGAGGTAGTCTCTCCTCCATCCCTCTGTAACTGCAAGGTGTGTACCTGACACAGGAAAGTGCAGTTTGAGGAAGGCAACAGAACACCGATGGAAAATAACATTATTATTGTACATAGAAATGACAAAGGTGTCAACTCTTGATGATTAACTCTAATGGCAGAAATAACAATTTTTTAAAAAGATAATTCCCTGAACTGGTTCAGGTCCTTTGCTCTGCCCCCTTGATGACAGGAGACACTACTCTGCCACTAGTGGTGTAGCATGGCATTCAGCTAGGGAACTCTTCCTCCTCCCTTCCAACTCTTGGTTTCTCTGCATCCTTCAAGTCTTAGCTAAAGTCCCACCTTCTACAAGAAGCCTTTCATAGTTCTCTTTAATCTTAGTGCCTTCCCTCTGAGACCACCCCCAATTTAACTTGCATAAATACATAATATATGTTGTCTCCCTCCCACCCCCATCCCAATGTAGACTATGAGCTCCTTGAGAATAGGGTCTGGTTTTTGCCTTTCTTTCACAGTGCCTGGTACATAGTAGTTACTTAATAAATGCTAGTTGACTGACTGACAAGGATAGTCTTTCATGACCATATGTGAATATGTAGTGCTGGAAAAGAAGACCCACTGTGGGGAAAAATTTTTTTTTGCAAGAGAATGAGGAAGCTTTTGTGCAAACAGCACCTTTTCTCAGGTGCCCTAGTCAATATCTGGACTTACTTACATATCACTTGAAAGAAAATTCCATGTGCAAAAACCCATAATCCTTTCCCTTACCCAAGCCCCAACTTTCTAAGTAAATGGCAACTGTGCTGCTACACACTGATAGTCAACGTACTTCTCCCTCCTCTTCCTCTTACTGTGGCTACATTTTCCCCCCTGTTACAGTTCCAGACTCTGCAAGCCATATGAAGAACTAGGCTAAGAGGGTTGCTAGGTGGTGCAGTGGATAGAGCACCGACCCTGGAGTCAGGAGGAGCTGAGTTCAAATCCAATCTCAGACACGTAATACTCACTAAGCTGTGTGACTCTGGGCAAGTCACGTAACCCCAAGTGCCTCACCAAAAAAAAAAAAAAAAAAAGGAATTGGGCTAAGGATACTTCTATGCTTCCATGTTTCTCTGCCATGGGAGGGGAAAAAAACAAAACAAAACAAAAAACAACACCAAATAAAAACTAGCTCCAAACCTGTTGGGAAATACAACAGTTGACTTAGCTTCTAAAAACTATAGACAAGGTTAATAAAAATCAATTTTAAAAATGAAAACAACTGGATTTAAAACAGATTTTGAAGTTTTAAAACGTATTAAAATTTTTTAAAGACAAAAGAAAAGTAAAAAGCTTTTATAAGATATTTAATTGAATATAACTATAACCTTAAAAGAACTACATAGACTAGGAATTATAACCATAAATTATATAGTATTTTATAAAGAGGTCAGTCAAAGAAGGCCAGGCATTATCTCAATTCAATTTCTTTTTTTTTTTTGGCTCCAACTCAATTTCTTATAAATCTTCTCAGTACTTGACATAAAGGTTAATTGTCAATTATTGAAGATTTAAATGTTGGCTATGTTATAGATATCCAGCAATCATTATCTATAATACTAATACTACATATACATACACACATGTATATAAATTTCATTGCTAAAGGTGAGCCATTAAAGAAATGCTTACTGAGTCATGACAATGAACTGATAGCCATCATCAAGTACATAGATATATTCAACAAACACTCATAGAATAACTATGTGCCAACCAATAATAGGCACTTTATTAGATATTACATTAGGTTTTCATACCCCACCCCCTGGATCAGTACTTCTGGGTCATTTCAATATATTTCAATTCCTAAAGTGTTCTGTTGATAAATTAGTTTGGGAAATGCTGAGTTAATAATAGCCCAATGTTTTAAGTTTTTTATTTTGACCTAGATGAAAGACAATTTAATTTTTAAAAAAACTGTATTTCACATGTATAATTAGCGTATTTAAAGATAAACATTTGTTCATTTTAAAATATGATTGTTTTAAGAAAATTATAGCATTTGTTATTGGGGGAAAGTTCTAGAACACATAAGCTTACTGTCGTAGCTAAATAAAACAAATTTTAAATACTTGTTTATCTGACAATTGTACTCATAGTAGAAAATAGAAAAATAGTCCCCCAAATACTCATGATTTACCTGTTGAATTGAAGATGTTTTACTTCCCAAAGTCTTTCCAAGAAACCAAATCATTTGGTTTCCTCATACAATTGGGAAATTCAGCTTTAAAAAATGAAAGTAAATCACTACTTTAAAATATGTGGTGTGCATTTTCTGAAAGTGAAACTTCAGCTAGCTCTGAGTTGCAAATCAAGTTATCTAAAATTATATGTCTGTGTGTATATCCATATGTATATATACATATATAGTTTATATATACATTATCTAGAAATATATGTTTAGAAATGTGTATATGTACATTTTTATTTAAAAATATTACTTTTTTTCTTCTTAATAATTTACATTAATCAAAGCATGGCTAAAATCACACAAATCCTCCCAAACCATGCAAAATCTAAAATGTAGCTACTCCATCTGAAAATAACCATGAATTAATGCACAAATGCACAGAAAAATCAATCTAATTATAATACAAACTTAATGATCTATGTGTGAATTAGGGAATTAATATATTATCTTCCTAACCACAATGGAAATTGCTGGAGGACAGGGACCATATCTTTTTTGTCTCTTTACTAGCACCTAACACAATAGTATAATAGGTTCTCCACAATTACTTGTGAATGAATTAATGAACAGAAGTGGTGGTAGTGGTAGTGGTGGTGATGTTCAACAATGTTAATGCTGTGGAAAGGTCAAGGAGGATCAGGACCGAGATCTGGTATGAAAGAAGTCATTGGTGATTTTTTAGTATAGTTAATTAGAACAGAAGGAACAGAAACCAGATTAAGAGAGATTATTGGAGAGATTAAAGAGTGAATGGGTAATGAGGTTATAGAGGAGATCATTAAATTTTATATGAGATCATCAATGTACTTGAAAGAGTTATTTAAAAAAACAGCTATTATTATTTGAGAAATATGCCAGTGAGAGGGAAGAAAGGAATATGATTGTAGTTAGGAGTGATCAATTGAAATCTTATTTATTTTGAATCCATATGGGAAAACTGAGTATGTCTCAAAGGCAGGAAAATGCCTACTGAGAGAGAAAGATGCTAGAAAAGAAGAGGTTACTAGGTGGGCAGCAAAGTCCCTCAGAAAAAGGGAAAGCATGAGATAATGAAAACAGCTGGAGTGGGTAGCTATGAAGAGGAGGAAGGATACCACTTCTGAGACTGGCAAAAGGAGATAGTAGAGAGAAGTTAATAAACATATCAATATTTTAAAGATGAAGGAGCTCTCATTGGACAGCAGAAAGTTCTTTGTTACAGTCAGTGATACCAACATTGTTTCAGCCTCAAAGATTTAGAAACCTTGAAATAATTTTTGACTCTTCTCTCTGTTTCAGCCGCTATCTCCAATGTCTCACCAAATCTAGTCTTAGCTTCCTTAAAAATGACTTTCTGATCAGCTACTTATTATCTGTTGTCATTGCTACTACAGCATTCCAGGCCCTTACCACTTCCTATAGGGACTGTTACGAGCCTTCCAGCTGATTTCCCTGTCTCTAATCTCTGCCTCTTTTAGTCAATCCCGTCAGACTGATTTTCCTTGTTCAAGATCCTACTGCTTATTGCATTAAATTCACAGTCCACTTTAGGCTCCACCCTACCAATCCAGACATATTTTTCACTATTAATCTCTAGACAAATCCATTTGCTCTGACAAATCATATTTGCTCTAGACAAATCCATTTCCTCACTGTTATCCTTATATGGCACACTCAGTCTTGCTTCTCCTTGGTTCAGATCTCCCTACCTGTAATGCCTTCCTCATTTCTCTCTGCTTATCCAAAGGCCTTTGCCAACTATTCTAGCTCACAATGATTTCTCCGTTCTTTGAGCACACAGTCAGCACCAGTTTAACATTGAATTGTTTTATAATGATCTTATAGTATTAGCCTTGTCTTTCCAATTAGATTATAAACTCCTTGAAAATTTTTCTTATCTACCTCCCAGTGTTTAACAAAGTACTGACATGAGAGGCAGTAAGGTGGCACACAGAATAGAGTGCTGGGCCTGGAGTCAGGAAGACTCATCATCCCAAGTTCAAATCCGGCCCCAGACACTCACTAGCTGTGTGACCCTGGGCAAGTCACTTAGCCCTTTTCCTCATCTGTAAAACAAGATGGAGAAGGAAATGGCAAACTATTACAGTATCTCTGCCAACAAAACCCCAAGTGGGGTCACAAAGAGTCAGACATGACTGAAAATGACTGACACACAACGAGACATGAGACACAAAGTCAATAAATACTTGAATAATTTGATGTTCCAGTGGCACAGTCAAAGGAAGATATTTCTAAGTGATCTGCATTTGTACTTCAGTGTACTCATACATGTACATTACAGATGCACATCTGATTATATATGTACTCTGTATGGACATGTCCACTACTGTCTTCATTTATCTCTCTGGGAGATACTTATGCACACACTTATTATTCTTAGCTGTGGACAAGTACACAGAGTCAATGCCTTGAACTTGCCTAAGTAATGGCCAATACCTCCTTTAAATCTGGACAGTAGGGAATCTGGCTAGGAGGTTAGTCTTTTCTTTTCTGTGCTTTGAAATTAATGAAACATATGGAACCATTTAAATCACTTACCTGCCATCACGAGACCTGTGGAGACTGCCATGGTAGCTGCTCACTTTGCTGTGGACACTCCCTGCTTTACTCCTCTGATCATCCACCATAGCCAGCTGGGTAGAAGAGGCATGTGTGGATGTTCCCTGGGTAGAGGTTCCTCTTGATTTTCGAATAATAGGAGTATTGGGATCCCTCAGAAGGGACTGGGCAAAATCAGGTTCCTGAAGGACTTGGCGACTCTCATTTACCATCCTAGAGGGGGTAAAGGGAACAAGTATTTATTATGTACCTATTATGGGCCAGGCACTAGGCTAAGCACTTTACTTCTCATGACAACCCTGTGAGATAGGTGCTCTTATAATCCCCAACTTTATAGTTAAGGAAACTGAGACAGACAGAGGTGATGTGCCCAGAGTTACACAGCTGTGTGTCTAAAGAGGGATTTGAATTTAAGTCTTCCTGACATCAGGCTCAATACTCCATCCACTGCACCACCTCATTGCCATTATGAATACATGCCAAATAGATGAACCAGCCAGGTTTATGTACATTGTGAGGTCTGTGAAGCTAATTATTAGCTCTAAAGGATGAATTTAAAAGAGAAAGAGAGACATTTTAAGACAAGAGAACCAAGATCCAATTCTATCTAGTTTCATTCAAAGGGTATACTGAAAAGACAAATGGTTTGGGAATCAAGAAATCACAGTTCTGGTTCCAGTTCTGTCAATAACTCCTGTGTGATCTTAAGGAAATCAATCTCTTCAAAGCAAGTCACTTCACATGTAAAACAAATGTACTAAACTCCAGAAATGACATCTAAGGCCTCTCCTGCCTCTGACATTGTTACTTTGGACTAGGGATTTAATATTTTTGAACCTTAATTTCTTTACCTGCAAAATTAGAATAATAATACATGTCTATATATGACTTAGACAGTAGTCAAGCTCAAATAAGAGATTTTATTCTCATTTGAAAAGTATAAAGAGCTATATAAATTAACTCAGATTTTTCAGCATAAATGGTCTTTCCTTCAATATTCTAAGTGAAGTTTCATTATATAGATTGTCCCAAATGTCTTAGTGCAGTGTAAAGTTTCATAAGCTTAAATATTAAATTAAGTTAATTTTTAACCCCATGTTTCAGAACATGACTTTCCACCCTTGTCATTTAGTTCTTTTATGAGGATTTCTTTGGTGAAGAGTTCAGACCTATGATTTTATCTGAGGAAGGACTTCCCATAGTGGAGACTCCTTCTATCAAAGCTGACTAGAAACTCATCTATAACAGAGTTGCACAGAGCAATGAGAAGTCAAGTGATTTTTGCCCATAGTCATCAGAGGCAGTACCCAAACCCAGGTCTTGTTGATTTCAAGGTTGTCCCTCTCTCCACTATGCCTCCCTACCTCTCTGAGTAAGTTAGAATGACATGTTGAACAGGAGGCAGGGTAAAGAATTCTGTCAGACTGCTGGGATTTCTGTTATCTGCAGACTGTAAGTATTCAATTTGTTTTATTTTTTTTAAATGAAAACATACTGTGTGTCAATCATAATTAGTGGTTCCTGGCAAAGTTATACCTTGTTTGCCTGCTTCTTCAAAATTAATATAAGCAACAAAGCAGAATTACTGAAAACATTATTTTCTTTTTTTTTTTTTTTAAAATGCTAGTTTTTAAGACTTACTCCTTTTTCCTGCGTCCATGAAAAAAGCTGGCCCATTCAAAGCATGTCTTTTTGCTTCCAACCCAAAAAATGGAGGGAATACCAACTATGAGAGCCATTAAATATTTCATCAGAAAAAGAATTAGGTCTGGTCGACTCATCTGAGTTACCTACAGGTAGTGAAAGAAAAAATGTAATTTACACATCAAAGTTTTTTCATTTGGCTTAAACTAACTAGTATGTTCTAGATGTACCTTACTTTATGCAATAGAAAACTGGGTAAATCAAAAAGTATTTTGAGAGAATAAAGTGAATTTGTTTTTATAGTAATCATTTAGGTATTCTGTAAAGTGATCATCTTTTTAATAGCTTTCCTTAAAAGTAAATATACCTGTTTAACTATGGAATAGGTAAGTTTCTGTAAACTTGATTTTAAAATGAAATTTTATATCTCAAAATTCCACTGTTTGATTTTCATATAAAATGAGTTATGTTCCTATAGAACAAGTTTTAGACTCAAGATCTTAAATAAAAGTATGCTTAAATACATAATTAGCCAATAAGTATTCATTCAGCTTCTATGATTTGTATTATAAAGCTAGGTACTGTGAGAGACACAAAAGTAGTCTAAGACAGGAGTCCTATCTTTATGAAGCGTACCATTAAGCATGATAATGCACATTAAACAATCAATGTCCAGGGAAGAGACAGACCACAGGATCTTAGATTTAGAGCTAGAAAGGATCTCAGAGGCCACCTAGCTCATCAACCCCCTAATTCTGTAGATGTCATATGGTACTGAGCACAGTTCTTAAGCGTTTTCTTCTAGGATTTTACTTAAATAATCTGTTCCAGGGACTTTTTTTTCTATCTGTTATTTTATCACAAAAATTCCAATTATGACCTTTCAAATCACCAAAATGCTTGACAGCTTAAACTTTCTCTCTCAAACCACTCCCACAGTAAAGAAAGTCCTAGAAATGTTGGTGGGGTTTGTTTAATGCAGTCTTAAACATAATGTTTTATCAAAACTATAAAGGATCTTATTGGAGCATACCAAAGAAATTTAAACAGCTCCAAATGTCTTTTAACCATACATTTTATAAATGTATTTTGTGTACAAATTCTACTAATTCTGTACAACTTCCAATGATGCTTCACCTATGACACGACTTGTAATCACTCATCTGCAATTGTGGACAACTGTAGAATTTTCTTTAACATTTTCTTGGAAAAATACCAAATAAAAGGATTTTTCTGTTAACCAATAGTGGATATAGTGCTCTCCCCCAAAGGCTTCCTTAATGTTTCAAGTAATCTGCATATTTTTTTTTCACTTGTGTGATGGAGATTTTTAATACATAATGAATACTATCTGGAATCTAAATTGATCTTTCTCCCTAATGAAACACATACAGCAGGGATATGTATACATTGACACTTTACACACACAAATGTGAATTCACCAATTGCAAGCTTACAAAGTAGGTTTTTGAGAATCCCCATTTCTAAATTACACAAAAGAGAAGACCAGAGTTTCAGGAAAACACTTTGCAGAACCAGCTCCCCTCCAATTATATTTAATGTAATAAATTGCTCATTTACTTTATCATTGGAATTTTTCCCCAGCTCTCATTTTTTTATTCTGTGTATGTCTGTCTGTTTTTGACATATGCGTCTTGTAAGCAATAGATTGTAGAGTTTTATTTTTTTATCCAAGATCATATTTTTTATTTTACTACAATCCATTCATATTTAAAGTTATGAAAATTAGGTTTATATTTTCCTATATTTTCCTCTAATATTGGTTTGCTTTTTACCCCCCCCAAATTAGAATTATCTTTTTTCTTCTGTAAACAGAGTACTTTGTCTCTTTGGTTATTTTAGCCTTACCTATTTTAAGGCAACCTTATTTCCAGTGGCTCTTTTCCTATCACTCAACCTTTTTGTTACCTCTTTTCCTAACTTTGGAATTTTGTTTAACTTATTAGTTCCTTTTCTTTCTTCCTTTTATCTACTTGTTTATTTCTCTTCCCTTTCAGGTAAATGGTCAAGTAAAATCTCCTTTCTTCTCTTCCCCTTCAACGTGTTTTGATAATTTTTTTTGTTGATAATTTTTTAAATTTTATTTTCTATATCTCTTCCTAAAAATAATTTCTTTTATTCATTATTTATTTTCACTTTCTACACTAGACTTCTATTCTTTGATTCATGGCCCTTGTACTTATTTTTTTCCTTTATTAGTCTTGATATTTCTCTTGGAATTAAAAACTTCTATGGCACCTATTTTGAGTTCCCTCTTCTATATATTTCCACGTGACAGCTTTATAGGTATTTCCCTTAGTCACTGCAGTTCCTGCAGGTGACAGAGAAGATATTGCTGCCTGGTGGGAATTTTCCTACATCTCTGATTGTACAGTTCATTAATAACTTTTGTTCTTCCCATGGTCACTTTCCCCTCATTTGCCATGAAATCTCCTCCCTATTTCCTTACCTTCTCACTCTTCTGGGTGTCATATAACACATAGAGCTCTGATTCTCATTCTCCTGGGACAAGATGAGTGGTCTTACCAAACCCCTGCAGATTATACCCATTGTTAGGTCTCCATCTTTCTTTATATACTATCTCTCTTCCCCCATGGGAGCATTAATCAGTGGTACCCCCTCTGACCAATAAAACAAAATTTCTCCCTTTCTTTCATTGTTCTAGTCCCTCCCTCTGCTTCTCTGTCCATTCTTCTAAAGGTTATCTTCTTTCTCAGAGAATAAAGGAGTTATTTTTCCTTTATTGCTAACCTTTAACTTGATTAAAATACATCACTTTTTTTTCTTCTCCTCTCATCTTTTATGCACTCTCCCATTCTTTAATTTAGTCTCACAAAAAACAATGATTAACCTATAGGTAGGGTCTTTGTGAGGTTTAGTCCATGATGTGTGAGTCCTGTTTCTCTACCATCACTTCTACTTGCTTTCTGCTATCACCTTTATCTCCCTATGTATTCTTAGAAAGAAATGTCTTAATGGTCTCCTGTTGTTATTTTGTTGTTTTTATCCTTGGTTGTTATATTTGTTTACTTTTCTTGTATTTCTGTTGTGTGGGGTGTTTGAGAAGCAAGTCATTTGTTCAGATCTTGTTTTCTTTCTAAGAAATGTTTCAAAACACTTCTTTTTTATTGCAATCCATCTTTATTTCATTTATGGTTAAGATCAAGTTTGAAGGGCATGTCACCTAGGGTAGTAGTATCTTAAGCTCTTTTGCTCTTTAGATCACATTATTCTATTCCCTCCTACAGTTTCTGGTAGGTACAGTAGCATTGGATTATTTTAATTTCCTTCCCATCATATCTGAAAGTCATTCTCCTGGCTACTTATGGAATGTGTTGTTTATACATGGAATTGTTAAATTTACCCATTATATGTCTTGGAGTTTGCATTATAGGGTTTTTTTCCCCTGGAGGAGATCTATAGATTCTTTTGATTGGTACTTTATTTTCTGTATTTAGAACTTTTTGGTAGTTTTCTTGTATGATTTCTTTTGTTAATTGTGTTGAGGCTTTTTTTGACTTGGTACATTCTTTTTTTCCTCCACTTAACAGTATTTTATTTTTTCCAATTACATGTAAAGATAGTTTTCAACATTCACTTTTATAAGATTTTGAGTTCAAATTTTTTATCCCTCCCTCCTTTCTCTCCCTCTTCCCAAGATGGCAAGCAATCTGATATAGGCTATACATGTACAATCATATTAAACATATTTCCACATGAAAGAAGAATCAGAACAAAAGGGAAAAACCAAGAGAAAGGAAAACAAAAACAGCAAATAGCATGCTTCAATCTGCATTCAGACTCTATAATTCTTTCTCTGGATGTGGATAGCATTTTCCATCATTAGTCTTTTGGAATTGTCTTAGATCATTGTACAGCTGAGAAGAGCGAAGTCTATCAAAGTCGATCATCATACAACATTGCTATTATTGTGTACAATGTTCTCCTGGTTCTGTTCACTTCACTCAGCACCTGTTCAACTGATTTGGTATGTTCTTTTGGAAAACCATCCTTAAGTTGTTTTTATGCATCCTGTCTTTGAGATCAATATGTTTTGCTTGTAAGAAATGTTTTTTAATGCTTTTGCTTTTTGTTTCTTTTTTGAGATTGCCCTTCATTTATATGTACTTGCGTTCCCCATCTATTATTTCCTTATATTTCGTTGGTGAGACTTGATACTATGGATTCAACTTTTTCTATCCTGTCAACTATTTCTCCTGTGCAGGCCATAAATTCTGATTTTACAATTCTTATTTCTATTTTAAACCATTCAAGAACATCTTCCTCTGGTTTCATTCTCTCTTGGAAATCTACAGAGTCCTCTGCCTCATCAGGGGTTGATTTATTTTCCTTTGTCTTTCAATATTTGTTCGTAGATGTCTAAACTATGTTAGTTGATCTGGAGGCATACTCCCTACTGTTGTTAATATCTTCCCTGTTTCTCTATCTGCTTGTGCTCAGTCTTTTTTTTTCCTTCAACCTAAGATCTATGGTAATTTCAGGTTTTTTCTTTATGTATCTCTACTGCTCTCTCTGACTCCTTCTTCTTTGATAAGTTTCCCTGCGAGATGGACCTTAAAGCCATGTTGGCCTCCTCCCATCTGTGCAATTCACATTTCAAAGGCTTCAGTGTTCACCCCAAGTGACTCCTGGGGGGACAGAATTGGCCTCAGCTGGATGTTGGGATTTTTCCCCTCAGGCTTAGTGAAGTGGTCACTCAGCCACCCACGTGTCCTGTCTCAGAGTTCTCGGTTCCTCAGTTTTATGGCAGAGCTTTTGTTGTAGCAGAGTGTAGCCACACTGTTGTTTCAGTCAGCTTTGTGTCTATTAAAAAGTTTCTGCCTTTTGATTTTCCACAGCCCTGGGAGAAGGGTAAGGTAGGAGAGCTGAGTTCTGTTGTAAGCCTCTGAGTCAACTTGTATGGCCCTCCCTGAAAACGAGAGGGTTACTGAGTGAGTAAGTTAGGAATCAGGTGTCAACCTTCTCTGCTGTTAGTTCAGAAAATTTTTACCTTGTTAGGGTTTTGGTTGTCCTAGACTGTGAAGACAGTTGAAATTGCTTTATCTCTTGTGCATAATTCCTATTTTGGAGAAGTTTGAAAGGTCATGAGAATTAGAGAAAATGTCTAGTCCTCCATCTTGTGGTCACATTTGCCCATTTACTCTAAATTCCCTTCTTCTGAACCCAAATAAAACTTAGTATTTCCTGAATATCATTAGAAACTTAACCTCAAGTACCTATTTAACTTAATTCATATTTTAAGTTGTACAATTTCTGTGATGTGCCTTTACTGTTCTCCTGCCCCCCAACCTTCTGGTATCAGGAAAAAACTCATCCAACTACATTTTATTATTTGTCATTTCACTTACTAATATAGCTCCTGATAATGTACAGCACTCAACTTCCCTCTGAAGTGCTAGATATGGCAGTGATCTGAAAAGTAGATTTCAGACTTTTGGCTCACTAGTGGATGAAGCTGTTCCAGGTGCTTAGGGAAACTGACTTTTTCAGGGCATCTTAGTTAATAGTCAAAAACATTTATTAAGGGCCTACTATGTGCCAGACCCTCTGCTAAGCATTGGAGATACAAAGAAGGAAATAAGACAGTCTCTGCCCTCAAGGAGTTCACAAGCTAATGGGGGAAGACTACATAAAAAAAGAAGCTGAAAAGCATGGGGGTAGGGTGCAGAGGAAGGGTACCTAGTATGGGGCATGATAATGTCCTGAAACTGGGATGGGAAATTATCTGAGATGAGCTACAGAATTGATTTCATCTTACAGAATGATGAGTTTCTGGACATCATGCAATCCAGGAGAGCAGTTGGGTGGGAAATGATGAGCTGAATGTCCTAGGCATCCTCCTTAAATGGTGGAGGATTTGGGAGGAGCTCTGTGATATCTACTCTTTATCCTCTCCAATCAGAGAAAATGAGGGACTCAAGCATCTTGTGCTAATGGTGACACTCGTCCAGAGTTGGTCCTTCCCCTAAAGATTAGGGAACCTTAATATGCAAGTGATTTTCTGCTACTTCTTCAGGTTCTTTTATTTTCACAATGGAACAGGAAGGATGAAAACCTAACCTGAGTTAGAAAAAAAAAAAAGACGAAGAAGGCTGCAGAAGGAAGTAACCCAGAAATACCTGACTCTTCTCTCCACACTCATTGTATGGATTTCACAAAAAACAAAGAAACAACTGGATTTATAAAATCCATTTATCTGAGGGTGGTAGAAGGGGGAGAGGAAAGAATGGCATAGGAAAACAAAGGAGGTATTCAAATCAGCACATCACTGGCAAAAGCTAGAAAATAGCTGCAGAAAAACCTGTCATTTTAGATTTGCAATAGTATTAAAAACCTAGATGTGAATGTCAAAAAGATTCTGCCCTACGCTTTCAATAAGAAAATACCAAATCCTTATAAAGAACACTGAAAATGTGCAGAAGGCCCTTGGCAGAGTGAGTCCTGCTTTCCTTGGGTGAAACCAACTACCAATGCCTGGCCCCAAACTCAACTTCTTTGGCAATAGTTGGTGGGAGCAGATGAATGTGTTCAAGGGAGTTTCTCTGTAGCCTCTGAGCTACCCAGGAAGATTGCAGGTAAATCATCTTGTGAAAGTCTGTTGCTAGGAAGATCACCAAAAAGAGATGTAACCAGAAGCAGTACACTTTCCCAGGGCTTTTCATTTCACTTATGCTGATGATGAACAGAGGAAAGAGGATAGAGAAAAGGTATCAGATGATAATGTAATAAGACTGCAGATCAAATTCAAAGTAGTAGGACCAATTCCTTTCAGTGTTGTGTAGTCAATGATGCATTTCAATTTCTTTGTTGAACCAGCAGTACTCAGAACAAGAATGAGTAGAGAAGCAACATGTGCAAGGGGCTGACCAATTGGCCAACAAGATGGATTGGGAAGAGACTCACAAACATTCCCTACATCAGACTGAAAAACATGTCAGTGATGATCTTTGTGATATTTAGAAACAGTTGAGACTTCCTCCCCCACATTTCAAAAGCCAGGCAATATCCTGGAAACAGATGCCATTAACAGCTTTGCTGAACACAGAGAGAGTACCCAGAGAACACTGAAGGTGAAGTGAAAGATTAGCCAGGACCAGAAATCTCCATGCAGAAGGATTCTCCAATAATTTGAGCTGTTACTGATTGAAGGAGAGACTGTGGCTCACTGTCCTGGTTATACCCTCCACACTGGGCTCTCCTCTGAATCAAAATAGTGCTTACCTTTCTTCAATACTACTCTTCCCTCTTCTGACAGGTCCTAGCATCTGGTTTAGAGATGGTACAAATGACCCAGATGGAATCCTTCATTCCCCTGGCAAGGTTATGAGAAACATTTTGACATTCTCAGTCATCTCTACTTCTGCATCCAAACTATTAATTATAGGGAGAAGGGGGCAAAGGGACCCACAAATCTCTCCTTGTGAAGAGCTTGAAAATATATAGCTTACTTGCAGCCCACTTAGCTATCCTGGCCCAGACTACCTCCCCTGCTCTTAGCCACCTCTATCTTTGCTCACTGAGCTACACCTCCCACACTGCAAATCAGGACAGGAAGTGAGCATACTGGCAATATGTGCAAGAGAAGCAATAATTTTTTATTATAACTAGTTGGTTAATCAATTAGTAAAGACTTATTAAGCATTTACAACGTACCAGGCACTGTGCTACATGCTGGGGATACAAAAAAAGGCAAAAGATAGTTCCTGCCCTTAAGGAGCTCACAGTCTATTGATAGAGACAATGTGCAAAATACTATGTACAAACAAGCCACAGCAGGATAAGCTGGAGAAAATCAACAGAGGGGAAAGTCTGTTTCTTTTTGTCCACTTCTACTTGCGTCTCCTATTGGTGATCTTCCTAGCAACAGACTTTTAGAAGAAAGGCACTAGCATTAAAGGGGGTTAGGAAAGGCTTCTTGTAGGAGGTAGTATTTTAGCTGGACTTAAAGGAAGCCATGGAAACTAAGGGATGGAGAGGAGGAGGGAGACAATTCCAGGCATGGAAGATAACCAGTGAAAATGCCTGGAGCTGACAGACTGGATATGCCTTGTGCAAGGAACAGCAAAGGGGCAATTGTCACTGTATGGAAGAATAGGCTGGGTTAGGTAAAGTGTAAGAAGTTGGGGGTGGAGTTGGTTATAAAGGGTTTTGAATATCACACAGAGAGTTTTACTTTTTATCCTGGAGTTAGTAAGTACTCACTAGAAGTGACTGAATAGGGTAGATGGCATGGTCAGACCTGTGCTTTAGTAAGGATAATTTGAGAGCTGAGTGGAGGATGGAATGCAATGGGGAGAGACCTGAAGCAAGGAGACCAATGAAGAGGTTATTGCTATAGTCCAGGTATGAGCTGCCTGCACCAGGGTGCTGGGAATATCAGAGGGGAAAAGGAAGCATACAGAAGAGATGTCATAAAGGCAGAATCAACATGACTTGACAAATGATTGGATATGGGGGCTCCAAGAGAGTGAGGAGTGACATCTAGGTTGTGAACTTGGGTGCCTGAAAGGATAGTAGCACCCTTAATAATAATAAGGAGGTTAGGAAAAGAGGAGGACTTGGAGAGAAGGGAGTGATAATGAGCTCAATTTTGGAAATCTTCAGTTTAAAATGTCTACAGGACATCTCGTTTGAGATATTTAATAGAGATGATAACTGAATCCACAGGAGGTGATGAGTTCACCAAGTGAAAGAGAATAGATGAAGAAGAGAAAAAGTCTTAAGACAGAGCCCTGTGGGATGTTATTATTATTATTATTACTCTTATTATCATTAGAAACAGTACATTAGACCCTCCTGAATTCCTGACACCAACCTTTCCATAGGGAGTAACTTAAAAGTTCTGGACATTTGCTTCTACAGGAAAAAGTGTTTGTTTGTTTGTTTGTTTGTTTTTCCAGTGTCTGAGAAGTGACACTCTTTTGGGTCTCCTTGATTTTTTTCCTCAATAAAATTGAAAGTTAGGAAGTTTGTTCTCATTTAAGAGAAAATTCATTATTCTGCTTGTTCTAGAATTAAGTCCACTGGCAAATGCTTATTTACTTGACTTGTACCTTAGGTAAAAATTTTATCAGAAAATCTAATTTATGTCTGAATCATGTTTTGTTGGGAAGCCTCTACTTTCATCTTTATAGAGGGTGAATCCTTCTGAATCCTTGTAACTATTTTATGCTTCCATGGTTACATTGCTGTTTCTAGAAGGCTGCATTTCTATTTTTTTTCTGAACTACTCAATGAGTTCTCCATAGAGGACTGTAAATTCTGCTCATCAGAGATATCTTCTGACCCAGGTTGCTCCTGTGGATCTGCTTGGACCTCATCATTTTTGCTTGGGCGCTGCATAGGACTTGAGCTGCTGTAATCTCTGCTTGTTTGATGATCTATGAGCTCTGGTTGCTGTTTTCATCATGCATATCCATTATCCCCAGGCTGTTATTTTTTCGGGGCATTTCTCATCTTTGTCCTTTTTCTTGTTCTTGCTTTTCTTCAATTCTTTAATGGGGACACATATATATTTGTAGGAACATTTCACCTACAATCACCCATTTCTTCTGCCATTTGTGCACTTTCCTGGTATTATCTTTGGCCTGGCTCCTGATTTCTGCTCAAACCAACCTGTCTAACATGGTTTATGGTTTTGGTTAGAAGAAAGAGAGACTGGTGGAGTTTGCTCAGATTGTCTGCCTGTCTGTCTGTCTGTCTGTCACACACACACACACACACACACACACACACACACACACCTTGCTGCTCCCACTCAGGGCCCAGTGCCTGTATTATAATTTTGAGATTTGTAGCATCAAACCTTTATTATCCCACTTTCCCCTTATTATTTCCCTTAATATCTTGCCCTTTTGTTCCCTTTTCATAAATTTTGCATTATTTTGTCTAAAAGCTATCCTTTATAAAGTAATTTGGCACAGAGTTAAATCAATAGATAAACTTGGGCAATATCATAATTTTTGCTATGTTTCTAAAGGTTATATTGGACAGGCCAAAGATGAGTCAGCTAAAACTTAAATGAAACAATAAGTTTAGCTAAATTTCTCAACAGAAAAAAAAAAACTGACACGAATCATCAGTGTTTCTGTATATTACCAACAAAACCCAGGAGGGAGCGAAATTCCACTCAAAATAATTATAGAATATATAAAATACTTAGGATTTTATCTACTAAGACATACATTAGAAGTTACATTAATATAACAGAATACTCTTTTCAAACTACTAAAGTTCTAGCTTTCCAGAGCTGGGAAAAATAATAAAATTAATCTGGAGAAACAAAAGGTCAAGAATCTCAAAGAAATAATAAAAAAAGTGAGAAAGAAGGAAGTCTAGCAGTTCCAGATCTCAAACTATACCACAAAGAAATAATTATCAACGTTTTTTAGTATTAGTTAAAAAATAGAGAGGTTGATCAGTGGAACAGATGAGGCATACAACATTATAAAAGCAGACAAATCAAGATGCTTACTGTTTGATAAACCCAAAGATCCTAGCTACTATACCGGAGTGCCAACTCTCTATTCATCATAAACAGCTGGAAAGACTAGAAAAAAAGTCTAGCAGAAATTAACACCTCAAATAATATACCAAAATAAATTCTAAATAGATATGACTTAAACATAAAAGATGACATCATAAACCAATTAGCAAAGCAAGGAAGAAATTACCTTTCAGATCTATGGATAGGGGAATAGTTTGTGACCAAACAAGGGATAGAGAGGATTACTGAAGGTAAAATGGACAATTTGGATTTATAAAATTTAAAAAGTTCTTGCAAAAACAAAACTAGTTCCATTAAAATTAGAAGGGAAACAGGTAACTGGGGAAAAAATTCTTTTCATCAAGTTTCTTTGATAAAGTTCCCATTTCTAAGACATATAAGGCACAGACTCAAATTCATATAAAAAAAAGTCATTCCCAAATAGATATCTGATCACAGACTAGGAAGAGGTATGAAGAAATGAAGAAATCTAAACTATCAACAACCATATAAACAAAAAATGCTCCAAATTACTAATAATCTGACGTAACCTGGCTTCTATCCAAAGCTGGGACATTTGCATTATGTATTTAATATACCTATTTCATTTTGTCCTTTTAAAGCTAGGTGATTATAAAATTCTAAGTTCATAAATACTTTAAAGCATAACATTCTTGACTAAATGTTTAAAATGGTTTAACAGTTAAATCATTGTGGTAATCCCTCTGCTCTCAGTGCTACAAATACTGACATATATAATGTGTTTCCTTACCTGATAGGGGCATGGAATATGATATTCTCTGCAGCGTTCTTGTATCCATGTTGTTTCCCATATACCACGGTAGGCTTGCTCATAAAAATAGCATCCAATTACAACCAAGAGTGGTACAAGATACAGAATACTGAACACACCAATCCGAATCATGAACTTCACCAACTTGTCTTGATTTTCCTTTTCTAATGGAATCTCAATGCGAACCCTGTTTAAGGATATGATACCAGCTAATAGAAGAGAAACTCCAACTACCACATACAGGCAGAGGGGAGCCAGAACAAAATATCTCAATGCATCAACATCGTAGAGGCCAACAAAACATACGCCACTGATATTGTCACCTTCAATTTTATTCATAGCTAAAAGGATGATAGTGAGAGTTCCAGGAATGCCCCATGCACTGGCATGAAAAAGTAATGCTTTCTTCTCAATAGCTTCACTCCCCCACTTTGGTACGGCTGCCAAAAACCATGTGATGGTAAGTATGACCCACCAGACACTGCCAGCCATGGTAAAGAAATAGAGCACCATGAAAAGCATAGTGCAGGCTTTATTATGAGACCCTTGCGTCACTGTGGAAGCCTTGTACTGGGCAGGGCTAGATGCATTGCAGGCTACTCGGTCCTCAAGCAAAAACCCAATGAAGAAAATTAATGACACCATCATGTAGCAGACAGCATAAAATATAATAGGCCTTTCAGGATAGCGGAATCTTGTAACATCAATTAAAAAAGTTAAAAAAGTAAACAATGTGGCAGAGAGGCAAATGATGGAAATCAATCCTATAAAATATCGAGCAAATGAAAGTTCTTCTCGTCTAAAGTACATATTTGGACAAGGAGGTGAACAATCACGAACGTGAAGAAAAGAATAGCCCAGATCAGGATCAATTTTCAACTCTCGGGGACACCAGAAACCATAGTCTCTTTGAACTGCCACTGGGGCTCCTTCAGTTGGCTCTCCAGCTAAATTCAGATCTACCAGGCGAGGGTAGGGTTCATCACAATCTGGGAACCTAAGAAGTTTAAAAAAAAAAGTACCTTTACTATCTTAGGTCCTGCTATAGGTCTAGGTTTGCATAAGACTGTTCATTTCTTCATTAGGTACCCTGTTTACAATTAAATCAAATATGCCTTTTCCCACAATAGCCACATTTCCCATAAGTGTGATTAACTATATCAAGGAGAATAATATGCTTTTTCAGTCAGTTTGTTTTTCCTATAAAAGTAAATTTCATTATTAAAATGGCTAAGATAAAGTCATTAATTGGCATAAAAATACTTAGAAAAGACAAAATATAGGAGCAAGGAAAGTAATGTAAAAACACTTTGAAAACTGTCAAGCACTATACATAGAAGTAAGATATTCCTATTATTTGGAATAAGACTTAAAGAAATATGAGTACCCATATAGAATTAAGTACTTCATTTATTAACTATTCAGAGTGACTATTTAATTTAACCCTGATTTTTCCTTGAGGAATAACTCATTCTCCAGATTAAGTCATTCTGAATTTATTAAAACCTTCACAATATATGCACTCATGCTTCAAGAAACCTTTGCACTAAAAGCCCTTTCCAGTGGCTTCCCTACAGCTTTTGATCAACATTATTCAACTGAGGTTATTAACTAATGAAAAGGAAAGTCTTCTCCAGCCTTCCTAACTAGCAAGACAGTCCCTCTAATTCCCTTGACTTCTTTATATCTTTCCCTATATCATGGCAAAGTAGAAAGAGAAAAAAAATTTATATACTAATATGATCTAGGTAATCCAACAACTCACTTTTCCCTCCAGTCTACAGATTATCTGTCAGTGTCTTTCCCAAATTATCTGCCCTTGTTTCTCTACGGTTTTGTCTTGCTTTTTGCACTATGCTCCCTTTTTGATTATGCCATCCCCTCTCTTCACCCAACTCTCTCCTCTAATTAGACATAATATTAATTAATGTATATTTTGTTGTGTTATATTTATTGCATAGCATTCCATAGTCTATTCTTAACAGCAGAAACAAATGAGTGGAATATTTCCTATGTCTTTCTCTTTATATATGTTTAAATTGGGTTTTACTTTTGTATATGCTTTTGTGGGTTTTTTAAATGTAATTTGCATAGGTATTTATTCTCAACGAGTTCTTAATACAAAGAAAGTTGCACTTCCAAGCTTGAATCCATTTAGTGTTTTAAAACCCTAAGAAACTACTTAGGTCTTTAGAAATGGAATTATTGTTCTAAATTAATAAACACTATTTTCTCCATTCACATGATAAAAAACAACCAATACAAATTTAAGTGATTTTCTCACCTACTACATTCCATATCTTCTGGCCAAGGAACACCAAACATTTCCATGAGTTTGGAACATTCACTGTATGCCCGCTGACATAGCCTACGACAGGGTAGTGTAACACGTCCGTATTCCATACATATAGGTGCATAAAGTGCACAGAGAAAAGGACGGAAATCTCGGGAACAATCCAGATTCACCATAGGGTGGAATGGCTAGAGAAAAGTTAGAAATTGAATAATTAGACGAAAGTACCACATGCTAAAGACTGCTGTAGTATTATAGTATTTGTTTTCCATTATTAAAAAAAAACTTCCACCCTTTGTAGGCAAATTTAATAGAATCATATGTTAAGAGTTTATAGGGAGCTTGGAGATAAACTGATTCACCCCCCCATTTTGTAGATTGGGAAGCTGAGGTCCTGAAACGACACTTGTCAAAGTGTCAGAGCTAGGATATACAGCCAGGTCCTCCAATTCCACATCTGGTATTCTCTGCACTGCACCACATTCCCTTGCTTTTTGTTTTTAATTTTGTTCCCAAAAAGTATGAGTCTGGTTCTCAGGCTCTAAAATTCACATGAAGTAAACAAAGCTAACATTTTAACTTGATATTCAGGAAACTCAGAGGGGAAAAAAAAATACAATGGCTGAAAAAGTTAAAACCACACCAGAACAATCATTACAAACACCAGTAGAGGCTCACATTACACAAGAAATCTGGACTTCAAAAGCTGATTGTAAACCAAATCCTATTTTTCCTCCTATCTTACATCATAATTTGGAAGGTGCTCTATTACTGACTGATTTTCAGTTGGCAATGACTATTCCCACTCTTCTGCTCCTAGGTGGTCTGTCAAATAAATCTCTAAAGCATAACACTATTCAACATCTATTGCTTCTATATTATTTTCTAATTGTTTCTAATATGCAAAATTGCTTCTCCAGGTAGATTATAAACTCTATGATTTTAAAGACTGTTCTTTTTGTCTAACTCACAATATCAAACATAGCCAGGGTATCTAGTACCAAGAAAACTGTGTTCTAATTCTCATTCTGACACTTAACTGTGACAAGTCACTTGACACCACTTCGAGTCTCTGTTATAACTCTGCTTCACTACTTCATAAGGTTGCTATGTGAAAAGCCATTTGTAAACCTTAAAGAACTCAGTGTGTTATTATTATTATTACCATATGCTCTGAATAAGTGCTTAAATGATTGATTAGAGCATAGTTAAAGAAACCCTTTGTTTCATACTTACAAGATTAAGAAGCTTTTTGTAATGAGAATAATCTGATTTGCAAATCAGAATTATTCTGATTCCCTAAAGCAGAGACATTGTACACTTGGCAGTTTTCACTTTAATTTCTCTCTGCAATAAAACAAAGTCACTATATATTGCCGCCTTTGTTTTGAAAACCAAACTAAGATAATATTATTGATAATATTCATTAAGAATTCAGGATATCAAGTTTAGCTACACATGACCTTTTCATACAATTAATGACAAACTTGAAGACAATAAATTTGTACTTTAAAAGTCAATGAAAAACCAAGTTAACACTATAGTTAAAAAAAAAATTGAGAAGAAATTTAACCAAGATGCCTCTTACCCAACAGTTCAATCTCCCCTCTGACAAAAATGACCTTTCTACTAGACTTTTTTTTGTCCCAGTTGGTTGTCCCAGTGGGAGAACAGAATATCTAGCTTGGGAGAATAGGAGAGAAGATAAAGAGACTGTAGTAGGTAAGCTCAGAAACTTGAGGAACAGAAAATATATGATAAATAGAATGGGAGTGTTAGCACAAATAGAAAGTAAGAGATGTAAAGTGTATACAAGAAGACAGTATTTAGGAAAGTGAGCAAACGAGTGTAAAATGTTTGCTGAAATTTTAAAAAAAGGAAAAAATGAAGATGAGAAGGGGAAGGAGAGTAAAGAAAAGGAAGCAAGAGAGAGGTAAATGAGAAGAGGGAAAAAATTGACAGAAAACATTCATTCATTAAGCATTCATTATGTGCCTGGAGAGGTAAGGAGGAAAAGGAAAAAGGAAAGTACTATTTTGAAGGAAGCTAGGGATTCTAAGACGTAAAGGTAAAGAGAAGTACATTCCAGATACAAGGGACAGAAAAGGGTTAGGGAAAGTGGGAAAGGAAACAAGGAAGGACCATTGAATTTTAGGGGCTGAAAGGGCTTTAAACCATCTCGTCTGTAAAATGAGGATAAACTCATAGGAGACGGGTCATACCAGTAGTTAGTGGCTGAGCTACGAAACGAACCCAGGCCTCCAGACAACCAATCCAGTATCTTTTCTAATAAATAATACGCAGATAGGTATCAGATGTAGTTGGAGAGGGAAAGAAAAACACTTGTAAATATGATCTCGTTTCCCATTTGCCCTGCTTTGATAGCCCAACATGCTAGATTCTGGCCTCTGTCTGTGGCACAGAAGAGTGTATTTTTGATGAAAGGAGAGGAAAGGTGTAGAATCCTTTTGCTAACTGGGGCAACTAACCTTCCACTGCTTCCAATCTTTATCAACTTCTGGGTCCCCAGTTGAAAAATAACAGCACTGAAACCAAACGGCAACTGTAAAAAGTATCCAGTGTAGGAGGAGAGTTAATAAATAACTGTTTCCAGAGGACATCAACTTAACTATTTAGTCAGTCCTGAGTAGGACTGTGTTAAGAGAGAAAGGAAAATGGGAAAAGAGGTATGAAGGCAACTCGGTATATAGCTACAGTCAACAGCCCAGAGAAAAGTCAGAAACAGAGCCCTAAAGCATAGCTATATGAATTTCCTTCCAGAATGACATTAAGACATGTTGCGACTTAACAACATCATTTATTTTGGTAAGAACAATATAAAAGCTGGCCTCCATTGGGGAAAAAAATATAAAAACAAAAAAAAACCCTGCAACTTAAGAAAACACTCAAATAACTTGAGAATAATTATAAATAATAGCTTGAGATTTTCAACAGTTTAAATTTGTCTTACTTTTTTGTCTCTATTTTTTGAAGTGAAATAATATCCCTATTAAATATACATAATGAGTTTGAAGAGAAAATCTATTGGAGAAGCTGAAGCAAGCATGAGGAAATAGACAAGTAAAAAATAAAAAGCAAAAAATTTTTAAGAATGATCTATATTTATCGTTGGTATTTACAAATACTGTTATTGTTGGAGGGAATGACTACTATTTGATTTACATGAATGCTTATATACCAAAGAACATAAAATCTAATAAATTATTACCCTCGAAATATATATGTAGAATACATAAGGCAGGAAAATTTTTGCAGAAGGAAGTACATTATTTTAATAAGCAAATATAAATTTTTTTTAAAACAATGTGACATCAAAAGGATTACTTAAATAAGGTTGCTAATATGGTTGCAAAGTGTAAAAAAAACCTTCCAAAAGGAGAAATACTGGCCCTAACTGTAGCTATTGATGCAAATAAAACAATGCTTGGTAAATCATATGTAAAGAAACTTTGGATACTTCCACTTGTAGAGAATATGGTTGGAAAAGAAATGTTCACATGTCTGAAAAACTTCGTGATTAAGGCACTAAAATCCTCTTTTACACTTCAAGTAGATGATGCAACAGATGACAGTTAAAGATGTTCATTTGATTACATATGCAAGACATGTTGTTCAAACTAATGCCAGACAAAATGTTATTATTTTGCAAACTTACAGATGGCAATGACAAATACAAAGAAAATTTCAGAGAAATTGATGGGATATTATATGAAAGATTTATATTGGACTTTCTAATGACAGAACTCCATTGAAGTCAGGACAAAAGGTGGCAATGTGGATAGAACAATGGACTTGGAGTCAGGAAGATGTGAGTTTGAATCCTACTTTAGAAATTTAATAACTGTGTGACTAAAGACAAGTCACTTAATGTTTCTTGGCCTCAGTTTTGCCATCTGTAAAATGAAGGAGATGGATATGATGGATGAACCTTAAGGTCCATTCCAGCTCTAAATCTACTATGTTGATATGAAAATACTTCATTAAAGATGGGGCTCCTGATGCAATATGGACACGTCACATGCTTCACATTCACTCGTATCAAAAAATGAGAAGCTACATACAGTATTTTAGGTTGTTATAAGAATCTAGGTTATTAAAAGGTTATTAACCTAGGTTAATAAGGTTATTAAAAAGAAGGCCCTTTGTAAAATTGTGTGACATGGGGACAAAGCAGAACTTCTAAATTACATACAATATTCCACACCCACGAACCTCTCACCTCTGCAAAGGAGTGGTGTGCAGGTGTCTTCTCATTTCTCTTCTTTGGGGCCATGCTTGTTCTTTGCAGTTTTATAACATTTACTACTGATTTTTTTGGGTGGTTGTATTCCCACGCACATTGTTGTGGTCATTGTATATGTTGTTTTGTTGGCTCTACTTACTTCACTCTGCATCAGATTACATAAATCTTTCCATGCTTCTTTGTATTCATCATACTCATCATTAATGTTCAGAGTAATATTCCATTATTCACGTGCGACAATTTGTTTAACCATTCCCCAATGCATAGGCATCTTCATCCCCACCCCTAATTCTTTGCTATCACAAAAAGTGCTGCTATAAATATTTTGGTATCACGGGGACTTCCTTTTTATCAATGACTTCTATGGGGCTATTAGCCTAGTTGCCCTGACTTTCTGTCTTGTCACTGGACTTCCAATGACTAAAAGAGAGAGTGGGGCTGACGATTTTGTTCAACTTTGCCTCACTTAAATCCAATTCATATGCAAGTCAAGACATCATCCCAGGACGTCACTGGTCCTCTTCAAAAATGAAGGACAAACAAGCCTAGTAGTGAAACACTTTCAAAGGATATGCACATTTCAACAACTTTATAAATTGCTTTCCAGAATGGTTGTACCAACTCATAGTTCCAACAATGTACCAATGTGTATTTTACTCATTAGCATAAATTCAAAGTATTTTTTCCAAAACTGACAGTTCCACCAACAATGCACTAATATATCTATCTTCCAATTGCCTCTACAATATTAACAATTCTCGTTTTCCGTCATTTTTGCCAATTTGCTGGTATGAGGTGAAACTTTACACATTTTGGTTAGTTTCTCTTATTATTAGTGATTTGAAGCATTTTTTTCACACAGCTGTTAAAAGTGTGCAATTCTTCTTTTGAGAACTGTTTATTCATATACATTTCTACATCCGTCCGTAATCCATTAGGGAATAGCTTTTGGTCATATATATCCATCCTGATAATTGTCTATATATTTCAGATACCAAAGAGAAGAGAATGTGTCCTCCAAGAGATCTGAGTGAATCTAAACATTTCTGAATAAATAGTGCAGGAAAAAGGAAAATGAGCCAACACCTGATGGGGCAGAGAATCCTACATATTGCTAAAAAAGCATGGCACTATAATAGCTGGATGTTCCTGAATTGTTGAAGAAGGAAATAAGCATAAAAATAAATAAAATATAAGAAAATATATGTAAATAAAATGTAAAGAACAGGAAAAAGAATACTTAACTAACCTTATCATAGATAAAGAAGTCAAACAAGCTATAAGTAAACTCCCAAAGGAAAAATAAAACAAGACTATATGGATTTACAAGTAAATTCTACCAAACATTTAAAGAACAATTAATTCCTATACTATATAAGTTATTTGAAAAACAAATAGGGAAAGAAAGGGTCCTATTAAATTCCTTCTATGGCAGAAACACAATCTTGATACCTAAACCAGGGAAAGTCAAAACTGAAGAAGAAAATTATAGATCAATTTCCTTAATGAACACTGATATAAAAATTTTACATAACAAACTAGCAAAGAGACTTTAGCAATATGTCACAAATATCATACACTATAGTGACACTAGAATTATAACAGAAATTCAGGGCTGGTTCACTATTAAGAAAACTACAAGTATAAAACAAAAATCATATGGTCATTTCAACAGATGCAAAAAAAAAGCTTTTGACAAGATACAATACTCATTCATGTTAACAGTAGAAAGTGCAGGAATAAATTGAGCTTTCCTTAAAATGATAAGTAGGATCTATCTAAAATCAAGAGCAAGAATTATCTGTAATGGGGAAAAGCTAGGGGCCTTTCCAAAAAGATCAAGAATAAAGCAAGGATGTCCTCTATTACCTTTACTATTCAATGTCTGTGCTAGAAATCCTAACTGTAGCAATGACAAGAAAAAGAAATTAAATGAAAAAGTATAGGTAGGGAAGAAACAAAAGGATCACTTTTGCAAATGACAGAATAGTTTATTTAGAGAACCCTAGAGTCAACCAAAAAACTAAATGAAACAATTAAAATGTTAGCAAAGTTGCAGGATATGAAATAAACCCACATAAATCACCAGCATTTCTGTATATGACCAACAAAATTCAGCAGGAAGAGAAAGTAAGACAAATTCCATTTACAATAACTACAGACAGCATAAAATACTTGGGAGTCTACCTGCCAAGACAAACACAGAAACAATATGAACACAGATACAAACATATGAACGCAGCTACAAAATAAAAAAAAACCAAAAAAAAACAAAAAAACCAGATCTAAATAATTTGAGAAATATTAATTGCTCACAGGTAAGCTAAGCCAACATAATAAAAATGACCATTCTACCTGTTAATTTACTTATTCAGTCCCATGCCAACCAAACTACAAAGAATTAACTCTATAGAGCTAGAAAAAAAATAATAAAATCAATCCAGAGGAATAAAAGGTCAAGAATATCAAAGGAATCAATGAAAAAAAAAGTGGGAAGGAAGGGGACCAGTTCCAGATCTCAAACTATATTACAAAGTAAAAATTCTCAAAACAATTTGGTACTGGTTAAAACATATAAAAATTAATCAGTGGAACAGATCAGATACAAAAGATACAGAAGAAAACAAATCTAGTAGCCTATTGCTTGATAAAGCAAAGACTTCAACTTAAGAGTTAAATATTTGATTTTTTTTAAATTCTGGGAAAACTGGACAGCAGTATGGAAGGAATTAAGTTTAGACTAACACCCCATACCATATACCAAGATAAGCTCCAAATGGATACGACCTAGATGTAAAGGGTGGCATCATAAACAAATTAAGAGAAATATAGGGAAAAATAAACACCTATAAGATCTATGGATAAGAGAAAAGTTCATGACCAAAGAAGGGATAGAGAAGGCACAGAAGATAAAATAGATAATTTTGATTATATAAAATTTAAATGGGTTTTAAAATCCAATAAAATAAAGATGAAATGGGAAACATTAATTGAGGGAAAAAACCTCTGCAGAAATTCCTCTGTTAAAGGACTAATTTCCAAGACATAAAGAACTGAGTCAAATTCATAAGAATTAGAGCCACTTCCCAATTGACAAATGTTCTAAGAACATGAAAAGGTAGTTCTTAAGAGAAGAAACCAAGGCCAATTGGATACATGTAAAAAAAATAGCCCAAGCAATTACTAAGTAGAAAAATTCAAATTAAAGCAATTCTGAGGTTCCAATTCACATTCATCAGATTGGCAAAGGAAATAAGAATAGAAAATGATAATTGTTAGGGAGGCTGTGGGAAAATAAGCACACCAATGCAACATTGTTGGACCTGTGAATAAGTACAACCACTCAGGAAAGCAATTTGGATTATATGTAAAAATTTACTAAACAGTGCATGCTCTTTGATTTAGCTATGCTACCACTTAAATTCAAATGGGATCAAAGAGAAATGAAATGGTCCATATGTATAAAAACACTTACATCAACTCTTTTTGTGGCTAGAAAAGACTGGAAACTAAGGAGAATATCCATCAACTGAAGAATGGCAGAATAAATTATGGTATATCAATGTGATGGAATGCTGTTGTGCTGAAAGAAATGAAGGAATAGATGATTTCAAAGAGACATGAAAAAACTTGAATGAACTGATGCATAGTGAAGTAAACAGAATCAGAAGAACAATTTATATGGTTACACCAATATTACAAGAATGAACAATTTCGAAGACTTGAAAAACTGATGAAGAATAAAATGAACAGAATAGGAAGAAAAATTTCTACAACAACAATGTAAAAAAAAACAGCGAAAGTTTTAAGAACTATGATCAATGTAATGACCATCCATCATTACAGAGAAGTGATGATGAAGCATACTGTCTACCTCCTAACAGAGGTGATAGATTCAGAATGCAGAATGAGACAATTATTTTTTTAGCAGGGGCAATGTGAGAATTTGTTTTGCTTGACCGCATCTTTATCACAGAAAATGTGGTTTTTTTCTCTCTTTTTTTTTTTCAATGAATGCTGGTAGGAGAGAAAGAAAATAGATTTCTATTAACTAAAAAAATAAACTTTAAAAAAGACAACATGAAACAGCAACAAAATATCAGGTTAAATACAACAGACAACATAATGGTACTGTCTTACTAAGGTCAAAAAGCAATCTTCTTTTCTTTTAACAGTTTCATTACTATCAGTTGCAGTTGCTTTTTGGTGTTATTTTGTCTAATTGTGCTTTGTAAATTTGCTTGTCTGCTGTGTTAAATAATAGTTTATCAATAAAGACAAGATAAACTTTTTAAAAATCTTCACTAGATCCTACCATTGTTGCAAGGTATTCTCCTATATTTTTCCGCACATTTTTAACCAAACTGCACCCCCCCACCAAGCTATCTACACTTGTTGCTTCCATTTTCTTTCCTATTACTTAACTTTTTGTAATATGGCTTCAAATTATATCACCAAACTGAATCTGCTCTCTATGATCTCTTAATTGCCAAATTTTTCAGTCCTGATCTTGTTCAATTTATCCGCTGTATGTAACACTATTGACCACTCTTTCCTACTGGATACTTTTTGACCTCTCTGGGTTTTAATGACACCATACTACACTGGATTTCCCCTACTTATAGGATCACTTCTTTCCACACTCTAATGCATCCTCCACTCAGCTATGGAACTGATGTTCCTAAAATGCTGGTCTGACCATGTCACCTCCCTCCATTCAATAAACTCCAGTGACTCCCTATTACCTCCAGGTTCAAAATCAAAATCCTCTTGTTTGGCTTTCAAAATAACTACCTTTCCAGTCTTCTTATACCTTACTCCCTTTCATGTATTCTGCAATCCAGTGAACACTGTTCTCTTTGCCGTTCCTCACACATGATGACTCCATCTCCTGACTATGAGCATTTTCAATGTTCCCCTTGTTGGAATTCTCTCCCTCCTCATCTCCACTTCCTAACTTCCCTGGCTTCCTTGACGTCTCAACTAAAGTCCTACCTCTTGTAAGAAACTATTTTTGTGTGTAGCTGAGGTGGTGTGGAGGAGTGGGTTATGGGAAATGAGTAGGTTGAGGAACTGAGTGGTTAGAGTGTTTGAGGGAGAATAATATATATGTTAAAGTCCTCAAGTATGAGAGCAGGAGTTGGGGAGAAAATTAAAATTGTGAGTCAAGTATTGAACTAATTGAAGAAGAAAGGGGAATGACCTGGAAGTCTGTCAACAACAACTACCAGAATTTTGATTAGGTGTGATTGATATAAATTGAATGTACTTCAATGGAGGAGAGGTTACTGAGTGAGAGAGGTAGGAAGAGAACCTAGAAGTAGCAATGGGGAGCAAAGAGCATTTCAACTCCCCTAGTTCAACTAATGAGCTGTGAGGAATGAATGGAAAGGGTAGCCATAGAGGCTGTGTCATAAGTTTGGGGAGGAAGGTGGGGCAGATTTCAGTGACAGCTAGAAGATGGAAGGAGTGGGAAAGGAGAAGATTTAGGATAAAGAAAAATCTGTTGCCTATGGAACAGGAACTCAGGAGGGTACAGTGGAAGGGAGTGAGTGTGTCTGGTTATTATTTTGGGATGGAAGGGTTGAGGTGGCTGGAATAAAGAATCAGGTGGTGAGGGATGGGGAATTGGGTTTGTATGATGACCTACAGGGGTTCCAAATCAATGGAATGTGTAGGGTCTGACCAGGTATGAGAATGCTCATCATTCTGAGTGGAAGGAGCCACTTCTTTTCCTAAAGGAGGCTGGAGATCAGACTGAAGACAAGTGCAATACAAATGGAAGGCATAATGAATGGTCAGATGGTCTGCCTCATTTCACTACTGTTATTCCCTCTGAAAGCTGGAGATTAGGCAGGAAATAGCAGAGCAGGAGACAGAAGTTGAATCTGCACAACAAATTGAAGTCCCATTCCTCACTGACTTTCTTCTTCCTTTTCTATCAAGGGATAGGCACAGCAAGAGGTAGAAGGCCTGAGGTCAAAAGGGAAGGTTGTTCCTATTTACACTAGTGATTCTCCACATCTCAGCTGGGAGATCAGGCTAGCAGCAGGAAGTGGAAATTGCCTTGAGCTGATAAACACGGAAATCCCTCACTAGCCCTTTAGTAGCTTACCCTCAATACCTGCAGCAGAAATGGAAGACTTCTAGAGAACGCAAATTGCTTTGGGATAAATGGAAGTTAGTCAGTCTGACAACGATGTAGAGTTGTTTGCATGTTGTCTCCTATGGGCTCCTTGAGAACAGAGATTGTTTTTTCTTTTCTTTATGGCCATTCTTTGTCTTCCCTAGCATGGTGCCTAGCATGGAGTAGGAACTTAATAAATACTGGCTGACTGATGACTAAAATTCAATAAATATTTATTAAATATCTATATTGTAATCAAGATACTACAGTAGGCCCTAGGAATATAGAGACAATGCCAAAAGTCATTGCCCTCAAGGTGGTTACATTCTACTGTGGGATAAAATATGCATGGGCTAAGTATAATCAATGATAATGAGTGAAGGGGGACAAGAGCTCTAAGAGTAAAGTTCATAGAGTTCTAAGAATAATTGAAGTGAGATAACATATGAGATGAAAGGTGACCCAGTGGATAAAGTACTAACTAGACTTAAGAGTCAGGAATACCTAAATTTGAATCCTACCTCAGATATTTACTAGCTAAGTATCCCTGGATAAGTCATGTAACATTTCTCAGCCTTAGTTAACTTATCTATAAAATGGAGATAATAATAGCAACTTCATCTATCTCATAGGGTTGTTGTGAATACCAAATGAGTCAATATATGTAAAATGCTTTGCAAATCTTAAGGTGACATAAAAACATTAGCTATTATTATTATAAACTGGGGCTTTATGGAGGCAATGGCACCTGAACTGAGCCTTCACAGAAGGCTTCATAGAAAAGCAGAAGAGACTGCAATATGTCTAAGAATAACTGTGTGAATGCATAAAAAGAGATGGTATGTCAAATATGGGAAACATTGATTAGTCATGTTTGGTTGAAACATAGAATATATGAAATGGAGTAATTAGAAAGGCAAGTTTGAGAAAGAATGAAGTGCTAGTCTAAGAAATTTTTATTTTATTCTAGAATTAACAGGGAGTCATGAAAGGCTTCTGATTAGGGCAGGGGGAAATACATTAAGAATATTATTTTGGCAGCTGTGTGAAGGATGGATTAGTAAAGGGAAAGAATGCAACCAAGGAGGCTATTACAATAGTCCAAACAAGAAGTAATGTGGGTCTAAACTAAGTCATATGACTAAAGAGAAGACTGATTAGAGAGATAAAATCATTGAAATTGAAACTTAAGAGATAAAATCAGTGAAATTTAGAGATAAAATCATTGAAAAATGATTGAATGGTGGGAGGGGGAAGATTGAGGGAGAAAGAAAGTTTATCGCGATCTTAAAGTTATAAATCTGAGCAATTGAAAGTATGGTGGTGACGTCAACAGAAATGGGAAAGTTTAGAAGAGGGGTTGATTAAAGAGTGGATGAAGAAAATTAGTTCAGTTTGGGACATACTGAATTTGAAGCAAAAACAGCAAATGCAAATGGAGCTATCTAGCAGAAAGTTAGAAGTATGGGACTAAAATTAAAGAAAAAGTTATTTCCTGCCTGATGCAGGCTTTCTTGGTGTACCATACCCTTACCCATTCTCCACGGTCCTGCTGCAATAAACCTCAGACATGAATTTTCCACAGTCAGGGGAGGTGGTAATTGGGTTTCCAGGTAACCTAGAATAGCCCTTAGCTTAGAGAACCCCACAGTTGCAGAGAATCTGCCCAGGACACCAATTATTCTTAAAAGCTGAGAAAGAAAGCACTCTACTAAACTGCTTTTAGGATTCAGGGAAATGGTAAAGCAAAGGATAACTACAGATCATTAACACTAATGAATATTGTTAAAAATTTTAAATAAAATTCTTCCAAACAACTATAGTAATTCATTTAAGAATCATTCATTAAGACCAAGATGGATTTATACAAGGGATGAAAGGATAGTTTACCATTAGGAAAACTATCCACATAATTATTTTGAAAACGAAAATAAACCATATGATTATCTCAAAAAATGCTGAAAAATCCCTTGACAAAGTACAACATTCATTTATGCTAAAAATTCTACAAAGTATAGGCATAGAGGGAACTTTTAAAATACCATAAAAGATATCTAAAACCAAAAGTAAATCCCATATGCAATGGAGAGACACTAGAAGCTTTCCCAATAAATATAGGAGTAAAAGGGGAATGCTGCATTCTCCTATTATTTGATATAGTTCTAGAAATACGAGGAATAGTAATAAGATGAGAGAGAAATTAAATGTACAAAGACAGGCAAATAGAAGACAAAACTATCCCTATTTGCTGATGACTTGGTGGTTTACTTAAAAAATCCTAGGGAATGATAAAAGAAATTAATTGAAACAATATTTTCAGAAAAAGTTGCAGGTTACATTATAAGCCCACAAAAATCAATAGCATTTTTATGTAATGATAGCAAAATCCAAAAGAATAACAGAAAGGGAAATTCTCATTCAAAGCAAGCACAAAATGCATAAAATATATGGGAGTTTATCTAACAAAGCACAAAAAATATTTGTATAGATTCAATTGTAAGTATTTTACAATTGAAAATTAAAAAAGCAGTGGACAGAGCACTGGCTCTGGATTCAGGAGGACCTGAGTTCAAATCCGGTCTCAGACACTTACTGTGTGACCCTGGGCAAGTCACTTAATCCCATTGCCTAGCCAAAAAAAAAAATCAAAAAAGAAAAACCTGAATTAGAAGAATATTTACTTTTCATGGCTGGGCTGTACCAATATAATAAAGATTACAATATTACAAAAGTCAACCTATAGATTTAATGTTATATCAAACGACCAAAGGGACACTTTACAGAGTTAGATAAAATAATATCAAATTAATTTGGAGGAACCAAAGATACAGAATATCTGAAGGGAAACACGAAAATGTCAGGAATGGAGGAATAGTACTTCCAGACCTCAAACTATATCATAAAATAGCCTATTACCAAAACCGTTTGATAGTGGTCAAAAATAGAAAATTCTATCAAAACAACAAACTAGGGAAGGGAAAATCATAATGAGAACTCAATGACCCAGTGTTTAATAGTCTCCCACACTTCCTATCTGATAAGAACTGCTGGGAAAACTAGAAGCACTTTGGCAGAAATGAGGTTTAGACCAACATCTTATCCCATATTTCACAATAAATTCAAAATGGGTGACCTGAATATTAAAGATCACACCATACAAAAATTACAATGGAAATAGATCATATATTTTTCAAGTCACATACATGACATGAATATTAAAAATTATATCACAAGAAAATCAGAAGAAAATTAAAAATTAATTTTCACAGTTATGGGGAGATGAAGTCTTAACAAAATGAAGGATAGAAGCAATTACAAAAGATAAAATAAATAATTTTTATTCTAATTAACTGAAAAGTTTTTGTGCAAACAAAATTAATGCATCTAGGATAAGAAGGGATATAGTTGAAATCTTTGCATAAAACATCTCTGATAAGGGCTTGGTATTCAAGATATATATATCCAAGATTCATATATTATAAATATATTTTATATATATGTATATATACACATATACACAAATGTATATACTCACACACACACATATACATATACACATATGACAGCTAAGAGGTATGTAGAGTAGTATAGGGTGCTAGACTTCTAATCAGGTAGGAACTAAGTTCAAATCCTGCCTCACACACTTAATTGTATGACCCTGAGCAAGCACAAAACTTCTCTCAGCTTCAGTTTCCTTACCTGTAAAATGGTGACAAGAAAAGGTTCTATTTTACAAGGTTCTGACAGGATCAAATCAGAGAACACATAATGCTTTTTGCAAACCTTAAAACCCATATAAATGATAGATATTAAGGCCAAAAGCCACTCCCCACCAGATAAGTCATCAAAAGATGTACATTTTCAAAAGAATTACAAAATATTAACAACCATATGAAAAAATGTTCAACTCACTAATAAGAAAAATGTAAATCGTTTCCAGGAGCCAAGATGTCAGAGTAAAAAGGTAGTTGCTCTCACCCTCCCCTAACAACCTCTGAAAACCCAGAAAATATCACCCCAGAAAAAACCCTGGAACAGCTGAACCAGAAGAAAGACGGGGAGCAGCAGTGCTGTAGCCCAGGTAGCTAGAGGAATTAACGGGAAAGGCCCCTCTTACCCTGGGGGAAGGGGAGCAGTATGAAACAGGAGTCGCCCAGCCAGCTAGTGGAAAGACCCACTTTAGCACACCAGGAGGAGATTCTAGTGCCTCAGCATTCTACAGCAAAGGGTCTCCCAGCACCTCAGCAAAAATAAGGGAAGCAGCACTACAAAGGGCCCTAGGCGGATGAGCACCTGGCAGCATTCGTCTGAAAGGAGCTGAAGAAAGCAACCTAGAGGTGCCAAAAAGTTCCAGCCTTGTTGATTCCAGCTCAACACCAGGTAAGCTGTCAGAACCCTACAGCCTCCAACTGCCAACCAGGAGGAGATCCCGAAGCCCAGGTGGTCGAGCAGGCAAACACCAACAGCTCTACCTCCCAGTGCCTCAGTGAGGGTGGGATAACCGGTGGAAACCAGCTCAGAAAACCACCAAGTGCCTCGGCATTCTACAGCAAAGAAGTCTGCCAGTGCCTCGACAGAAATAAGGAAGGCAGCACTGCTAGGGGCCCCAGGCAGATAAACACCCTGCAGCACCCATCCAAAAGAAGCTGAAGAAAACTAAAAGAAAGGAAAAGCAGGCAACCTAGATTTTCCTGAAAGTCCCAGCCTTGCTGATTCCAGCCCAACACCAGGTAAGCTGCCAGAACCCTACAGCCTCCAACTGCCAACATAAGAGACCCCAACACACAAAGCCAGTGACCAAAACCTAGGCTCCCAACACAAGAAGCTTGGGTCAGTGCCCTCTGCTCCCCAGCAGAAGAGCTTAATCTCTTTAAAGGCCA
This sequence comes from Vombatus ursinus, assembly GCF_900497805.2. Taxonomy (NCBI): domain Eukaryota; kingdom Metazoa; phylum Chordata; class Mammalia; order Diprotodontia; family Vombatidae; genus Vombatus; species Vombatus ursinus. The sequence goes on from NW_020949997.1 coordinate 4,151,906, forward strand.
GGGAATAAAGAAACACCCATGAGTTAAAAGAAACGTAGGATAGATTCATATTATGAGAAGAGTGAAGATCAAGACAGAAATCCTGCAGAGGACAACAAACCCATGTCTGCAACATCAAAAGGGAATATGAACTGGTCTGAAGCCCAAAAAGCCTTCTTAGAAGAGCTCAAGAAGGATTTTAAAAGTCAAATGAGAGGGGCAGCTAGGTGGCGCAGTGGATAGAGCACCGGCCCTGAAGTCAGGAGGACCTGAGTTCAAATCTGACCTCAGACCAAACACTTGACACTTACTAGCTGTGTGACCCTGGGCAAGTCACTTAACCTCAATTGCCTAAAAAAAAAAGTCAAATGAGAGAGATAGAGGAGTCCTAAAAAAATACAATTGGCCAACTGGAAAAAAAGTACACTGAAGAAAACAAGTCCCTAAAAAACACAATTGGCCAATTGGAGAAGAAAGTACAAAATCTTACAGAAGAAAACAACACGTTAAAAATTAGAACTGGACAAATGGAAACTAATGACTCTATGAAAGCACAACAATCAGTCAAACAGAAACCAAAAAATGAAAAAATAAATGAAAACGTAAAATACCACATGGGTAAAACAATTGACCTAGAAAATCAATCCAGGAGAGACAATTTAAAAATTATTGGCCTACTTGAAAATCATGATGAAAAAAAGAGCATGGACGGTATCTTTCAGGAAATCATAAAGGAAAACTGCCCTGAAGTCCTAGAACCCAGAAGGTAAAATAAACTATAGAAAGAATTCACCGCTCCCCACCTGAAAGAGATCCCAAATTGAAAACGCTAAGGAATATAATAGCTAAATTCCAAAACTACCAGATTAAACAGGAAATACTGCAAGCAGCCAGAAAGAAACAATTTAAATATCATGGAACCACAGTCAGGATTACACAGGACCTTGCAGCTTCTACATTAAAAGACCATAGGGCGTGGAACATGATATTCCGTAAGGCAAAGGAGCTTGGATTGCAGCCATCGAAAACGAGCATGATTTTTCAGGGGAGGAGATGGATATTCAACGAAATAAAGGACTTCCAAACCTTCCTGATAAAAACACCAGAGCTCAACAAAAAATTTGATCTTCGAGTACAAGATTCAAGAGAGACATAAAAAGGTAAATAGACAGAAAGACACAATATGTTGTTAATAAGGGCAAACTGTTTACATCCCTACAAGGGAAGATGACACTTGCAACTCTTGAGAACTGTATTGTTATTACACCATGTTAAAGGAGTAACATAAAGGGGTTGGATATAAGTTGACTTTGATGTAATGATAAAAAAAAAATCTAATCAAGTGGGTTAAATGGATCCAAGTGAGTGGATTAGTCTGATCTAAGAAAATGTACTGAGAAAGGAGGAGGCAGAGAAGGGTAAATTACATTACAGGAAAAGGGGGATGAGCATTGTTTGAGCCTTACTCTCATCAGATTTGGCTCAAGAAGGGAATAACATAATCAGTTAGGTATAGAAATCTAACCTGCCCTGTAGGCAGTAGGAAGAAAAAGGGGAAAGAAAAGGGAAGGGGGATAGAAGGGAGGGAAGAAGCAGTAAAGGTAAAGGGGAAGAAAAGGGAAAGGAATAATAGAAGAGAGGTGGGACTGAAGGAGGGGGTGGTCAAAAGCAAAACACTAGTGGGGGGGAGGAGAAAAGAGAAAGAAAAGCATAAATGGGGGGTGAAGGATGGAGAAAAAGACACAGATAGTAACCCTCCTATTAGTTTTAATTTTTACTTACAACATCACTAATATGAAAATATGTTTAATATGAATGTAAATGTATAGCCTATATCAGATCGTGAGCCATCTTGGGGAGAGGGGTGGGTAGGAAGGGGGAGAAAAATTTTAAACTCAAAAGCATATGGAAGTGATTATTGATAAATCAAAATAAATTAATAAAAAAAAAGAAAAAAGAAAGAAAAATGTAAATCAAAACAACCATGAAGTTTCATCTCATACCCAAGATGACAAAAGGTGGAAATAGCCAGTGTAAGAAATTATGAACATGACAGAGAAACATACATACAATGACTATGATAATGTAAATGGAAAGAACAAGAAACACAAAACAATACAAAATGAATTACAAAATTATAGAGTAAAAGCTTTGTCCCAAAGAAGAAATTTGAAAAGACACATCTTCCTACTCCTTGGCAGAGGTGGGTGTATAATGCTGCACAAGATGTCAGGTTTTTGGATATATTAATCAGTTTTGTAGAATTTTTTTCATTCCTTCCTCTTTTTAAAAAAATTCTTCATTATAAGCGATGGATCTCTGGAATGGGGGGGGGAATATGAGGGAATACCTAGGCAATTTAAAAATAAAAAAAATCAATAAAAATCTAATTTTTTTTTTGTTTTTAGGCAATTGGGGTTAAGTGACTTGCCCAGGGTTACACAGCTAGTGTCAAGCATTTGGTTTGAGGCCAGATTTGAACTCAGGTCCTCCTGACTTCAGGGCCGGTGCTCTCAAAATCTAATTTTTAAAAAGAGACCTGGATATGTTTCAGAAGGGTGAGGAAAAGAATAGATAGATAAGACAAAGACTGAGAAAAATGGAAAGTGGGGGAAATTTCATGAGGCAAACTTTGGAAGAAGATGGGAGACTATGGATCAAGCGTATAAGCAGAGGATTAATCTTAATAAGGAGAAGAGCTACTCTGTTCTCCTAGATTGGAGTAAGAGTAGAAGCTAGTAAAATAAAAGAAAATTCTGAGATTTTGAATAGAGAAGGAAAAGGAACTTCTTTAAAATGACAAAACTTTCTTTTGACCCAGCAATAGCACTTCGAGGGCTATATCCCAAAGAGATCACACAAATGGGAAAAAGACCCACATGTACAAAAATATTTATAGCAGCTCTTTTTGTGGTGGCAAAGAATTGGAAATTGAGAGGATGTCCATCAACTGGGGAATGGCTGAGCAAGTTGTGGTATATGAATGTGATGGAATACTAATGTGCTGTAAGAAATGATGAGCAGGTGGACTTCAGAAAAACCTGGAAAGACTTGTATGGTCTGATGCTGAGTGAAGTGCATAGAACCAGAAGAATGTTGTACACAATAACAGCCACATTGTTCAACGACTAATATTGATAGACTCATCCCTTCTCAGCAATGCAAGGATCTAAGACATCTCCAAAGGCCTCATGATGGAAAATGCTATCCACATCCAAAGAAAGAACTATGGAGTTTGAATGCAGAGTGAAGCATACTATTTGCTATTTTTTTTCTTCTGTTGTGTTTTGCTTCCTCTTTCTGGTGGTTCCTCCCATTGGTTCTAATTCTTACTTACAACATCACTAATGTGAAAATATGTTTAATAGGAATGTATATGTACAGCCTATATCAGACTGCATGCTATCTTGGGGAGGAAGGTGGGGAGGGAGGGGGAGAAAAATTTAAAACTCAAAAGCTTATGGAAGTGATTGTTGATAAATCAAAATAAATTTATAAAGTTAAAAAATGACAAAACTTTTTAGGAATACATTACACATGTGAAAAAATATACTTTTACATCAACAGAAGACTTATTATTTATAAAATACTGTCTTCAAGCAGGGGCTTTCAAGAACACCTGTCTGAATTGAGGCCATTTAGTGGTGTAAGGAGTTTTCTGTCTAGAGGGGCACAGTTGGTTTATGAAAGCCCAAGTTAATCTTGCTCGGAACACAGTATTTTTCTATGGTCTCTACTGCCTTAGTGAACTAACAACTTTTTAACTGAAAAGACAACTAGAAAAGAATCTAAATAATGTAAGTATTTCTATAAATAAGCAATCATTTAAATATAATGCGGGGAAACTCCACAGGGGTGGAGGTCAGATGTGGGTGACATTGGGCAAGTTGTTTCATTTTTCTCCACTGTAGTTTCTTTATCCATAAAATAAGAGAGGTTGGTATAGGAGATCTCTAAAGTCCCTCTTAACTCTAAATTTCATGAATCAATGACCATCTAAATCATTTAAGCCTTTTAAAACTATAGTAAAGTAAAAATAAGACTGGGCAGTTTCAGTACAAAAACTATAATAGTAAAGATGTTTAAAATCTTTGTTTTGCCTCTATTAAGTGGATGAAACTTGGGTTGTGTATTTTGAGTACGAAAGTTTCATGTTGAATATCTTTCTGAAAAAATGCTGACTTTTGCTTAAATAAATTAATAAGAATAAAACAGATTTATAAAATGAAAAATAACTTGCTAAAATTAAATTTTTGGTTTTTTGCAACCAACTAGAAGGGAGGGCAAGCAACCTCCCATTCTTTGTTTAAATTCAAATCAAGCAAGCTTTTGTGCTCCTTCTCCTTTCAAATTTCCATTCCTGTTGCCATAGGAACCCCCTTGCTGACAGCTCTTCAAGCATAGCAACAGGCCAAGCTTAGCTAGGGGTGTGAAGGAGTCAAAGGCCAGAATTTGACTCATGAGAATCAGAATGCCAACCTTTGTCACTCCACAAAGGGTCTGGTAACCATAGAAACTATAGGCTGTACAAGGCTGAATGGGTTTGAAATATCATCTCTACATCCGCAAAATGTGAAATCAAATGTGAAATGTGCTTAAAAATACACAAACACTAACCAGTTTCTCTGGGGATCAAGTTAGGAAAAGTCATAATTAGTTAAAATTATTTTTAAAAACATCTCTTTTATTTATATCTTTCAGTGAAAGATATAAGGTCCCCAACTTTACTTACCCTTTCATTAAATTATTTCTAATTTGCCTAACAAGTATAACCCCTGAAACTTCCTTTTCTGCCTTGTCTTGTCAATTTTAAAAAATTTCTTTCCAGCTTATGAAATGTTCAGCTATCCTAAAATCCAACTTACTGGTAGTTAAAATGTCTGTTTCTGAATGTTAAAAGAAGGAGCTCTTCCTCTATCTGTTTTTACGTTTGATTCTTCTTTAGGAAGCCTTTCCAAGACACTGATCACATGAGCTACTTCTGAATTAAAAATATCTTAGAAGATAAAATCCATACAAACTGTTAAAAAAACTACTTGGAGAAAATATCTAGTTTTTTTTAAAACTATATTAAAATTATATGAAAAAAGATAAATGTGAAAAATACAAATTAAATGTGTAAAACACTTTGAAAACCTCAAAGTACTATGCAAATGTGAACAATTATAAGCTAATGAAAATAGTGCTAAGCTATCTCAGCAAAATAATAATTGTACATATTCGTTATTATTTTTTTAAAACAAAACCAAAAAGCAACAGCTTTACAAGTACACAGACGTGGAAGGTAACAGAACAAAACAAATGTAGTAATTTGTTACTGTTGTTTTCTTAGCTTAATTGTATATATATGTATATATGTATATATAATATATATGTACAATCAAGAGGATAAATGGCTCAAATTTCAGTGTTTTGGTTGGAAATATACATTATTTGGTTCACTTGTGTCAGATGTAAATATATTTCTTGTAATGACAATACAACTTTAAAATAACTGAAGAGATTAAATTTTTTTATATCCATTTTACAAGTTTTTCAAAAGATAGTCTTGTTAAGTAATATGTAATTTTTCAAGGAAAATGGCTAAACATTTTAAATAGGTTATTTTGTTTAGAAGTCAGAAATAAACGTGGTCAATTTCCAAATCTCTGGCTTTGTCTTGAGTGGTTCTGGAGCCACTTTACCCCTCTGTCTCACAGTATTTAGAGAAATAAATTCATTATTACCCTAAGAAAAATAAAATAATAAAAAGAAATCTATACAAAAATATATAGATGTACATTTATATTTATATAAATAATTTTATTTTGGATTAGCAGTTGTTTTAGAATATCTTTTTTGTAGATTATTTTGAATTGATTCTTCAATCCCTCCAGGAATTGCTAAAAATCACAGAATAACAGAGTTGGACTACAGAGGCCATCTGGTCTAATTCATGCTTGAACAAGATTTAACTCTATAACATACGGAACATGTAGCCTTTGTTCAAGTAAAATGGAAACTGCTAATTCCTGAGTTCAGTTCATTCTACTTTTGGATTGCTCTGATTGTGAGGAAGTTTTTCCTTATATCAAATCTAAATTTACCTCTTTGCAACTTCTACCCACTGCTATTTGTTCTGCCTTCTCAGGCCAAATATAACAAATCTAATCTCTCTTCCACATAACAATCCTTCACATACAACTAACATGTCTCCCCTCCCAAGCCCCCTGCCCAAGTCTTCTCCATGCTATACATTCAACTAATCTTCCTAGGATATAAACTCAAGGCCCTTGACCATTCTGGTTGCTCTCCTCTGACTGTTCTTTAGTTTATCAGTGTCTTCCCTCAATTTTGCCCATAGCAGAAAAATACTTCAAGTTTGGCAAGGCCAGGCCTGATCACAATGGGCTTATTACCAAAATAATCCTGCATACTAAGCTCTTAAGGCAACCCAAGACTGACTTAATTATTGGTTGCCATATCGCACTGTTTATTCATTCAGCTTACAACACATGAAAGTCCTCAGAGACCTTTTGAAGACAAAATGTTTTAATAATCTATTTTCCTTTGAGGTTCACTCCATCTATCCATATTATCTAACCCAACCTTGTTTCAGTCATCTACTTGGCCTTTCTCCCATATTCCCCTTCCTTTTATAAGGAGTTTAAGATTTAGTTCACAATCTTTCTCCCATTCCCAACCCTTGCTCTTATATTTGGGCATCTCAATATAAAAACTAATGTCACTTCAAACACCCTGATCAACTTCAATTTCCATAATCTACATTCTTTGTACTCCCAAATCTATATATTTACCCCTCTTATCTCTCTTAAATTTCAATTGTGTACTGCCAACTGGTTATTTCCACCTGGATCTACAGTAGCCATCTGAAACTCAACATAATCAAAACAGAACTCATTACCTTTCCCTATTGCCTTCAATGCTCTCCTTTCTCCCTTCCACCTCTTACACCCTGTAGCTTCTTTCAAGACTCAGTTCAAGTGCCTCCTTCAAGAAATCAAGTGATTTCTTTAGTTATTAATTCCCCTTGCTCCAAATGGCTTATTTTTGTATATATTTTGTATTTATTATGTAGACATAATCCTCCAGACATACGCTCCTTGAGAGCAGAGACTATCTCATGTTTGCATCCTAGGACAGTGCCTGGAGTACATAGTAGACTAGTAATAATAACAATAACAATAGTTATCATTTACATAGTGTTTTAAGATTGTTGACAAAGTACTTTACAAGTTGTTTCCCTTGATCATCACAACTGTGAGACAGGTACTATTATTAGTCCAATTTAACACATGAAAAAACTAAAGCCAAGGGAGGTTAAGTGACTTCCCCGGGACTACAAAGCTAGTAAGTGTCTGAGGCAGGATTTGAACTCAGGTCTTCCTGACTCCAAGTCCAACATTCTTCATTGAGTGACCTAACTACCTATATGGAAGATCCTTAATAAATGCTTGTTGACTGAATTCTCTCAAAACTTGTTGCTCCAAAATGTTGAGGAAAAAACCATCTCTCTGTTCAATCAAAGTTACAACCTTGGAATGACTCTTCATTATTTCCTAATCCCCATATCCAATTTATTGCAAAGTCCAAGCAATTCTAACTCCATAGAATATTTCACCCATCCCATTCTTTCTACTCATATGGCTACCACCCTAGTTCCCTCATTACCCTAGGCTCTCATCAATTCTCACCTGGCCTATTTCAACAGCCTTCTAAATTGGCCTCCCTGATTCCCATCTCTTTACTCTAATCCATTTTCTAGACAACTGCCAAAATAATCTTCCTAAAATATAGATCTGACCATGTCACTCCATTGTTTGAACATCCTCAATGATTCCTTTTGCCTCTAAGATAAAATACAAATTCCTCAGCTGGGCACTTAAAGCTCTTTACATTCTGGTTCCAGCATATGTTTCCAGACTCATTTCACATTACTTCCTTTCAGACACTACATTCTAACCAAAACGGCTTCTTTCTGTTGTTTCCTGACCTCAGAACACCTTTATACCACTTGTCTCTTGTACCTGGAAAGTACTTATTCCTCACCTCTGTCTCTTGGAAGACTTAGCTTCATTCGTTTGTGGCTCAATTTAAATACACTACATCCTCTGGAAAACCTTTCGTAATCCCTTTAGTTGTTAGTGCTCCCTCTTGTCTTCCAATTAGCTTGTTTCTGCTTATCAGGGTAAATGCTGTATAAGATTTGGAGTCAGAGAACCTGGGTCTGAATCTTGACTCTGCCACTCACTCCCTTGTGTGACCAAATCACTCGATTTCTCTAGGCCTCACTTAGGATTTCTTATCTATAAAACAAAGGGGTTGGACTAGATGATCCCTAAGATCCCTGCAGTTTAAATGCTATGATTCTATGAATCCCAGTTGTTGTTGTTCAGTTGTTGAGTTGTGTCCAACTTTTTGTGACCCCGTGGACCATATCACACCAATACTCTCCATGGAGTTTTCTTGGCAAAGATTACTGGAGTAGTTTATCATCTCCTTCTTCAGTGGATTAAGGCAAAGAGGTTAAGTGATTTACCCTGGGTCACAGAGCTAGTAAATGTCTGAGGATGGCTTTGAACTTGGGTCTTCCTGACTGGAGGCCCAGAGCTCTAACCACTGAGCAACCTTGCTGCCTCATGAATCCTAGAACTGTAGTATATAAGCACCTTGAAAGCAGGGACTACTTTCTACATCATCTCTGTATCTCCAACACCTAGTAGTGCTTTACACATAGTAGGCATTTAATAATTGCTTGTTGAATTACACTGAACCTCATCTCACAAATTCACAAAGCAAATAGTCTAACAAAAAGTTAATAGTCACCTCTTTTCTATTTTAATTAATCTGTATACCACAGCCTAGAGTACCCTAATTTCTACAAATACCTGAAAAATCAAATTACAGGTTAAAAGCATGAAAATTTCTCACTTTAATTAAAAGTTTTCAACATAATTTCTATTTACCTAAAAATAACCCTCAAGCAAGATAGAGGGGCCAGGTCCCTGGTTTTTAGATTACTATATGTATCTTCATAAGGGCAGTGCTCTTTATAGCTCTGGCTGCCTATGATGTCTTAGGTATAAAGTATGTGCTAAGTAAAACTGCTACTTTCAAAAGGCTCTCTAGGTATTTTCTCAGGCCAGAAAGAAACTAATAGAATTCATTTAAGGGAATCCAACTCTGGTGCCACTAAGAAGCATTAGAGTTCACTTCATATCAAAGATGTTGGCACACTGCAAAATCTATCAGATTCTTCTCATGTTGGAAAAGCTTCAAGTATGGGTCCAGCAATGGACCCATATGTTATGGGTATGTTATTTAAGGACCAGATTACCTAAATTTAGAGAGGCTCTTCACCCGATTGACTGCAGGGTGATACATTTTCCAACTATGACAACCCTCAAAGACCATTGTTAAATTACAGTGAGGTTTAAATTTGCAACGGTTAAAAATGGCCTATATAACAAAATTGCACTTCCTTGAATTAAGTTCTCTTTTTGTTTCTCCTTTTTTTCCTTTTCTTCCTCTACTTCTTTTATCCCTCTTTTCATGCTTTCCTTATCTTTCCTATTCTTTAAAAGTTTGCTTCTCTATCAACTCAAAGATTAAACTACAGTGGAAGTATTAGTGGCTGGGTCTCCTCAATGACAAAAAAAAAAGGGGGGTAAGTATCTATAACCTCTTCCAGGAGCTGATCCTATCCATGTAATAGGCTGGAACTGTGAAGGGCTAAAATCATGCCCCTGGGGAACCCATTATTCCAGTTACTTGATAAAGCAATGTGGTCATACCATTATCTACTCCCTCCAAAAAAAGGAGAGGAGGGGGATAAAACAACTCCTTCCACCTGATGCTAGCAAGATCTTAACTCCCTAACACTAGTCAAGAGAAGCAGTGCATCCTGTACTGTTCAAGCTTCAAATATATTTCCCATCACCAGTTTAAACATGGCTTCATTAAACATAGTGTGAGAGGCAACAAAGAATAATGATGCTTCACATTTGCACAGCACTTTAAATTTTCGCAGAGATCCACACACCTATATTTACATTACTAGCTGTGTAACCTAGGTGAGGTCATCTAACCTTAGAGCTTTTTAGTTTCCTCATCTGTTTAAAATGGAATTAATAGCAGCATCCTACTTAGGTGGTTGTATCAAATGAGCTAACACATGTAAAGATTTCAAATGAACTCTGAAAACTTAAAGAACTATTTAAATGTCAGCTATTTTTATTATTATCTCTATTTTCATGATAATTCAATTGAACAGGTCTATGAAATAGGGAAAGCAGATATATACGCATAGGAGAAACTAAGGAACAGAGAAATTAAACGATTTGCCTAAGGTCACACAGCAAGTGACTAGCATAATTAGGATTAATTAGAACATAGGTTTCCAGAATCTTGCCCCAGTGTTCTTCCATTACACAATGCTTCTTTCCCCTTTAACCCTGTACTAAAACAGACAGTATATGGGGAAAGTTTTCAAGTTCTTTAATGCACCTAATTATGATTACCTCATTATGTGTAGGCTCAAAATTGTTTCATGATGGATAGCTCTTAATATTTCAATTTGTTTATTAGCCCGCTCAAAATGACCTGAGAAGTTCTAATGAAGGGATAATCAAAGGTCACTGATATATAAGGGGGGAAAAAGAGCTACAACCAATTAAAAATTAATTGTGGTAATATAATTTTTAAATTTTTATTTTATTTTTCTCAATTACATGTAAAACTTTGGAAGATTTTTAAAAATTTGGTTTTTTTTTTAAATTTTGAGTTAGAAATTCTCTCCCTTCCTCTATCCCCTCCCCCTGCCTTAAGAAGGCAAGCAATTTGATGCAGATTATACATGTGAAGTCATGTAAAACACATTTCCACATTAGCCATGTTGCAAAAGAAAACCCAAACCAAAAAAGAAAGGTTTAAAAAGCATGCTTCAATATGCATTCAGACTCCATCAGTTCTTTCTCTAGAGGTGCATTTTTCATCTTAAGTCCTTTGGAATTATCTTGGATCATTGCATTGCTGAGAATAACTAAGTCATTTACAGTTGATCATCATACAATATTGCTGTTACTATGTATAATGTTCTCCTGGTTCTGCTGACATCATTTTGCATCAGTTCATGTAAGTTTTTCCAGGTTTTTCCTGAAAGTATCATGCTCTTCATGAACAATAGTATTCAATCACAATCATATAACACAACATGTTCAGCCATTACCCAATTAATGGACATCTCCTCAATTCCAATTCCTTCCCACCACAAAAAGAGCTACTATAAATATTTTTGTATGTATAGATCTTTTTCCTTTTTCTTTGATCTCTTTGGGATACAGACCTAGTAGTGGTATTGCTGGGTAAAAGGGTATGTACAGTTTATAGAACTTTGGAAATAGTTCCAAATTGTTCTCCATAATGGTTGGATCAGTTCACAACTCCACCAACAGTGCATTAGTGTCCCAAATTTTATATACCCCCTCCAACATGTCATTTTCCTTCCCTGCCATATTAATCAATCTGACAGGTGTGAGGAGGTACCTCAGAGTTGTTTTAATTTACATTTTTCTAGTTAATAGTGATTTAGAGCATTTTAAAAATATGACTATAGATAGTTTTGATTTCTTCTTCTGAAAACTGTCTGTTCATATCACTTTGAATGTTTGTTAATTGGAAAATGATTTGTATTCTTACAAATTTGACTCAGTTCTCTAGATATTTGAGAAATGAGGCCTTTATCAGAGAATCTGCAGTAAAAAAAAAAATTTCCCCAGTTTTCTGCTTTCCTTCTAATCCTAGCTGCATTGGTTGTGTTTGTGCAAAATCTTTTTTAATTTAATGTAATAAAAATTATCCATTTTATATTTCATAATGCTCTCTATCTCTTGTTTAGTCATAAATTCTTCCCTTATCCATAGGTCTGATAGGTAAAATTTTCCATGCTAATTTGCTTATATCACCCTTTATGTCTAAACCATTTTGACCTTACCTTGGTATATGGTGTGAGATGCTGGTCTATACCTAGTTTCTACCAAATTGCTTTCCAATTTTCCCAGTATTTTTTATCAAATAGCGAGTTCTTGTCCCAAAAGCTTGATCTTTGGGTTTATCAAACACTATATTACTATGGTCATTTACTACTGTAAATGTAGTACTAATTACTAAACCTAATCTATTCCACTAATCTACCACTCTATTTCTTAGCCAGTACCAGATTGTTTTGATGATTACTACTTTAAAATACAGTTTAAGATCTGATACTGGTAGGCCACCTACCTTCACATTTTTTTCACTGATTCCCTTGATGTTCTTAACCTTTTGTTCTTCCAGATGAATTTTGTTATTGGTAATATATATATATTTTTAAAGAAAAGCAATTCAGTGAAACCTAAACTAAAGGAATATATACTTTAATATTCAGTAACTTCCATGCAAAGATAGGTATAGAGGGCAATGGTATAGAAGCCAAAGGTTTGTGGTTGACTACATAGAAATCTGACATTTATCACAGAAAAGAATAAAGAGGCACTGGACATGGCAAGCACTAAAGAAGATCACAAACAATGAAATTGAATACATTTTTTATCATATTTTAATAGTCATGAAATGACAAGTTAGAAAAAACAATTAGATTAATGACTGCCATTCCAGAATCAAATGTCTCTGTATAGTCAGACCACCAACTTGTCAGAGCAAAGATAAACATAAATACCAAACTAGAAAAAAAATGAAAACATGGACTGTAATTGAGGCAACCTCAACCTGAAATAGGTTTCAGATTTTATTCAATTACTGAAATAAACTGTTAATACTGAAAAAAAGAAAAATGAACATAAATATGTAAATGATCATTTCCTATGGAAGTTTAGTTGATATAAATCAATTACCAACAAGAGGAGACTAAAGAGTCATTAAGTCTACCTATGCTAGATAAAGATATGGCAGCCAGGGGCAATAGGGCCTTACATATAGTAAGTGATTAATAAACATTTGTTTAACTGGACACCAGTTTAGAATATGAATTCATTTATAAAATTTTATGAAAGAGGATGGAAGATTATAAGCAGTATCATCCATAAGGCTACAAGAAAGAGTTGTGACAAAATTGAGTTTAAAGAAAGCTTGGCAAGAGATCGAAATAAGCAAAATCATACTGAAAGCATAAGAATAAAACTGAAAAGGCAAAAATAGATGGGAAAAAAAGGAAAAGGGAAGTCAAGATTTCTATAATAAGTTTTAAAAAAGATTTTCAATAAGAGTCCAACCATAAAATTAAGCACTAACATCATTTGTCTATAGGCTGTATGTACTCCGGACTTCTTCTACCATGCCTTAGCTCCTCATCCTGAAGACTCATTCCAATTGTGGAATTCATACATTAGAAGTACCTTCTACCCCTGTAGCACTTTTCTCTGATTGGATGGCTCCTCCCCAAACCTCTATTTAAGGTGAATGCTCAGGCCAGCCCTAACTTATCCCTCTCTAAGCTGCACTCCAGACTTTCTCTACCATGTACCTTCTCCCTCTAGTCTTTTTCAGTTTCTTCTATGTGTTGTATTCTCCATTAGAACGTAAGCTCCTTGAGGGCAGGGATTGTTTCTTTCTACTAGTATTTGTGTTCCCAGAGTTTAGCACAGCTCCTGGCACAGAGAAATTGGTTAGAAAATGCTTATTGACTAAAATCATAGTCCTGGATGTGTTCCTGAGAATATAGCAGTGAAGAAAAGATGGGAAGATAGCAGAACTAAACCAAAAATATACAGAGGTTTATTTTGGAGGTGGCAACAGAATGCAAAATTCCTAAGGATGGAGGTTGTTCTTACTTTCACATTTGGGTTCCCTATATCTAGTAGAGTGCCTGGAACATAGTAGGCACTTAATAAATGCTTGTTGATTGATGACATAATTTTGAAGACATTAAGAAATTGATTCTTAAAGAGGACAGAAAAGGATAGGAATAAATCTCAAGCTTGATTAGTCCTGTTTTCCTCCCCAACAGCAACCAAGAAAATATCATTAACTATCAACTCATACATTTATTTTCCTATCTACATAAAATTCTAATTAAAATACAATAATCTATACTCATATCCTGGGCATCCCTAATGAAAACAAGATGGCAACAGGGAGGTTTTTGAAAATGATGTTCTATAGCTTGTAATGATATTCTACAGACTATAAAGATGTTGATGACGACTATTACTACAGTTATCCCTTCCATATCATGATTTTCCCCATTATGGTTTCAAAATATTGTGGGTCAGCATAAGAAATTAAATGGGAATTTTTTGGGAGTTTTGCAGAAGCTACAGATGACACAAAACATTTAAAAACTCAGAAATGCATAAAATATATATATAGTATTGTATAATATAGCCTATGACCAAATACTCAACCCTAAATTTTACAATAAGTTACTGTAAACATTCTGCCAAAAAAAAAAAAAAAAGAAAAAAATTCTGATGACTTCTCTGGTATGAAGGGGGGGCCAAAAAATTTTACATGGATTTTCCAGATCATGGGGGCACCACACCCTATCCCCCATGATGTGGAAGGGATTTTTCAGCCCTTTGACTGAATCCAAACTTCACAAAACAAATCTCCTTAATAAAAGGATTTGTTCTGTAAAACTTGGACTTAGTCAAAAGGCCGCACCCAAGGACTAGAGGGCCACATGTGGCCTCAAGGTCGTAGGTTTCCCACCCCTATTCTAAATAATAATAATAAGATGATGACAATAATAATAATAGCTAGTATTTATATGGTGCCCACTATGTGGTAGGCACTGTGCTAAGCACTTTAAAAATACTATTTTGATCTTCCCTCACAACAACCCTGGGAGGTAGGTACTATTATTGTCTCCATTTTAAAGTTGAGGAAACTGAGGTAAATAGATTGTAAGTGACTTGCCCAAGGTACACAGCTAGTTAATATCTGAGGTTGGATTTGAACTCAGGACTTCCTGATTCCAGGTCCCATGCTCTACCCACTGTGCAACCTAGCTTCAAAAAAAGGTATATAGCTTATTAAATACCTTTACAATCAAAGAAGTCAATCAAAAAGAATTCATTAAATACCTACTATTTTCGAGGAACTATGATAACACTGGAGATACTAACACAAAAATGGAACAGCTGCTCTCAAGAAGTTTTCAATTGGGAGAGATATTTACCTATGCAAATGTATATATAAGTACATACAGAATATATACAAAATAAATGCAAAATTGTTTAGGAATTTACGGACTAGGGAGGATCAGGAAAGGCTTCATGTAAAAGACAGTGCTTGAACTGAATCTTGAAGGAAACAAAGGCTTCAAAGAAGCAGAAGTAAAGGGGGAGGGCATTGCAGGCATATGGAATGCCCAGTACAATGACATGAAAATGGAAGATGGAGTATCATATGTAAAGAACAGCAAAAAGGCTTGTTTGGCTAGCTCATAGCACAAAGGAAGGGAAATAATGTATAATAAAGCTAAAAAAGTAGTTTGGGGCTAGGTTGTAAAGGGCTTTAAAAGCTAAACAGAGAAATTCTCATTTTAATCTAGAGTTCATTATGTAGTGGAGTGACATGGCCAGGCCTGTGCTGAGCAAAATCCATTTGGCAGCCACATAGTAAATGGATTGGAGTAGGAGTGTCTTGAGGCAAGAGGACCAATAAGTAAGGTACTGTCGTATTTTAAGAAAAGGGTGATGAGGTCCTTATTGAAGGTGGTGGCTATGTGAGCAGTGAAAAGGGAAGAATGTGAGCAAGGTCGTGAGTATAGCATTGGTATGATTTAGCAACTGATTGAAAGGGCTGAAGAAGACAAGATCCCACTGTGCTTATTTGCTGACTATTAAAAAGCATTTTTCTTGGTAGATCAAAAGGCAACCTTAAAAGCTGAGTCAACACTTTATGTTTTTTTTCCTACATATAAATCAAAATAGTACAACATACACAGAAGAAGCATGGCTTCCTGGATCCTGAACCATGTATCTGTAATAAATCTGGAAAACTAGGAGATATTCTGAGAGAAGTTAGGTTTAGATCAACATCTCACACCATATACCAAAAAAAGCTCCAAATGCATACGTGACTTAGATATAAAAAGTCACATTATAAATAGATTAGAGGAGCATAGAAGAAATTACCTTTCAGATCTATGGAAAGAATAAGAGTTCATGATCAAACAAGGGTGAGAGAATCAGAGAAGATAAAAAAGACAACGTTGATTATAGAAAATTAAATAGTTTTCATACAAACAAAACTATTATAAAATTAGAAGGGAAACAGGCAACTAGGTTAAAAAAATCTTTGCAGCAAATTTCTCTGTCAAAGGACTCATTTCTTTTTTTCTTTTTTTTACTTAAAAGTTATCTTTTATTATATTGAATTCAATAATGCTTTTCTAGACATTGTAGTTTTCCAGAAACTATCTGGTTATGATCATGTCATCTCTTTAAAAACGTAATACATAATTTATGGAATAAGTTTCTGTACTTTTTAAAATGCAAAAAACCTCAGGCAACTTTCCTAGTTATAATCTATATGCTTACTATCAAACTGCCAAACTTTAATTTAGTTCAGGTTACTCTTGAAAGCTAAAATATGCAAATAATTCGAATATCTTTACAAAAGTATAAAACTAATTTATCAAGAAGAAATAAAGTTATCATTCTTGTTATTCTTGTTGAAGAAAGAAAACATCCTCAAGATTCCAAATATGTAACAATGATAAAAAATTATGCAAAGGTGTACTGTTTACATACTTAACTTTTGGTCTCAGCAACCACTTCATCTCATTTATAGGTAGAGTCTTATATACATACTCTTAAGTTTTGTGTCTTTTTGGTACTATTGCTAGACTCGATACTTGACACTCTCAAATAAATAGTATAAAATTTGACAAAAAAAATCTTTTCTTCAGCACTATGAATATTGCCTATATTTATAAATTGTTAAAATCCATGTATATGCTATAAATTTTGTTTATTATTGTGAGCCAACTTTTATATTTCGGTTTAAGATCTGTTAACCAAATCAACTGTATGACATTTGCCTAATTTACAGTTCAATTAAGAAGATTATATTAGACTACTCAAAGTAGAATCTTCTAAACAAATTTTAAAGCAAAAATAATTGTCAGGGCACTTCATCTAACATTCTTCATAAATACAGTATTTTTCCAAAGTATAAGTTATTTTGGTTGGATCATCTGCAACAATGACAACAAAAGGTGCCCTATAATCCTTCTAACTAGAAAGGAAGTTAATTTACTGAGGCTTAGAAAGCCAAGGCTACACACAGCAGACTTGAATGGCACTTAGTTCTTTACAATGCATACTATGACATCACATATTTAAGTTTTCTGTATTCAGCTTAGAAGGTGTTTCTTCCCAAGAAATTGAACTTTTCTGTCAAATGCACTTAACTGAACAGATGAATTTGGTTCATAAAATGATTCATTGCAAACTTTATATATAAATCACAGACATCACTAAATAAGTTCTTTTTCCATCTTCTTGTCTTACATCACAAAGCATAATAAATCTCATATAACTTGCAGTAACAAAAGCAGAAACAAACTACTCATTGAATTTGTCCACAGTTTTCAGGTACATATTGTTAGTCACATATTTTTATCTCCTAGGTCAAGGGCTACATGAGGTATAGAGGTTCAAATGACAATGGTCATCCTTAGATTCTACTTTTCCAGCTAGTAAAAATTCCATTTCAAAAACTGGATTATTATGATGGCCTACAATTACAAAGTAGAAGCTTCCAGACATCGTCTCCGGCATACAGGTCCTGTGGGCAGGATGTGGCACCTGCACCGACCATTTATTCAGGCTCTAACTAGAACCTCTATAATAGTCCAAAGGACTCATATGGAACTGATTCAAATTTATAAGAATATGAGCCACTCCTAAATTGATAAAATGATAAAGAATAATTTAGGCAGCTTTCTAAAGAAGAAATAGAAGCAATCAACAGTCATATGAAAATATGCTCCAAATCATTAATAATTAGAGAATGCAAATTAAGCCATTCTGAGGAATTAGCTGACACCCATCAGATTGGCAAAACTGACCAAAAAAAGGACAGTGATAAATGTTGGTGGGGCTTCAGGAAAACAGGTAAATTAATGTACTGTTGATGGTGCTGTGAACTGCTCAAGCTACTCTGGCAAGGAATTTGAAACTCTGATCCAAAAGTTACTAAACTGTGCATTCCCGTTGACCTAGTTCTACTGCTACTAAGCCTATACCCCTAAAAGATCAAAGGAGGAGGAAAAGTACCCACATATGCAAAAATATTTATAGCAGCTCTTTTTGTGGTAACAAAAGATTGGAAGCTGGGAAGGGAGGGGGTGCTCATCAGTAGGGAATGACAATAAATTATGATATATGAACGTAATAGAATACTACTGTGCTATAAGATATTTTAAAGCAGACAGTTCTAGAAAAACCTGGGAAAACTGGTATAAACTGGTAGAGAATGAAATGAGCAGAACCAGATTAACTTCCACAACAACAACGTAAAAATGAATAATTCTGAAAGACTTAAGAACTCTGATCAATGTAATGACCAATCATGATTCCAGAGGACTGATCATGAGGAATGCCACCCACATCCTGAGAGAGAGTTGATAGACTCAATATGATAAATGGGATATAATATTTTTTAACATGACTAATGTATGAATTTGTTATGCTTGTCTATATATATATTTGTGGGGTTTTTCTTCTCATTAGGGAGGAAAGAAAAACGGGAAAGAGAAAAAAACACTTGAAATGCTCAAATTAGAACTTAAGGAAACAAGTCACTTGGTCAAGATGAGGTAGAGGACAAGTGAAAAATCACTTTTAATATCTGGAATACCTACTTCAAACATCTGATAATAAAATTACCTCTATTACATTCTAACACTTTGTACATGACATCCTTGAAAAGTTCCTGAATGGATCTGTGATAGCCTAGTACAACAATATTTTGATTTTTACTTCAAATCTAACATAGCTTACTTACCGTATTTGTGCTGTTCTTTACCACCCCTGGGAATATCACCTCCATGCCACAGCAGGAAAATGCATGCCCTATCAAAAGCAGGTTGAGTTTCTTGACGATATTAGTTTCCATTAAAGGACCCATATAAAGAAGTCATTATCAAAGACTCCCTCTAAAATCCTGGGAGGTGTAACATTTTAGAAAACCAGAAATTTTATTTTAGTGGTTTTCCACTTTGTTGTTAAGGGGAAAAAACCATCACAAAAGTTCAAATGACACTTGATGACCTAACAGGCAATCACCTTAACTGCCTTCACTCTCTCCTTGTTCTAATCTCCTTTAATGAAAACAGATGCCTCATTCTGAGACATAGAAGATATGTTATCAGTATGTCAATAATTATGCCTTCTATTTCTGTCAGTTAAATTCCACAAAGAATATAGCTAAAAAAAAGGAGACAGAGAACAGACAATTATTAAAGTGACATAAAAATCATAGTACTTCCTACAGGGTACACGATACTTTCATGGGTGGATCAGTTATCAAAATCTGGAGCAGTTCAAGGCCATGAAATGACTAAGACACTCCAATGTGGCTCTATTCATTTCTCAATTTCAGTTCCTGATAACATACTGCATATTTTAAGCCCTTCAAAATAAAACAAGATTAACTGGCAAAGTTAGCATGGCACTAATATAATTGAATCTACATGATTTCAGGCCTGACTTACTACTGTATATTAAGAAAAATATGATAAACTCTGGTTCTGTTGTTAATAAACTGCCATTCCTATTAGACTTCTTCCTCTCATAGTCCTTCTATCTTCTTCCACTCACAGAAACTTTGCTCTCTCAAGAAGACAGTGTAGCCCTGGCCACATTCTACAGCAATGAATGCACCTTATCTCAAGTCTAACCCCTCTAAGTACTGAGGCACCTTCTCTCAGGTCTACCTACATATTGGGCCATGATGAGTAGGAATATTTTTTGCTTCCAGAACCTCCTTCTGCTACTATTACCAAGAAAACTCTCCTTTAAGGTTTACTCCATCTATCTGTATCACCTTATCCAGATCCTATTCTGTCCTGGTTCTTTCGTCTTAACTGTCTAACTGGGAGCCCTGGATTTTGGCTATGATATTCCTGGGAGTTTTCATTTCAAGATTTTCAGGAGATCATCAGTGGATTCTCTCAATGTCTACTTTTCTTGTTCTATGATACCTGGCCAAATTTTTTCTTTTATGGTTTCTTTAAATATTATGTCTAAGCTCTTTTTTTGTTCATAGCTTTCAGGTGATCCATTGATTCTAGGTTTTCTGTTTTCTAGGTTAGTTGTTTTCCTATAAGATACTTCACATTTTCTTCTATTTCTCAGTCTTTTGACTTTATTTTATTATTAATTGATGTCTCATGGAGTCATTGGGGGCAGCTAGATGGTTCAGTGGATAGAGCCCTGGGCCTGAAGTCAGGAAGACCTGAGTTCAAATCTGCCCTCAGGCACTTACTTACTGGCTGTATGACCCTGGGCAAGTCATTTAACTTGTTTGCCTTGTAGTTTATGCTTTGTTTTCAAAAAGAACCAATGATATCATGAGGTGACAGTTTTGACTTGTGTGTGAATTGGATTTAAGTGAGGCAGGATTGCACAAAGTCAACAACTTCACTCTCTTTTCCAGAGTCATCAAAGTCTAGTGGCCAGACAAAAGTCAAGATGATTGACACTATTAGCCCTCATATGATTATTTCAATAGATGCAGAAAAAACTTTTGACAAGATATAACATAAATTCCTGTTAAAAGCCCTTGAAAGCACAGTAATATATAGAGCTTTCCTTTAAGTTTTAAGTAGCACCCACCTAAAACCAAGAGCTATGGGGACAAGCTTTCCCAATAAGAATAGGAGTAAAGCAAATATATTCATTATCACCATTACTATCCAATACTGTAATAGAAATCCTAGCTATAGCAATGAGCCAAGAAAAGGAAAGTGAAGGATCAAGCATAAGCAAAGAAGAAACAAAATGATCACTTGTGAAAATGATATGATGACTTAGAGATCCCTGCAGAGTCAACTAAAAAACTAATTGAAACAATGATGTCAGCAAAGTTGCAAGATATAAATATGTTAGCAACAAAATCCAGCAGGAAAAAATAGAAAGAGAAATTCCATTTAAAATAACTACAGACAACATAACATACTTGGGAGTCTACCTGCCAAGACAAACACAGAAATAACATGAACATAATTACAAAATACTCTTTACACATATAAAGGCAGCTCTGCATAATTGGGGAAATATTAATTGCTCATGGGTAGGTTGCACCAACATAATAAAAATTACCATACTAAGTTAATTTACTTATTCCATGCCATCCCAATCAAACTATCAAAGGATTACTTAATAGAACCAGAAGAAAACTACTATATTACACAGAAAAAACAAAAGGTCAAGAATATCCAAGGAATCAATTTAAAAACAAAAAAAAAATGAGAAGGGAACTTAGCAGTGCCAGATCTCAAACTATACTACAAAGTTGTAATCATTAAAATAATTTGGTACTGAGCAAGAAATGGAAAGGTTGATCAGTGGAACAGATTAGGTACATCATGTACAGAAGCAAATGAGCACAGTAATCTAGCTTTCGAAAAACCCAAAGATACCCACTACTGGGAAAAGAACTCAAGAGTGAACAAAAACTTTTAGAAAAACTGTAAAAATTGTCTGGTAGAAACTGGGACCAATATTTACTCACCATATATCAAAATAAACTCAAAATAGGTCTGTGATTTAGAATAAAGGGTGATATCAGTAGCAAATTAGTGGTCCATGGAAGAAATTACCTGTCAAATCTATGGATGGGGAAAGAGTTCATGACCAAATAACAGATAAAGAGGTTCACAGGGGGTAAAATGGATACTTTTTCACAAACAAAACCAATGCAGCTAAGATTAGAGAAGCAGGAAAATGAAAAAAAAAACTGCAGTAAATTCTTCTGATAAAGAACTCATTTCTAAAACATATAAGGAGCTGAGTAAAATTCATAAGAATAGGAGCTATTCCCTGATTGATAAATTGTCAAAAGATGTGACTAGGAAGGTTTCAGAGAAAGAAAAAAAACTATCAATAGCTACATGAAAAAAAGCTCTAAATCACTAGTAATTAGAGAAATGCATATTAAAACAACTCTTAAGTTACCCATTAGATTGGCTAAATTGACAAAAAAGGAAAATGACAAATTAGAGAGGTTGTGGGAAAAACTAGTACTTTAATGCACTTTTGTGCAACAGCTGTGAACTGTTCCAACCATTCTGAAAAGCAATTTGGAACTATGCCTCCTAAGCTATTAAACTTGACTATCCAGTGATGTCACTACTACACCTATACTCCAAAGACATAAAAGAAAAAGTACCCATATGTACAAAAATATGTATAGCTGCTCTTTTTGTGATGTTGAAGAACTGGAAACTGAAAGGATGCTTATAAATTGGGAAATGGCTGAACAAGTTATATGAATATTAAGGTATACATACCATATATTATATAGAATATATATGGTATTATATATATTAATATATACAAGGTATATATACAAGGACAGAATACTATTGTGCTGTAAGAAATGATGGAAAACCTGGAAGACTTGTATGAGGTAATGCAAAGTGAACAATTTATATGATAAGAGTAATATTATGAAGATAAATTTGAAAGACTTAGCAACACTGATCAACATAATGACTAACCACAATTCCAAAGGAATTTCATGATGAAATATGCTATTCACCTCCCAAGAAGCATATTTTCTTTTTTGTTTCTTTCTTTCTACTTTTCCTTCCTTCCCCCCATCTCAATGAATACCAGAATTTGTTTTGCATGACTTTATATAATTTTATTAGCTTTTATTTTTCTTGTCTTTTTAATGAGTGGAAGAGAGGCAGAGAGAGGGAGAAAATTCAGAAGTGAAAATAACATAAAATAAAATTAAAACAAAACAAAACAAAACAACTATAGCAAGGGGGGAAAAAAACAAGGAAGACTGCTAGAGAACTTAAAAAAAAAAAAACAGCTCTGGAAGGAAAGGCCACAAAGTTAAGGCAGCATTTTAAGCCCTGTTTGAGAAACACTGACAATGAACACACACACACACACACACACACACACACACACACACACACACACAAACCACAGAAGGAGTTATATACATATACCCACCATCATCTGGAACAAACAAACCATCATATATTTACTCTAGTCATTACAATGCCAATTTTTCTTGTCATAACCGCACTTTCACAAAAACACACAGAAATATACCATATCCAGAGATTTCACAAGGCATAGACACACATATACACAAACATTCCTACACAGTTTCATATATAGTGTACACACAGTTTGAAACAATTTCTCACAGGCATCTAAAAAATGTTCATGACTTTTATCTTCCCTATAACAAAAGGCCAGGACTACAGATCCAAGCTTCCAGGCAACATGACATATGGTAGGAAGATCCCAGTTCCTATGGAATCCTCTGGTTGCATGGTTCTATGAAAATAGAGGGCCATAAAAGGAAATTTGGGGAGAACCTACAGTTATCAAGGGCACTTTACTTCTTGGACCAAGACTTAGAATCCATAATGAGGGTGCCCTTCAGCCAGGCTGAACTAAGTAACACGTAGACTACTCTGGCTTTCTATATTCAGTCATATAGTCTTTGAGCTACAGATTGGAATACCATGGTATTTACAAAAACACATAAAACTAACAGAAGACAGAAACGAGGACATAATCCTAGCCGTACGTTGCAACTAGTTTGTAGTTAACTATGTATATGCCGTTGGGGAAATAACCACTAGTTAAAAATTCCAACAGTGTCAAAACATACCGTATCTCAGGAAAACATATCAATGAACAAGTATCATAAAATTGCTACAATGTGCCAGGAACTGTACTAAGCTCCAGGAACATAGGGTGACTCTTCAGTGAGGAGAATAAAGGCATCATTCCGTTATAAAGAGTTCACTGACCCAGAGAATGATTAGGTACACTGGTTTTAGGAAATAATACCTCTGCTGAATTTACCTTTGCTATTAGTGCTCTATGATTCAGACTCCAAACTCCAAGGGATGATTGATCTCTACTCAAGTGCTACTAGCATTTAGGGTGAATCTGCAGAAAATATTAAACCTTAATGCCATGGAACAAAAATAAATTCTGCAGAAATGTAAGGACTTAAGAACACCTCAATGAAAACTTCTCAATGAGACAATGGAGCTTTCACATCAAATCAGATAGGTTATTGTCTGATATAAAGGCTGCATCCTCAGCCTTTGGTGTTTTTCTCTAGAGAAGCACTTAGTTAATTACGTTGTTTCTTTCCATGTACCTTTAACTTCTACCACCCATAAATCATGGATCTCATCTCAATAGGTAGGTAGAAGGGTAAAAAGAGTATCAACAATGAACAACTTCTTTTCATCAGGAAAATACTATATTCAAACTGAAAATTACCAATTAGTACTTTAGTCATTTCTAACCACCCTTAATCTACCTATATTCTGTTGTTGTTTTTAAACAATATGGTAATACGTCCAATCTAATATTAAAAGGTTCCCCACTGGTTAAAGAATAATATTTCACTGGGTCAGAGTGATTCTTCTAATCTAAACAAACAGTAACTGTTCCTCTTCAGATGATTGTGAGTCTTTTTGAGGGGTGGGGGTGGAGAGGAGAAGGTGTTGGATGAACTGAAGAAAGTGAGTAGTTCTCATGGCAATCACAGGATGCTAATCGATCTGTTTTAGAATGACTGCTAATAATTCTTCTCATTTCTTTTTTTCAAACCCAATTCTCAAGTAGAATTTTCACTTACTAAAGTAATGTGCCTTTAAGCTTCTAAGAGAATACTGACTTTCCAAAATAAGTAAAAAAACAATAGGATTTAAACTTTTGAAATCATTACATGAAGTGAATAAAAGCCAAAGTACAAAACATATTCTCATAATAAACAGATTTTCACTAATATGTTTACTTTCATATCAAAATTTAAATAGGTCCAGCTCTTACACTGCTAGTAAAAAAGAAAATGCATACTTGTCTATAATATAAAATATATAAAAGGTTTATATATTCAGATATGCTCTCTTGCTAGTTACTCAGATGTTACTGAAAAATACTCATTTAGTTCTCTCAGTTGAAAAAGATGTAAAAAGATAAAAACCACTATGGGAATTACCTAAAGAATTATTTTAAAATTCAACAAGAATCCTAATAAAGTTATTTTTTTACAATGACACAGTAATTTTAATTCAATTGACAACTCCACTGGTATCATCTAGTTCAGATGTTTGAGGTAGTCCTTTTTGTTTCTGTGGAAATGGTTATGGACCAGAAACTAATGAATATGTTAACTATTTAAGAAAATTGAAATTTTTTTAAACCATCTACTTGGTAACTAAAACAAGATATTCATTTTTCAGAATCAACAAACTTAATGACAATCCATATCATGACTGACAAATGAAGATAACCTTTTCCATCTCCATTTACCTGAATAGTTAAACTAGTCTAGTAAAACACACAACTTACAAGATAAAAATAATATAACTTAACATAAAGGTATAGTAGTGCTTCTGTAGCTATATTTTAACTTCTAAATGGTTAAAGAATCTCTGCTCTATCCAAGGGTTTTAAATCACCATTTAAAAACACATCACAAGGAATCAACAAATACTTCCCATATATACTCTTCAATCTATTACATAATTTAAGTCAAATATAAATTTTAAAAGATAATGAAACAATCATGTAGAATACTAAAAACCAAAAGTGATATGTATTTTTCTTATTAGATAGTATGTATGTG
The DNA here is from genome assembly GCF_900497805.2 of Vombatus ursinus. NCBI lineage: Eukaryota > Metazoa > Chordata > Mammalia > Diprotodontia > Vombatidae > Vombatus > Vombatus ursinus. Next base: position 4,177,739 of record NW_020949997.1, read on the forward strand.
TATGTACACATGTACTTTATATGTATTACGTGTTACAGTTGTATATATGTGTGTGACTCTATACAAATAACAGAGCAATATATCAAAGTAATTTTAAAACCATTCTTACCTCCATTGCTAAAGCTGCTGTCTGTTGATCATAATGATTCAGAAGATTAGGCATGAAGGTAGTATTATAAGGCAGGTCTTGGCACATCCTCAAGGTGATAGGCTCACAAGAAAATAAACTGTGCCCACTTATATACCCCACAAACATAGTCATGGACCAAAGATAGGAGAATATCCAACTTATAGCCATCCTTCTTGGATCTGAATAATATTCAGATAAATAGGCCTATGAAATATAATTTTAGATATCATGCACCTGCAGGTATCTGCTTGAAAATACTTCTTTACTTCTTGGTGTTAAGCTTTGCAAACAGTTAAATATTCTTTGCATTGACAGAGCTTTGTTAACCTCATCTGATAAAAGGCATTTGTTTTTCGTTTCACAACACAGGTAAATGACATCATCTTGTCTTTTCTTTTCATTTTATTATATAGATTGCATTTGACTAACATGTCAAGTTGATTAACCACATTCCCAAACAATAGATCCCATCCTGGTAGACCAGCTATTTCTTCCTTTAATTGATAGATCTGGAAAACATAAAAGAAGAGAAAAAATCAGGTATTTCCTCTAAGAATACCGTATATTTGTATGTTTAAATTCTTCGGTGAGAGACAGTAATTACACATATTATAAAATATATAAAGCATCCTCATAAAATATCCCTGTATAGTTTTTAAATTTTACTTAGGTTAGAGTCACAATAGAAATGACCTATAAGCTACACATAAAGGCAAATTAAACATTTTTATCAGAGGTGATACAGACTCCAATTATGTAATTCTGATAACCATAGTTCTTTGTATGGTAGGTTTTTTTCATTTGTCACAGAATCTAAAATGAGACTACCTTCTGAGGGACCATATAATTGTCCTAAATTTAATATATTTCTTTTTAAATGTTGCACATAATTACTATAAGTTATTAAAGTTTAAAAGTGTAAAGATTTTGTGAAGAAAAGTCTTATATTTCAATATATAGGAATACCGAAATTATTCTCCAGTTTGAAACTGCTTTCAGTAAATTCTGGGTAAAAACATAAAAGTTACCTTCTAAAAGACAGATTTAAACTAGTGGCAATCACATGGCTTCGCCCAGAACATGGCATCCTACTAGATGGTTATATTACAAATGCCAGCACCATATATTAAGTAGTTCCTGACTCCATGCGTTGGAAATGAAAGATCATTTACTCAATTTACAAATACCCTATCCATACAAATAGTGGGGGACTCCCATTCTAGGGCCCCTGTCCATCATGGAGCAACTAGAACTAGAACTAGAAATTCTAGCACCTGGGACAAATTCAGATGAAGCAGAAAGCTGTGGTGGAGAGGGGAGAAACTAAGGAAATGAGTGTTGAGAAGGCTGAGGAACTAAGAGTTTAGGGTATTCTAAGTAGGGAAGGTGTTGGGATAGAAAAGGCAACAAGCATTTATTAAGTGTTTACTATATATAATGCACTGTTCATTGAGCTAAATACTGAACTTAATGGGAAAGAAGGACAGAGACCTGAAGGTCCATAAAGGTCAGCAACAATGATCTGGACAGACTAAGTGGAATTTTAAAAGGCACAGTTGTCAAGTGATGGTGGCAGAAGAAAGATCTGAAGAATAGCAGTGGAGAGCACAGAGTATACCAACTCCTCCCTCTTAACTCTAAGCTTCAAGAGAAGTGTGAAAGAAAGAATGCTGGACTTGGAGAAGGTGCCAAATAGGTGTCTTTAGAAAAAAGCTAGTTTTCAGCAGCCACAGGAAAATGAAAGGAATTTGAGAGAAAGGGATCTAGAATCATAGACTTAGAGCTGGAAGGGACCTTGGAGGTCACCTAATCACAACCCCTCTTTTACATATGGGAGAGTAAGGCCCAGAGAAGTGAAATGACTTGCCCAAGATAACATAGGTATTAAGTATAGGAGCTATGATTTGAACTCAAGTCCTCCAACCCTAAATCCAGTAATCATTTTTTACTTCACCACAACAGAGGAAGGTTATCTAGTGGCACGGGGGAAATGGAGAAAAGAAAATGATAATGCCTAGGAGACAGCAAAGGCTGACTTCACAGTCTAAACCAGCAGTGGGGAACCTGTGGTCTCAAGGCCACATGTGGCCTTCTGACTAAGTTCAAGTTTTACAGGACAAATCCTTTTATGCAGGGGATCTGTTCTGTAAAATTTGGATTCAGTTAAAGGGTCACACTTGAGGACCTAGATGGTCACATGTGGCCTTGAGGTCACAGGTTCCCCACCCTGGTCTAAACTATCAGGGAATAGGGGCAGCAGTATCCTGCCAATGCATTTACTACTGATCCCCCCTCAGATGATTCTGTTTTTCCAGCCTGGAGCATGGAGGAGGGGGTGAAGAAAAATGCCATCTGCCTCACCTTTGTCAGAAGGTGCCCTGGGAGACGGATAATACAGCCACAGGATCTTAAGGGAATAGTAGCCCTAGGCAGGGTGAAGGAGTGGATCAGTAGGTCTGGTGCAAGGTGGGAAACATATGCCCTGGTAGAAGAAATTACAACTTTTCCCCTTCAGAAATTACATTCCCAAGATGCTAGCCTGGATCACCAGTGTTAGTTCTGCCCTTTGTTTCCCGATGCAAAACAACTCAGCTATCAACCAAGAAAGTACTTTCATACTATGTGTACATGTGTGTATATACATACATATATTTTGTTTTGTTTTGTTTTCTTTTTGTGAGGTAATCGGGGTTAAGTGACTTGCCCAAGGTCACACAGCTTGTACGGGTCAAGTGTTTGGTCTGAGGCCGGATTTGACCTCAGGTCCTCCTGACTTCCGGGCTGGTGCTCTATCCACTGTGCCACCTAGCTGCCCCTTATATATACATACATATATGTGTGTATATATACATATGTATAAATACGCACACATATATTTCACAGTCTATGTCATGTCCAGCAATAATATCACTATTTACTTTGCTCTTGCCCTCGTCAGAGGAGCTCCTATTGCCAAAGATAAAACTGTGGTCCACAGTCCTGACTAAAGAACACTTGATTTGGAGCCAGAGGGCCTATTCTAAACTCCAGTTCTACTACTTATTACCTATACAACTTCAGGCAAGTAACTATCACAGTGGATCTCAGTTTCTCTATCTGAAAGAAACTAACTGTGTTATCTGTAAAATGAAGAAGAATTAGAAGATTTCTAGCTCTAAATCATATGATATTATGATCTGAAACTTGGAATGAATTTTTCCCTCAAATCCTACTGGTGGTTAGGTAGTCATTGAAAAAAATATTATGACAGAATCATAGAATCTGAGAGTTGGAAGGAATACCAGTGGCTATCTAGTTTAACTTATACAAAGGAATCTCCACTGTAACGTGCCTGAAAAATGTCATTCAGTCTCTTCCTTATAACCTCTAAGGAGGAGGAATTTATCCCCTTTTAAGGTAGCCTTTTCCACTTTCAGATAGCTCCAATTATTAGGAAGTTTTTCCTGACAACGAGCCTAAATTGGCCTCTCTGTAACTTTCACCCACTGCCCCTAGTTTCATTCTCCGGAGCCAAAGAGAATAAATCTAACCGTCTACCATATAACAAGGCTTCAAATACTTGAAAGATAGCTATCATATCCTTTCTGAATCTCCTCTTTTCCATGCTAAAGAAGCTTAGTTCCTTCAACTAATCAACTAATGCTATAAGCAGAATCAAAGAATTTTAGGGAAACCTTAAAGATTATCTAGTCCAACCTCTCTTCATATATATATATATTTAGTGAGGCAATCAGGGTTCAGTGACTTGCCCAAGGTCACACAGCTAGTACGTGTCAAGCGTTTGGTCTGAGGCCAGATTTGAACTCAGGTCCTCCTGACTTCAGGGCTGGTGCTCTATCCACTGTGCCACCTAGCTGCCCCCTCCAACCCCTCTTTTTTACAGAATAAGAAAATGAGATGGAAATATTAAGTGACTTACCCAAGGTCAAACAATAGCTAGTCAACTGGTAATATATTTCAAGTGCATGAATTATATAGGCTTTTGTGTACTCCCCTCTGAATCTAACTACCACTTAAAATATTGGTCTATGGGGAAATGGTTCTAACATTGAAATAACCAACTTATAGAACTATGTTTAAAAAATTAATCCATAAGCTGAGGATTGCTTATACCTCTGGCATCTAGATGAAAGGTTTTATCCTTTAAAATTTAGTTAAAAACAATATGAAAATGTGAAGATAGGGAAAATTCTTTCCCAAACTAAGCCAAAACCAAGAGAGAAAATACTTCCTTGTATTTCCTGCTTAGCTCCAAAAAGACCCAGGTTGCTAGGCCTTTCCTGCTTCTCTGACACCCATGGCTATCTTCCAGAAGCCCTTGGCTGACAGGTGCAGCCACCTCCAATACTGAAAGCCAGCCAGACACAGAGATCTCCTGTACGGTTTGGCTTAAGAAAGGCAGCATCCTCTCTCCCTGTTATGGGTGTCATATCCCTTTATTACCTGCCAGAGATTAAGCTGAGGAACTCAGACCTCTGTTTCCAGACAAAAAGCAGCAGATTCCTCCCTCCAACAAAAGAAGGGTTTTAAGAGCAGTTTTGGGGAAAGGAATGAGAAAGAAGTTTGTGGTGCTCAGGTCTCTGTACACCTGGACATTAGTGCCCCCTTCTGGAGAATCAGAAAGGATCAATTACCTGTATCTCCCTGAATTATACATTTAAAAGAGCAGCTTCTGAGGTACTCTTCTATAATCCCCAGTTTACTCCAAATTTTCTTCTGGCTACAGGAAGAGTGACATTAAATATCCATCTACATGAACAACTTATCATTTATGCCAAATTACCATATATCACAATAATAACTATGTGTATCATTAAATGCACAAAATAAACCTAGGTTTTGATAACATTAAACTGTTCACATATATGTGGTAGTTCCTTGCTTATACAGCTTAATCCATTCACAACTTTTAAAACATCATCAATAATATAGACCAAATACATATTTTTTAAAATTTTTTATTTTTTTTTGTTTTCAACATTTACTTCCACAAGATTTTAAGTTCCAAATTTTTACCCCATCTCACCCCTCCCCCCCACCCCAAGGTGGCATGCATTCTAAATACCCCTTCCCCTGGTCTGCCTTCCCTTCTATCTCTCCCCCCCTTCTCTTATCCCCTTCCCCTTCAATTTTTCTGTAGGGCAGGATGGATTTCTGTACCCCATTTCCTGTATTTCTTATTTCCCAGTTGCATGTGAAAACATTTTTTTTAAACATGTGTTTTCAAAACTTTGGGATCCAAATTTTCTCCCTCCCTCCCCACCTACCCTCACTGATACAGCAAGCAACTAAATATAGGTCATATATGTGCAGTTATGCAAAACACTTCCATAGTAGACATGCTGTGAAAAACTAACTCTATTTCCCTTAATCCTGTCCCACCCACCCATTTATTCTATTCTTTCTTTTGACCCTGTCCCTCCTCAGAAGTATTTACTTCTGATTACTCCCTTTCCCAATCTGCCCTCCTCTCTATCATTCCCCTACTCTCTTGTCCCCTTCCCCCCTTATTTTCCTGTAGGGTGAGACAGATTTCCACACCCAATTGAGTGTGTATGTTATTCCCTCCTTAAGTCAAATTCTATGAGAAGATTCACTCATTCCCTCTCACCTTCCCCCATTTCCCCTCCACTGTAAGAACCTTTTCTTTTCTGTTTTTTTGTTTTTTTTTTTTGTGGGATAATTTACACTGTTCTACCTCTCCCTTTCTCCTTCTCCTAGTGTATTCCTCTCTCACCCCTTAATTTTATTCTCCAGATATGACCCCTTCATTTTCAACTCACCCTGTGCCCTCTATCTATCTATCTATCTATCTATCTATTTATCTATCTATATACATACGTACATATAATTTTTTCCCCTCCAACTACCCTAATACTGACAAAGGTCTCATGAGTTACAAATATCATCTTTCCATGCAGGAATGTAAACAGTTCAACCTTAATAAGTCTCTTATGATTTCTCTTTCCTGTTTACCTCTTCATGTTTCACTCGAGTCTTGTATTTGAAAATCAAATTCTCTATTCAACTCTGGTCTTTTCATCAAGAATGCTTGAAAGTCCTCTGTTTCACTGAATGAACATTTTTTTCCCCTGCAGGATTATACTCAGTTTTGATGGGCAGGTGATTCTTGGTTGTAATCCTTTCTCCTTTGCTCTCCGGAATATCATATTCCATGCCCTGCAGTCCCTTAATGCAGAAGCAGCTAAATCTTGTGTTATCCTGATTGTGTTTCCACAATACTTGAATTGTTTCTTTCTGGCTGCTCATAATATTTTCTCCTTGACCTAGGAACTCTGGAATTTGGCTACAATATTCCTAGGAGTTTTCCTTTGGGGATCTCTTTCAGGAGGAGATTGGTGGATTCTTTCAATTTCTATTTTGCCCTCTGGTTCTAAAATATCAGGGCAGTTTTCCTGGATAATTCCTTGAAAGATGATGTCTAGGCTCTTTTTTTTGATCATGGCTTTCAGATAGTCCAATAATTTTTAAATTCTCTCTCCTGGATCTATTTTCCAGGTCAGTTGTTTTTCCAATGAGATATTTCACATTGTTTTCTAATTTTTCATTCTTTTGGATTTGTTTTACAGTGTCTTGATTTCTCATAAAGTCACTAGATTCCAATTGCTCTATTCTAATTTTTAAGGAAGTATTTTCTTCAGTAATCTTTTAGACTTCCTTTTCCATTTGGCCAATTTTGTTTTTTAGGGCATTCTTCTCATTGGCTTTTTGGACCTCTTTTGCCATTTGGGTTAGGCTATTTTTTAAGGTGTTATTTTCTTCAGTATTTTTTTGGGTCTCCTTTAGCAAGCTGTTGACTTGTTTTTCATGATTTTCTTGCATCACTCTCAGTTTTTCCTCTACTTCTCTTACTTGCTTCTAAAAATCCCTTTTGAGCTCTTCCAAGGCCTGGGACTGATTCCTATTTTTCTTGGAGGGTTTCGATGTAGGAGCTTTGGCTTTGTTGTCTTCTTCTGGTTGTATGTTTTGATCTTCTTTGTCACCAAAGTAAGATAATATAGTCTGACTCTTTTTGCGCTGCTTACTCATGATCCTGGCCAATTACTTGAGTTTTAAACTCTTTGTTAAGGTAAAAGTCTGCTTCCAACGTGAAGAGTGTACTGTCCCAAGCTTCGGGAGTTTGTACAGCTGTTTTCAGAGGTACTTCTAGGGACCTGTAAATTTTTCAGTTCTTCCAAGGTATTATGATAAGGGGTGAGGTGTTTTATCTCCACCACCATAACAAGCTCCACCACCATAACAAGCTCCACCACCATAACAAGCTCCATCACACCAGCGTTCCTCCTTGCCCCAGGACCACCCCTCAGAACCGCGACCCAGATCCAAGCACTGGTAAAGCAAGAGATTCCTGCCTCAGTACTGGCAAAGAGATCCCTGCAATCCCCCCTCTGATCAGCTACTCAATTCCCCCTCAGTCTGTGGGAAGGAAGTTCAGGAAGAAGTTGCGAGACATGCCGCTGAGACCTAGCTCCTCTCTCACCGCAGTCACAGACTTTTCCCACTGACCTTCTAAGTTGTCTTTGGTGTTCAGGTGTTGAGAGGTCTAGAAACCACCACAGCTGCCCATGATTCAGCCCTCTGAGGCCTGCTCCAGGGTCACTGAGGCCTGCGTACCCACGCCGCACTACTCTCCTCTCCCTGCCTGGCATGATATACCTTTCCAATCAACCATCCAGGCTGTCTTGGGCTGGAAAATTGTTTCACTCTGTCTTTTTGTGGGTTCTGCTGCTTTAAAATTTATTTAGAGCCATTCTTTATAGGTATTTGGAGGGCTTTGGGAGAGAGCTCAAGACAGTCACTGCTTTCCCTCCACCATCTGGGCTCTAGACCAAATATATCAAACAATATTGGCACTAATTTATAAAGGTTAAGAATCCCTAACTACAAAGTAGAAAGTGATACCTATTATCAGTCATAATCACTCTGAAGTGGTTTTGATTAATTGTTCAGGAATGGAGGTAGTGCTTTTTAGGAAGGATGACATTTAGGTAACTTACTGGAAAGAATCTGTTGGGTTGCCAACAAAATATATTAATAAAATTAGAAGCAATACCATTGAATACACATTTAACATAATAAAAACTTCCATTAAGGTAATCTACCTCTCAAAAATCTAAATATTACAAACAATTCATGTATCAAAGAAAAAAATAGCTATATAATATTCCAGGAAGCAATTCTGCTTATTCCCCCAATATAAGGTAAGCTCCAGGAGAACAGGTATTTTTTTTATGTTGGTAACCGTTATATCTAACAGGGTGCCAGGCATACAGCAGACACTTAATAAATGCCTGTTGAATTTAATTGATTCCATCCATGTCCTCCTAGTTCTACTTCTAACTACTCCCTTTTTCCTATATCCAAATAAGGTAGCTGGCCACCTTCTTAAAATGTCGGTTCCCTGCAACAGAATGTCATCATAGCTATAAAATCTATTCAGTAACAGGACAAAAATAATCTCTTCAGTCAATACCATCAGTTATATTTTGTTCTTATAATAAAGTAGATGAAATAAAATAACAGCAATAAATTAACAGCAACAAAGATCAAAGACAAAGAACTTTAATTCTTTCCTCAAATGTGAATAAGAATGATATTGGTATACAATTAATATACAATTCAAAAGTAGCATATAAAATTTTTTAAAAGCCAAATGATATTGTTTAAATACTACAACGGTATATAAGGGATTCCTATAATGAATTCTTTTGTAAAGTGAAAATTCTATCTAAAAAAGGGAATAATTACCCTTTGCTGGCCCCTAGCACAAATTTATATTTCTAAGATTCATGAAATCAAAGGAAGGGACCTTAGAAGTTCTGGTCCAACTCCTTCATTTTACATTTGAGGAAACTGAGGCCCAGAGAAATTAACTTGTCCAAAGTCACACATTAAATAACAAAACTGGGACTTGAAGCCAGGCACTCTAAAATTCAAAATCTAGCATTCTGTATCACAATGCCTCATATTTTACAGACGGAAAATGAGGCCAAGAAAGATTAAGTGATTTCTGGAAGTCAGATAACAAATCTGTGGCAGAGCTGGGCTCAGAACCCAACTCTTCTTCCTCCAAATTCAACAATCTTTCCATTAAGCCATGCTCGTTTTCTGTTTTGTTTTAAAAAGCAGTAAATATTTTTTTTAAAATGAGTTGCTTCTCAGGCAAATATTCTTGGATAAGCATCCACATAGGAATCTTCCAAGATAGATATCCTTCTTTTAGGGTTTGGCATTCTATGAGTTTTTTCCAGTGTTTAGACCTTAATCTTGCCAATTAAATAGTAAACTCCCTGAGGTCAGGAACCTTAGATTTTTGCTTCTTTGTATATTTTTTGGCAAGGAGCTGGAAAAAGGTGGGGAGGGAGCTTTTGTTTTCTAAGGAAGACAGCATTCAAAAATTCCCTGGAGGCTATCTGAATAGGTGTGACATTCCAAGCTGATTTGACTGCTACAGTATTCTCATTTCTAAAATCTTCCCCAAGAATCTTGAGGTTTGGTTTAGTTACAAGGTAGCAGAAAAGCAGCTGTGTAGCTGGAAAAGGGAGAAAAAAGTAGATTTTTTTTTTTTACTCATACTTAAACATACTTGAAATACTGAGGAAAGATATCCTTAGAAAAGGCCATCTATAATAGGTGTCTCCACTTCCTCTCCTCTCACCCTCTTCTTAACTCTCTGCAATCTAACTTCTACTCTCAGCCATTTAAATGAAACTGCTCTCTCCAAAGTTACCAATGATCTCTTAATTGACAAATTTAAGGCTTTTTCTCAATCCTCATCCTTCTTGACTTCTCTTCAGCCTTTGACCCTGCTGATTGCCCTCTTCTCCTTGAAACTCTCTTCTCTTAGGTTTTTGGGACATCTCTCCTGGTTCTTCCTCCTACCTATTTGACTGCTTCTTCTCAGATCCTTTGCTAAATTCTCATCCAGGTCACATTGACTAAGCATGGGTGCACCACAAGGCTTGGTCCTGGGATCTCTTCTCCTTCTATACTATTTCATTTTGTGATTTCATCAGCTCCCATGGTTTCAGTGATCAGATCTATGCTGATGATTCTCAAATCATCCTCTTTCCTGATCTCCAGTTTTGCTTCTTCAACTGCGTATTAGACATCTTGAACTGGATGTCCTATAGACATCTTAAACTTAACATGTCCAAAACCAAACTCATTATCTTTTCCCCTAAACATCAGCCCCCAAACTTCCCTATTACTGTCAAGGGCACCACCATCTTTCCAGTTATTCAGGCTTGGAACCTCCATGCCATCTTCAACTCCTCATTCTCTCTCATCCCCCATATCCAATCTGTTGACAAGGCCAGTCAATTTTGCCTCTGTAATCTGTCTTGCACAAGCTCCTTTCTCTCTGCACATACTACCACCATCCTGGTACAGGTCCTCATTTCCCAAGCCTGGGCTATTGCAATGGTTGTGCTGGTTACGATAGCTTTCCCCCCACTCCAATCCAACCTCCACTCAATTATCAAAATGATATTCCTAAAGCACTGGTCCAACCATGTCCCTCCTCCCCCATAAACTCCAGTTACTCCCTATCACCTCCAGGATCAAATATAACATCCTGTTTGGCTTCCAAAGCCATATATAACCTAACTCCCTTCCCCTACCTTTCCAGCCTTCATATACTCCGTACCCCCCATGTACTACTGGATCCAGGGACTCTGGTATCTTGCTATTCCTATGAACAAGACACTCCATTTCCTAAATTCTGGCATTTTCATTGGCTGCTTCTTCATGTACAGAATGCTCTCCCTCATCTCCACCATCTAGGCTTCCTTCAAGTCTCAGCTAAAATCTCACCTTCTTCAGGAAGTCTTTCCCAACCCCTCTTAATTCTACTGCCTTCCCCCTGAACTTTTTTGTACATAGTTGTTTGCATGTTGTCTCCCCATTGAATTGTGAGCTTCTAGAAGGAAGGGGTTATATTTTGCCATTCTTTGTATTCTCAGCACTTAGTATAGTGCCTGGCACATAATAAGCATTTAATAAATGTTCACTTATTGACTGACATCCAAGGAAGTTGTCAGCCTAAAGGTATTTGGGGTTTTAAATCATATTCACTTACTAGTAGTAGAACCTAGATTAAATCACTTCATCCCTTCTCTGTAAAATCTTGACAAATGATCATTTAGCCTCTTTGGGAAAGTATCCAGTGATCAGATACTGGCTACTTCTTTACACAGCCTGTTCCACTTTTAAATAATTCTAATTGTTAGTAAGGATTTCATAATATCAAGGCAAAAATCTACCTCTTCGTTATTTCTACCCATTTGTTTCTTGAGGTGAAGTAAAACAAGAAGAATTCTTGCCACCCAATGCAGCCCTTCATATATCTAAAGATATTTCGTGCTCCCCCTTAAATCTTCCTAGAGCTTCTTCAAGTTAAAGACATCCATTTCCTTTACTGGATCCTCATATGGTAATGTTTCAAGTCTGTCTCACTATTCTTTCCTTGCTACATTCTTTCAAAATAATATAAGATACATCATTTGCATTTCTTCTAGTACAACTTGTTAATGGTCTCCTTAAAATGTGTCCCTCAAAACTGAACACAACTATGATTAGGGCACAGTACCACAAAACCATAATTGCTCATTCCTCTATTAAAATAAACTAAGATTGTATTAACTTTTTTTTTCTTGGCTTGGCTTGGTTTCTTAGGAATTCAGAGTTTGAGGAAGTCATGGTTGAGCTGAAGCTCACAAGTCTCTATCAGAGATGTGTATAATACTTGCCACCAGTTATGTGTACCCAACAGTCCAAGATTCTCTTGCTGGAGGATCCAAAGAAGCAGAATTGGATAATCTGGAGCATTTATTTGAAAGACCTGGGTCTCAGACCCTAAACTTAAATCCTAGTACTTTCCCACTAGTTTCAGAGGGACAGAGATAAAGTAGACCATGTATGTACTTGAGGGACCTGAGAAAGAAAATTCCAAATTCAAGGGATTGGGAGAACTACTGTCCAAGGAGGTCAACAGATGAAAGAAAGGTTCTATATTTTGATGAGATCAATCGTGTGGATACTTCTTTCTATTTTCCCAATTCCCTTTAATTCTAGTGACTCGCTCTGAGATTATCTCCAATTTACCCTGTATGTATCTTATTTGTACATAGTTGTTCCCACATTGTCTCCCCCTTCAGACTGTGAGCTCCTTGAAAGCAAGGTCTGTTTTTGCTTCTCTTTGTATTGCCAGAACTTAGTACAGTGCCTGGCACATAGCAGACACTTAAAAATACTTGTTGACTTGACTTAAAATACGGTTGGTAATTAAAAGGCTGAATTAAAGGAAAATTTAAATGGAGGGAAAACATTGGCAATTAATAGATTAAATATTGAATCATGGATAATATGATTGCATGTGTAGAAAAAAATCCAAGAGAATCAATCAAAAATTGAGGTAATAAATGACTGAAGATGGTAGGGTACCAGATAAAGCCATAAAAATCATCTGCATTTTTATATCACTAAAGAAAAGATATGGAGAAACTGAAAAAGAAATACCATTAACACTAACATGTAACTAATACTTAAGAGTCACAAGCAAGATTTATATAAAGACAGCTGTAACAATTTTGACAGAAATAAATAAATGGAGGCTTATGCCCATGGCTATCTAGCCAACAGAGTGAAAACTCAGTATCTTCCAAATTAATTTGTGAACTACAACCAATACTTCACTGAATTAGAAAAAAAAAACAACAAAATTGATATAGAAAACAAATATGTAAGAATACTAAAGAAAACCATTTAAGAAATGATTACGGTAAACTTGTCCTGCCAGGACTCAAAAGATGCTATAAAGCAAGAATTAGCAGAACTACTAGGTACTAATAAAATAGAGTAATGGAACAGAAAAGTAAAATAGAGCAATGGAACAGAATGCAAAACTAGAATTAGAATCAAAACTATATATAATAGGTTAGTGTTCAATAAACTCAAGATTGCAAAACACTGGGGAAAAGAAATTTTCAATAACACTTGCATGGCTATCATGTTACCTATAAATAGAATGTGCCATACACATCCCTCCCTGAATCTTCAACTATTCAACTATTTAAATTCTACAAGTTCAGAATCAGATGGAATCAGCATTGGGACTATGGTTTGGTCAGAATATATATAGCATCCATTTGTAAGTATAAGTCATTCCTAAATTGTATGTTTAAAAAAGGGGGGAGGGAACAACCTATTTATTCAACAGGCATTAATTAGATGCCTTCTATGGACAAAGCAATTTGCTACATTCTGAGGATACAATAACAAAATGAAAAATGGTCCCTGTCCTTAAGGCACTTACATTCTTGTTTGTATGTTTGTGTTCGTGTGTGTGTGTGTGTGTGTTAGTGTAAAAGCGGAGTTGAGGAGGAGGAGGAAAAGGAGAGAAGAAGAGGGGGAGGGCAGAATACAATATTTACACACATATACAGTAAATGGAGGAAACTGTAAAAGAGACAGCACGGACAACTTAACTGGATCAAGAAAGGCTTCCCAGAGTAGGCAGTACCTGATTTTTGCCTTGCCAGGAGAAAGAAGATAGAATTCTAAGCTTGAAAAAGAGTAAGTAGGGTAATTTGGTTGGAATGTGGTATGTGTGAGTATACAGTATAGGCTAGGCTGAAGGATTACATTTTATTGTTGTGTCCTGGGCACTCCTCTCTTCTTTCCCTCAACACTCTCTTAGTTAACTCATCAGCACTGCATCAGATTGTATATCATTCTATCTCATCTCACTTCATCAGATGCAATTATCATCTCTGTTCAGCTATTTATATTTATATATCCAACTAATTTTTCTCTAGAATTCAAGGCCTGCTGGCCAATGTCTGCTTGACATCTCAACCTGGATGCCCTGTAGACTTCTAAAATTCATTATGTCCAAAATAAAATTCAATACTTGTTTCCCCAAAATCCATCTTCCCTCCAAATATCCTTATTTCTGTTGAGGACATACTTCTAGTCACCAAAGTTTGCAACTTTGGAGTTATCCTTGCTTATTCTCCTCTTCCTCACTTCCTTTATCCAATCACTTGCCAAGTTTTATGATTTTTACCTCTACAACACCTGTCATATGTGTGCCCTTTTTTCCATTCACATAGCCTCCACATTAATTCTGACCCTCACCAACTCTCCCCAGGACTACTGTTAACAGCCTCCTAATTTCCTTTTTTTCAGTCTCTCCCTTTTCTGATCCATCCTCCATACCACTGACAAATTGCTATTCCTATAATTAAACATTTGATCATGTCACTGCCCTACTCAAAAATCTTCAGTAGCTCCCTATTATCTCTAAGATTACTCCCTAGTCTGGCACTTAGAGCCCTCCAAAATATGGCACCCATCCTCCTTTGCAACAGAATTCATATTCCTTCTCTTCCCACATTCTTGTATCCAGTCAAAATGACTCAATACCACACTCCCTTTAACATGATATTCCATCTCTCACTTCTGTGCCTTTCCACAAGTGATCCCTTATATCTAAAATTAATTTCTTCCTCACTTGACCTTATAGACTTACTTCTTCCAAAGCATAGGGTACTTCCTGCTAAAGAAGACCTTTCCTGATCTCCTCATTTAGCATTCTCCTTAAAATTACTTTGTATTTACTTGTTTACTTATTTGCTGTATCCCTCCTTTAAGGCTGAGATTGTCAGGTTGTCTTTGTTTTCCCATCATTTAGCATAGTGCCTTGCATATGGTAGATACAATAAAACTGTGTTTGATTGAACTAACTAAATTTAGAATGTAGAGACAAGAAGATAGTCTATGATTTGTAAAGTAACACTCCCTCAAAAGCAAACAATAATAGAATGCAGCAATGTAAAACTCAATTTGGTACCTCAATTTTTAAAAGCAAAAATGAATGCTATTACACTTAACATTGCATGCAAATTCCTCCTCTCCCTCCTTACTAAAGTCACAACCTCTGACCAACTCCCCATTAGCATAAGTTAACAAAGAAAAAGTAAAAATCTGCTGGAAATAAAGCAAATTAAATTGATGGGACCATAACATCCACCTTCTAACCTCAAATAACACTTGTCTTAATTATGCTTATATTCTATTCTGTTCTGTAGTCATTATATAGTATCACATATTTGTGTACGTGTTGAATTTCCCCAGCTAGATTCTATGGAAGGCTGGGACAATGTCTTAATTAACTTTGGGTTTAGCTGCAACTTGCACATAATAAATAAGTGAACCATGAGCAATGCTTACAATTACGATTGCATTTCAAATAAAATCTTATATATTCAATAGGGCTTTGTATGTTAGTAGGGTGTTTTATTTTAGCACAAAATCAGAAAGGAATTGGGAGAACCTTAAGTCCTTTAATTAATGAAACTCTTTCCCTTCTCATTTCTGCCTCCTGGCTTCCTTTAAGTCTCAGCTAAAGTCTCACCTTCTACAAGAAGCCTTTTCCCATTCCCCTTAATAGTAGTTCCTAGCCTCTTCGATTTATCCTGTATATATTCTGTTTGCATATTGTCTCCTCCATTAAACTGTGAACTCCTTGAACACAAGCTTTTGCCTGGTTTTGCCTTTCTTTGTACCCCCAGACCTTAGCACGGTGCCTGGCACATAGTAGGTACTTAATAAATGCTAAGGGACTGATGGACCACCAAATTGTTTCTATGGACAGGAAAGGAAGGATAGTAATTTGCATCTTAGGAGAGGGTACCCAGTGGATGAGATCATAAACCCAATCTAGATCCCACGTAAGATCTGAAGAGTCGTTTGAACTGCAGATTTTAAGGGGTTTGAGGGAAGTTAAGGGTGGAATTAATTATAGCAGGTCCCTTCAAGTAAATGCAAAGCACTTTTTTTTTTTTAATGTATGCATTTACCAGAGACTGGCTAAAGAAAAGATCAACTACAAAGTTCTTTCTTTCAAGTGGTTTGGGGTAGGGTTAAGTGACTTTTACTCTTGACAACCCCAATCTTTTCTCCAGACTCTACATATTTTTATTTTTTGGTTTGAGAGTAGAGACTGAGTTTTCAGGAGGGGGGAATCGTTATGTTTAAGGTTTGGAAGGTTGATTAGGAAATGAAAGGTAATTACTATTTAATGGTAGAACTAAGGGCTTCCCCTCCCCCGTCCTTACTTTTCCATCCTATAGTTACCACCCCACCAGTGAAAGAGGGGGAGAAAAGGGGTGTAACATACCTAAAGTCATGCTTGTTTCCCAATTAGTCTAGCTTTGCAAAGGAACCTAATAAGCCCTATAAACACACACCCAAGATTCTATCAAAACTCGACTCTATAAACTTAGATTTTACATGACTATCTCTACAGAGTACTCATCTGAGCTCACTCTTGTTGCTGTACTGCCTGATGCACCTGTCTCACTTGGAGTAACTGGAATTCGAAATTCACACTCTCCACAAACCTGGACTCCCCTTTCAGGGAAGGCTATTTGCGAACTTAAAAGGTCTCCTAGGTTTGGGTATACCGTATACACCAAATGTTTACTGATTGCCCACAAAGGGTGTTTCCCTCGGCTTAACGCTCTTCTCCATCCGAGCACAGCACAAAAAAAAAAACTCAAGGAGGCCTAAAAAGAAAAGAAGTCTGGAGGGGGGATCCGGAGTTTTCTGAGAGGAGTCAGGGTCTTAAACAGCCCACTGGGGATGCTTGGCCATTATTCGACCGGCCATTTATCAACCGCAACCTTTTATTCCGGCGCTACCTGCTAAGTTGTTGGCCACAAACAACAACTCACCCGCCCCAGAAAGAGACGACCAATGCAAGGAGGGGGCAACTGAGGCATGGGGACATTTCCCCCAGTCAGGGTCCAAATATTCCAGGAGGCAAACCTGGGAACGTTTCTCCTGCCTCTAGAGAGCCCTAATCCCCGGAGCCAGCCGGGGTCCTCAGGTTATTGTCCTCGTCGCCTTCTTCCTCCCCCTCCCCGCCCCCCAGGGGGGCCCGGGAGGGTGGAGGAGGGGGATGGTCCGGGGCGCCCGCTCCCTTCAGAAAGGACAAGGGCGGGGACACTGGCACAGACTGCCCCCCCGCACCCCGACAGGAGAGGAGGAGGAGGAGGGCAGGCATCCCCCCGGAGCCCGCATCTCCAGCTCGCCCCGGGCAGGGAGCACAGTCCGCCGCGCGCCTCCCGGACGAGGCTCGGAGCGCTTTTGTTTTGGCCGCGAGCAGACCAGCGATCCCGGAGGAGCCGGAGGAGGGGGCGGCGGCGGCGGCGGCGGCCCCACAGCCCCTCAGCCCCGCGCCGGGCTCGCCTCGGCACCGTCTCGGTCCCCTTCCTTTCTCCCTCCCCTCTCCCTCCAAGCAGGGCTGGGGAGATCCTCTCCTCGGTGCTCACCTCAGACCCTCTGGAGTCCTCCTCGTCGTCGTCGTCCTCGTCGCTGTTGTCTCCGGGAGCCCGAGCGGCGGAGGCGGCGGAGGCGGCTCCTCCTTCAGGTAAACGGATCAGCGGAGGGACCGCCCGCCCGCCCGCCGGCCCGCCCTCCCGCACGCGCGTCCCCCTCCTTCGCTCCGCGGCGCGCGCTCCTCTCCCCCACCGCCCCCAACCAATCCCGAGCCTGCGCGAGCTCCCGGACCTCGCAGCGCTGGGCGCGAGCGAGAGCGAGAGCGCGCACGCAGCTGGGGGGGTGGGCACGCACACTCCGCCCGCGAGCTAGGGTGGTGGGCTGACGTTTAGAGCTTGATGGTGTTACCACGGGTTGTGTCCCCTTTGCCCAGCGTCTTGCAAAAATCACCCTCCCTAATGCTCTTGTCAGGGATCCTGCACTTTCTCATCACTCTTTTTCCCCCATCCCTAATGTACCGCCCCCCCCATGAAAAAATCAGGGTTGTAGGTTCAACAGATCTAGTGCTGAAAGGGACCCTGTGTCCATCTAGTCCATTCCTGTCTTTTTACAACAGAGGAAACTGAGGCCTAGGGAAGTGAAGTGACAACACAAATTACACAAGTAGTAAAAATACGAAGTGAGACCTTTATTCCCTTTTACCAGCGATTATACCTTCGGCCTGCTTGTGCTGCCCTTATACAATAGCCCTGTTAGTGGTAGCATTATAGATTTAGATTTAATTCAATTCAATTCAATAAACATTGATTAAGTGGTAGCATTGTAGATTTAGGTTCAATTCAATAAATACTGATCAAGCCCTGCTATGTGCCAGGCACTGTGCTAAGGGCTTAGGGATACAAACAGAGGCAAAAGAGAGTCCGTGCCTTCAAAGAGCTTACAATCTAGCTGGAAGAGAATTTAGGGATTGTCTAATTCAACCCTTCCCTCTCATTTTCCAGAGGAGGAAAGTGAGTCCCAGAGAGAAGTGATTTACGTTAAGTGACAGAGCTCGGATTTGAGCTGGGATTCTAGATCCGAGAGATCCAAAGAGAAGCGGGTTCCTTACTTTAACTTTGGATATAGAATCAGAAGAATTGGATTTAAATATCAACCTTGGCTTGAAGGGGAAGGGGGGGTGGCATAGGGAAAACAAGATCCAATACAATGTTGGGAGATGTGACATATTCCAGGAAACAGGTATCTGCTGAATTGAATTGAATTCCACTGGAGATGCAGTGGAGACACAGCATAATACCCTCTTATAAAAGGAAATTTGTGGTTTTAAAAGCCTGGGCGGGGAGCATCAGAGTGAGCTCTCTACAAGTTGGAAGCTGTTAATGGACTAATAGAATTTTAGATCTGGAAAAGTCTCAAAGATTATCTAATTCATTCTCCTCCTTTTACAGATGAGGAAACAAGCTCAGATTAGGTGAAGTTTTGTCCAGGGTTACATGGGTAGTTCTTTATCGAGCAGGGACCTTATTTTCTAGGTGAACATCATAATACAGTAACTACAAGCTAAATACATATTAACAGTGTGAGGTAACAAACAACAAAAAATTATTTGGAGGACTATTATATAAAAGAGGGATCAGCTTGAGGGGATGAAATTAAGCAATCAGTTTAAGTTATAAAGCACCAGATTTAGGCATATGTAAAGAAAAATATCCAAAAATAGAATGAGTTACTTGATGAAAAAAACCAACCATCAATATATTGATCATCAAGCATTTATTAAGTACCTGCTAAGATCTGGATACTGAGATAGGCGCTAGGGATACTAAGAAAGCCTCTGCCCAAAGGAGTGTACCTTCTATCAGGGAAACAATATATACACATATAAGTAAATACAAAATGAATTCGTAGTAAATATAAATTAATTTGGGAGACACCAGCAATGGGAGGGAACAGGAAAGGGTGTAAAAGGTTGTATTACTTTAAAAGAAGCCAGGGATTCTTAGAAGCAGTGATAAATATCTCTACTATTGGAGGTTCTATGAGATGGATGTTGTAGAGGAGATTATCCACTTAGATGCAGCCTACATGTCATCCAAAATCTCTTCCAATTTTGTGATTCTACATGGTAGAAAGAACACTGGATTTGAAGTCCAAAGGCCTGGATGGAAATAGTGACTCTGCTGCCTATATGACCATGGCAAGTTAAGTTACCCTTTGGCCTTCAGTTTCCTAATCTATAAAAAGAGGGGGGTTGTGGAGCTAAATGATGGTACCATCTAAGGTACTTTCTAGAATCCTGGCATTCTCATTCCATTACTCATTCTATTCTCCCACCACACAATCTCCTGAACTATTCATGGTCCTCCAGCTACGCTATAAACCCTTTCTTCTGGGTATCTCTTCACTCTGGCCTGGATCCCATCTATTTTCTTTCTGTATCTCCTTTTTCATGTGCCTTTCCCACCTTCAACTCTTCAGACATCAAGTAACTGGAAATAAGTATCATTAGAATAGCAAGCACCAAATACCATCAGCAGTGGCTGGATGAACCATTTTGTAGCATTTAGCATAAGTCTAGGATACACCATGATTTTGAGTTGCATCTTCATACCACCCCTACTACCTTGTCCATATTTGCATACATGTGTACAAATTACAGAGCAGTACATTCTTAACTTCTCTGAAACTTAGTTTCACCATCTATAAAGTGGAGCTACAATTGCGCTATTTATCTCAGGTTGTTGTGAGGACAATGGTGTGTAAACTTTAAAGCACTGTATAAATGTGAGCTATTCTTTTAGGATACACAGAAAAGGAATAAGAAAAACTATTCTCTTCCTTCCTTCCTTCTTCCCTTCTTTATTTCTTTCCTTCCTTCCTTCTTTGCTTCCTTCTTTCTTTCCTTCCTTCCTTCCTTCTATCCTTAGTCCATTTTACACTTGCCCCTTAATGAGAAGAGGAAACTCCTTCTACCAAGGTAGATCTGCACCTTCTCTGCAATGTATATATAGCCTTAGAGAGTTCTCTTTACCAATGAAATCTTAAGTCCAGTCCCTATCCCTTTGGGAGAGGTCTTTTGTGTAGTTCTGAACCCCAGTACTTTTGTAACCAGATTTTAAGAAGCCCATCTTTTAAAACAATTCTTATGAAGGCATGCCATCTGCTGGTTTCCTGCGGGATCTATCAGTCAGCTTGACTCCTAAAACCTAGGAAATCTGAGCTAAGAAGCTTTTGTGTGTGACAATTCTCCCCAAATCTTTTCTTAAGTCTTGAACCCAACCACTTCCTGTTACAGGTGCAGTGCTTGTGTTGAATTAGAAGCTTGTTCTTTTTATTTCTGCCCACCTTCTCCTGTTTGGCCACTCTCAAAGCATGGAGAAGTGGAATTTTCATTTGGGAACTTCTATGTGACTAGATTAGGTATGCTCAGTGGGTAGCAAGTGTGCTAGAGAAAGCTTTTAGCTCCCTTCATTCTATCTATAGCCTGAGTGCAATCTCCCGCTTCACAGACCCTCACTACCCATGGTTTGTTCACTTCCCCCTTCCATTCTTCTTTGCCCAGTTAAGGTTTCAGCCCTCCTAGATTTCATGGCCAATCAAGAAGTCACACACTGTTGCCTAAGAGATGCAGGATGCCAGAGACCGGGTTTATGAGCTGCGATTGGACTAGAGGAAGCTGGGACTGGTGGAAGCTGGGAGAAGAAAAGACTGCTTTTGTGCCGCTATGGTAACTGGAGGTTTTCCAGTTTGAGGCCTGAAGAGGGGACCTGCTGCTGCTGCTGCTCTTACTACTGAATGAGGTGAGCACCGAGTAATCAATACATGGGAAAAAAAAAAAAGGAAGACTGTCTTTTAGGGGCTGCACACTTTGTGCCCTTCCCATATTTCCCACAGCCCTTTGAATCATCTGCATCAAGACACTGTGCCCTCTTCATTTCAGGTTCAATTAGAATCATGGATTTTTAGAGCTGGGAACAACCTTAGAAGTCATCCAATGGAAACTGAGGCCCAGAGAGAGTATGTGATTGGCTCAAGGTCATCTAGCTTAGTTAGAGAGAGAGCCGTGACTAGATCATCAATGAATATGTATCAGTTGATCAGGGGTTATGTTTTTAGCACTGTGTATTGCTCCATATTTCAGTCCTCATCCCATTTTTGATAGCTGGGATGTGTAATGGTCTTCTATTTGAGCCAGTGTAGATGCTCTGGGTGACTTGTTAGCAGCAGCTCTACCTATTTCCTGGTAATAAGAATAAGAATAATAGCTAGCATTTATATAGCTTTAATGTTTGCCAAACACTTCACATATGTTATCAGCATCAACAATGCTGATTGGAGGATACCTCTGATTCTCAAAGTTAAAATCTGTCATCTTAGGTACGATTTTTATACCAAACCTCAAACATTCTACACTCTCATCTTCTAATATTTTCACTAATATTTTATATTTAACATTGCACACCTACCAGGGGTGTAACCCCTGAATGGGTATAGACCAGAGAACTGT
The DNA here is from genome assembly GCF_900497805.2 of Vombatus ursinus. NCBI lineage: Eukaryota > Metazoa > Chordata > Mammalia > Diprotodontia > Vombatidae > Vombatus > Vombatus ursinus. The sequence goes on from NW_020949997.1 coordinate 4,199,683, forward strand.
ATATTGATTTTCCTTTTCTCCTTGTCCCCCTCCTCCCCACCCCTCTCTTTGACCTTATATTTTTTTTTTATCTAAATGAAACCATGCTAAAATGAACTGAGGAGAAAAGTATGGAAAGGAAGCAACATCAGGTCTGAAAAACATGCATGTATTTGGGAGGGGACAATGTTCTTACATGCTTTGTTTTGGAATGGGTGTGGGTGTACTTTATGGGCTATTGTGTGGATGCGGATTTAGGACTTCTTTTTTTATTACCAACTAGCAAAGCTACATCTCTTTCTGCTATTCCCTGCCCAGTTTTTAGTCATTGCAATAGTATGAACAGCTCCCCAAAAGTACAGAGCCCTTCAATTTGTCATCCATGGATTCTTGATTAGTTTCTGAGAGTTCTTTTTTTTTTCTGTGATAAATATCAGTTTCTAAAGCTGTGGGTTCATAAGGTACAAGATTACAGAGCCATAGAAAAAGTTCACAGCTTGCATTAGGACAAAGACTGTGGAGGAAGAGCTTAAAGTTTGCTAATCTATTTAACCTCCCTGAACCTCTAATAGCAAGGAAACCTACTGTTAACAATGAGTCAGGTCAGGATTCTATCCCTTCCTACCAGCCCTTCCCCTCATGGTCTCTTTCCTTGTCTTTGTCCTTTTCATTCTTTGTCTCTGTGCCTTTTTTCTTGTCACTTTCACTCTTTGTTTTCTTTTGTTTCTTCATACTTTTTGTCTCTTATTTCACCTTTTCCTTTTATTTCTATTTTCCCTCTTCACTGTACTCTCCTTCTCCCCCTTCTTTGCCTTCTCTTGTCCTTTTATTCTATTTCCCTTTCTCTGACCATGGCCCTTGTTCCTTGCTCTGCTGCTTCATATGGTGGAGCAGGTACCTCGTGGGGCCAGCTCACCAGGCAACTGCCAAACAGCCTGAGCTAACTGGAATAGTACTAAGATGGTGATTATAGGACATGTCTAGGAAAGCTGGACCTGAGATTTTTTTTCTGTGATAAATATTATTTTGATACAGCAGACAACAGCTCCCCTCCCCATTCACAAGCTACACTCAACGTACTTTTTCCCAAAACAGTTAAGCAAGACAACATTAGAGTGATTGGAACTGATAAGTTCATATAATCTTATATTTTTGCAGTTCACCATTTGTTAAAAGTCAGTCAATCGACAAGCATTTATTAAATGGCTGCTATATGCCAGGCTCTGTCCTAAGTGTTGGGGGTACAAAGATAGTCCCTCCCCTCAAGGATCTTACATTCTACTAGGGGAAATACTATGTAAACAGAAAATTAAATAGGATGTATGTATATGTGCGTATACACACTAAAATACAAAGTAACTTGGAGTGAGAGGGGACACTAGCAGCTAGGAGGGTCAAGAGAAGCCTCAAATAGAATGTGATAAACTTGAGCTAAACTTTGAAGGGAGCTAGGGATTCTGTGAGACAAAGATGAATGAGGAATGCATTCCATTTTGAGAGACAGCCAGTGTAAATACACAGAGGCTAGAAATAGAGTGCTGTGTATGTAGAACAACAAGTAGTCCGGTTTGGCTTGAAGGTAGAGTGGGTAAGGAGGAGTAATAAGCCTGGGAAGATAGATTGGAGCCTGATTATGAATGGTTTTATAAAGCCTGAGAAGTTTGTATTTAATCCTAACAGCAATAGGGAGCCATTGCAGCTTCTGTAGCCATGATTTCTTTATACATTGTGCGGGTGGTGCAGTGGATAAAGTACAGGGCCTGGAGTCAGGAAGACTTCTCTTCCTGAATTCAAATCTGGCCTCAGACTAGCTGTGTAATTCTGGGCAAGTCACTTAACCCTATGTGCCTCAGTTTCCTCTTCTGTAAAATGAGCTGGAACAGGAAATGGCGAACCACTCCAGTATCTTTGCCAAGAAAACCCCAAAAGGGTCATGAAGAGTCAGTCAGACACAACTGAAAAATGACTAAACAACAACTTTTTAAAAAATGAATTCTGCTTTGCATATGTTAAATTTGAGATCTTCACAGGATACCAAATAGGAAATGTACAATAGGCAGTTTGTTAATGTGGAAAAAGACAAAAGCAAAGGAAGGGTATTACTTTACCTTTAATAAGTTAATACTAATGATTTATATAGTATTTGACTTGATTTTTGTTGCCAGTTAATGTTATTTTCATTTAAATATGTAGTCATTTAAATAATATGTAGTCATTGTATATATTATTCTCTTACCTCTGCTTTCTTTACTCTGTATTACTTTATACAAGTCTTACCTTATTTCATTGAAGAATTAGAGCCAGAGTTTTGATGGCTACTTGCTTTATATAGAGGTTGGATTAGATAACCTTTTTGGTCCCTTCCAACTCCAAGTTGCTTTGCTTTTGTGTCTTTTGGTGACTTGAAGAAAATTTCACCCTTTCAACTCTTTTGGCTAAGGACCTGTGGCTCCCTAGATCAGAGCAAAAATGTAGATTGGATTGAGAACTTACCTACCACTACACCAACATATTTACCACCCTTTGTAAGTGGTTCTACCTTGCCCTTATGAAAGGCTAAACATTATAGGGTATTAGAAAGCCAAAATTTGCTCCATTGGTCATCACTACTATTCCTTGCTTGCAGATTAGAGTAGGACTACAGGATTTAAATCAACAAAGGATTTTAGAGATGATCTAGTCCAATACCCTCATTTTACAAGTAACCCTGATGTCAAAGCATCTCTCTTGACATAAGGACCCAGGACTGATTTAAAGGATGCCTCTTATAAAATTTCTCTGATTTATGCCTTGCTCAGGGGAACCTTGGGAACTTCAAAATATGTGGTTCATCTTGAAAACTCCATATATTTTGCTTCCACCTAAGAAAATTCGAGTAACTTCATAATCTGGCTTATTTTGCCTTCCTTGAAAGGCTGTAGGTTTCCCTGATAGCATGCAGGCAAACAAAAGTATTAAATAGAGAAAAGGTTTTATTTATATAATAAAAATGGGGAGGGAGAAATTATGTCCAAATCCATAGATAGTCAATAAAGTTACCTTCCCTCTTCCCATAAATTTGTAGTACTGTATTGTGTGGAGTGTGGTCAATTGAGAATAATCTTCCCACGTTTTAAGACCTGCATCCACATGGCTCACAATACTAGCAGAGGATATTTTATGACTCTGAGCCTTGTACCACCCCAACTTAGACATCATTCAATTCTGTGGTTCTCTTTTGCTGCTCCTTTACTCCACTGTTGGCTTAATGATGCTAGCTCTTTCCTCTAGGACCAGGGTGAGTGTGCACACAAAAGCCTTTACCATAAGCCTGTCTCCAGGTCTTTGTGTAGGCTTTCTGTATTATGCCATGAGACAGCCAGAAGGCACAGTGGACAGAGTGCCAGTACTGGAGTCAGGAGGACCTGAGTTCAAATCCAGCCGTAGACACTATGCGACCCTGGGCAAGTCACTTAACCCTGTTTGCCTCAGTTTCCTCATCTGTAAAATAAACTGAAGAAATAAGTGGCAAACCACTCCAATATCTTTGCCAAGAAAACACCAAATATAGTCACAGTCAGACATGACTGAAATGACTGAACAATAACAAAAAAGTATGCTTTGATATGCATTCAGATTCCATCAATTCTTTCTCTGGAGATGGATAGCATTTTTCATTATAAGTCCTTTGGAATTGTCTTGGATCGTTGTATTGCTGAGAATAGCTAACTTATCCATAGTTGATCATCATTACAACATTGCTATTACCTTGTACAATGTTTTTCTGGTTCTGCTCACTTCACTTTGCATCACTTCATGTAAGTCTTCCCAGGTTTTTCTGAAATAATCCCCCTCAACATTTCTTATAGCACAATAGTATTCCATCACAATCACATACCACAACTTACTCAGTCATTCCCCAATTGATGGGCATTCCCTTAATTTCCAATTCTTAGCCACCAGAAAATGAGCTGCTATAAATATTTTTGTACATATAGGTCTTTTTCATTTTTCTTTGAATTCTTTGGGATGCAGACCTAGTAGGGTCTGCTTAGCTGGGTCAAAGGACATGCATGGCTTTATAGCCCTTTGGACATAGTTCCAAATTTTTCTCCAGAATGGCTGAATCAGTTCACAATTCCATCAACAGTGCGTTAGTGTCCCAGTTTTTCTACATCCCCTCTAACATTTTTCATTTTTTTTCTGTCATATTAGCCAATCTAATAGGTGTGAAGTGGTACCTTAGAGTTATTTTTATTTTAATTTCTCTAATCACTAGTGATTTAGAGCATTTTTTCATATGACTATAGATAGTTTGATTTCTCCTGAAAACTGTTCATATTCTTTGACCATTTATCAATTGGGGAATGATTTGTATTCTTATAAATTTGACTGAGTTCTCTATTTGAGAAAAGAAGTCTTTATCAAAGGAACTTGCTAAAAAAATTTTCCTCAGTTTCCTACTTTTTTTACTAATCTTGAATATATTGGGGTTTTTTGTGTAAGAACTTTTTTCAATTTAATGTAACCAAAATTACCCATTTTATATTCTGTATCGTTCTCCATCTCTGGTCATAAATTCTTCCCTTATCCATAGATCTGGCAGGAAAAATGCTCCCCTAATTTGTTTATGATATCACCCTTTATGTCTAAATTATGTCCCCATTTTGACCTTACCTTGGTATATGGTGTGAGATTTTGGTCCATACCTAGTTTCTGTCAAACTGCTTTCAATTTTCCCAGCAATTTTTGTCAGACAGTGAGTTCTCGTCTCAAAAGCTTGGATTTTTACATTTATCAAACACTAGATTATTATGGGCATTTACTACTATATATTGTGTATTTAATCTATTCCACTGATCCATCACTCTGTTGCTTAGCCAGTACCAGATTGTTTTGATGATTACTGCTGTATTTTGAGTTTCAATTCTGGCAATGTTAGGCCATCTTCCTTCACATTTTTTTCATTGATTCCTTTGATATTCTTTTTTTGCTCTTCCAGATGAATTTTATTATTTTTTTCTAGCTAAATAAAATAATTTTTAGTAGTTTGACTACTCTGACTCTGAATAAATAAGTTAATTTAGATAAAATTGTCATTTTTATTATATTGACTCAGCCTACTTATGAGCAATTAAATCCAATTCCCTTCCCTTCCCTTCCCTTCCCTTCCCTTCCCTTCCTTTCCTTTTCCTTCCCTCCTTCCTCTCCCTCTGTCCACATAGGATATAATACCCTTATCTGTGGGTGCTCTGCCCAAAGGGATGTAAATTTTGATGTCTGAAACCTCAAAAAATATCTTGGGGTTTACAGGCTAGATTTCTTTCTGAAGGACCAGGCCTTAAACCCAAATCACTTTGACTCTCATTGATTGACCAGCAATAGGTCCCAGTCCAAGCCCTATCTGGTCATTTTTTGGGCCCTGATGGCTCAGAGTGAATGTAAATAGCAACTTTTTGTTTTGGCTAGAAACCTGAGGGTCTTCCCTTCCCAAATTGATTTTTTTTTTTGACTAGGTAGAAGAGGCCATTCTTAACCTCATTTCTTACCTAATCTTAATCACTGAATGGGCATTGCCTCAGTCAGACTGAGACCTAGGAAAAACCTTAGCTTATGCATCGGGGACCTTCTCCAGTCTGATCTATATTTCACCACTGTGCCCAGATGACTCTAGAGGAGAAAGTGAGGCTAATGACTTTGCACAGCCCTCCCTTATTTAAATCCAATTCACTTGCAAGTCATGGCATCACTTTCCTGATGTCATGGTCCTTTTTGGGAACAAAGGACAAACAACAACAACAATTTTCTCCAGAATTCTTTCATATCCAACTATTCTAAAATTCTGTTCATCTCCTTAACTTCTTTCTTGTTTATTTTTTGCTTATATTCTAAGAAGGGACAGTTGAGGTTTCCCACTAATATAATCTTACTATTTCTTCCTGCAACTCTTTTTCCTTTAGGAATTTGGCGGCTATACCATTTGGTGCATTTATGTTTAGTAGTGATATTCATTGTCTATGGTACCTTTTAGCATAATGTAGTTTCCCTGTTTATCTCTTTTAATTAGATCTGGTTTTGCTTTTACTTTTTTGAGATCATAATTGCTACCTGTTTCTTTTACTTTAGCTGACGCATAAAAGATTCTGCTCCAATCCCTTATTTTTACTCTATGTGTTTCTCTGTTTCAAGTGTGTTTCTTGAAAACATATTGTAGGATTCTGTTGTCGACTTCCATTCACATTCATAGTTATGATTACTAACTGTGTGTTTCCCTCCATACTATTTCCCCCCCCCTCGTTTCTCATTTTTTTTTTCTTTTTCTTTTTTAACCTATTGCTCTGCAAAGGTCTGTTTTGCTTGTGACCATCTGCCTTCCCTTTTATCAACCCTTCCACTTTCTCTTATCTCCTTCCTCTCTTACTTCTCAGTAGGGTAAGATAGGTTTTTACACCCCACTGAGTGTGTATGCTATTCCCTCTTTGAGTCAATTCCAATGAGAAGCATTGCTACCACCTCCCATCTTCCCCTCCACTGTAAAAGCTCTTCTTTTTGCAGCTCTTTCATATGAGATAATTTTTCCCATTCTACCTCTCCTTTCCCCCTTATTCCAGTGGATGTCTCTTTCTCACCCCTTAATTTTTTTTTGAAATCATCCCATCATAGTCAATTCACACCCTTGCCCTCTGTCTATGTATACTCCTTGTACCTGCCCCAATAATGATAAAGTTCTTAGGACTTACAAGTATCATCTTCCCATATAGGAATGTAAACAGTTTAACCTAGCTCCTTTGCCTCCTGGAATATCATACTCCCAGCCCTCCAGAACTTTAATGTGGAAGCTGCTAAATCTTATGTTACTCTGACTATAGCTCCACAATATTTGAATTGTTTCTTTTTAGATTCTTGTAGTATTTTCTTTTAAAAATTATTTTTAACATTTTTATTTAAAGTTTTGTGTTCCAAATTCTATCCCTCCTTCCCTCCCTCTCCTTCCCCCTTCCTGAGATGGTAAGCAATCAGATATAGGTTATACATATGAAATTATGTAAAACATTTCCATATTAATCATTTTGTACAAGAAGACTCGAATAAAAGAAAAAAAATGCAAAAAAGAAAGTGAAAAATAGCATGCTTCAGTCTATATTCAATCAACATCAGTTCTTTCTCTGGAGGCAGATAGTATGCTTCATCGTTAATCCTTTATGATCGTCTTGGATCATTGTATTGCTGAAAATAGCAAAGTCATTCACAACTCATCAAACAATATTGCTGCTGTGTATAATGTTCTCCTGGTTCTGTTCACTTCACTATGCATCAGTTCATGTAAGTTTTTTCAGGTTTTTCTGAAATCATCCTACCTGTCATTTGTTATAGTACAATAATATTCCATTAAAATCATATGCCATAGCTTGTTTAGCCATTCCTCAATTGATGGGCATCCCCTCAATTTCCAGTTCTTAGCCACCATAAAAAGAGCTGCTATAAATATTTTTGTAGAAATAGGTCCTTTTCCCTTTTTTTGAATGTCTTTGGGATATAGACCTAGAAGTATATTGCTAGATCAAAGGGTATGCATAGTTTTACAGCCTTTTGGGCATAGTTCCAAATTGCTTTCCAGAATGCTTAGATCAGTTCACAACTCCACCAACAGTGCATTCGTGTCCCAGTTTTCCCATATCCCTTCCAACATTCAACATTTTCCTTTTTTGTCATATTAGCCACTCTGATAGATGTGAGGTGGTACCTCAGAGTTCTTTTAATTTGCATTTCTCTGATTAATAGTGATTAAGAGCATTTTTTCATATGACTATAGATAGCTTTGATTTCTTTGTCTGAAAACTGCCTGTTAAGTCCTTTGACCATTTATCAATTAGGGAATGACTTGTATTTTTATAAATTTGACTCAGTTCTCTATACATTTGAGAAATGAGGCCTTTATCAGAGATGCTTGTTGCGAAAATTTCCCCCCTCTCAATTTTCTGCTTTCCTTATAATTTTGGTTTCATTGGTTTTGTTTGTGCAAAAACTTTTTAATTTTATATAATCAAAATTATCTGTTTTACATTTTGTAATGCTTTCTATATCTTCTTTGATCCTAAATTCTTCCCTTATCCATAAATCTGACAGATAAACTAGTCCATGCTCTCTTAATTTGCTTATGGTATCACCCTTTAGACGTAAATCATGTACTCACTTTGACCTTATCTTGGTATATGGTATGAGTTGTTCTATACCTAGTTTCTGCCATACTGTTTTCCAGCTTTTCCAGCAATTTTTGTCAAATAATGAGCTTTTGTCCCAAAAGCTTGGATCTTTTGGTTTATCATATACTAGATTACTATGATCATTTACTATAATGTAATTTGTACCTAATCTATTTCACTGATCTGCCACTGTATTTCTTAACCAGTACCAGATTGTTTTGATAATTTACCACTTTATAATACAGTTTGAGATTTGTTATGCTAAACTACCTTCTTTCACATTTTTTTCATTGATTTCCTTGATATCCTTGAGCTTTTGTTCTTCCCAATGAATTTTGTTATTATTTTTTCTAAGTCTATAAAATAATTTTTGATAGTTTGATTGGTATGGCACTGAATAAATAGATTAGTTTAGGTAGAGTTATCATTTTTATTATGTTGGCTCAGCCTACCCATGAGCAATTAATTTTCCAGTTGTTTACATCTGACTTTATTTGTGTGAAAAAGTGTTTTATAGTTGATTTCATATAGTTCGTGGGTTTGTCTTGGCAGATAAACTCCTTTATATTGTCTACAATTATTTTAAATGGAATTTCTCTTTCTAGTTTCTAATTTCTCTGCTAGACTTTGGTGACAATATATAGAAATGCTGGTGATTTATGTGGATTTATTTTATATCCTGCAACTTTGTTAGATTAACAATTTCAAACAGTTTTTTTAGTTGATTCTCTAGGATTTTCTAAGTATAACATCATATCATCTGCAAAAAGTGATAGTTTAGTTTCCTCATTGTTTATTCTAATTCCTTTAATTTTTTCCCTCTTATTGCTATAGCTAACATATCAAGTACAATATTAAATAATAAAGGTGATAATGGGCATCCTTGCTTCACCCCGATTGTATTGGGAGGGCTTCTAGCTTATCCCCATTACAACTAATGCTTGCTGATGGTTTTAGATAAATATTACTTATCATTATAAGGTAAGTTCCATTTATTCCTATGCTCTGTAGTGTATTTAATAGGAATGGGTGCTGTATTTTGTCAAAGGCTTTTTCTGCATCTATTGAAATAATCATATGATTTCTGTTGGTTTTGTTATTGATATGGTCAATTATGCTGATAGTTTTCCTAATATTGAACCAGCCCTATATTCTTGGTATGAATCCCACCTGGTCACAGGGTGTCATCCTTGTGATAAATTGCTGTAATCTCTTTGCTAGTATTTTATTTAAAATTTTTGCATCAAAATTCATTAGGGAAATTGGTCTATAATTTTCTTTCTCTGTGTTGGCTCTTCTTGGTTTGGGTATCAGCACCATATTTGTGTTGTAAAAGGAATTTGGTAGGACTCCTTCTTGGCCTATTTTTCCAAATAGTTTGTATAGTATTGGGATTAATTGTTCTTTAAATGTTTGGTAGAATTTGCTTGTGAAGACATCTGATCCTGGGGATTTTTTCTTAGGAAGTTCATTGATGGCTTGTTCGATGTCTTTTTCTAAGATTGGATTATTTAAGTATTTTATTTCTTCTTCTGTTAATCTGAATAATTTATATTTTTGTAGATATTCTTTCATTTCATTTAGATTGTGAAATTTATTTGCATATAATTGGCAGAATAGCTCCTAACAATTCTCTTAATTTCCTCTTCATTGGTGATGTCACTCCTTTCATTCTTGATACTAGTAATTGGGGTTTTTTCTTTCCTTTTTTAAAATCAAATTAATCAATGGTTTATTCTTTATTTTTTTTTAATTTTTATTGGTTTTTCCATAAAGCCAGCTTCTAGTTTTACTTATTAATTCAATGGTTTTCTTACTTTCAATTTTATTAATTTCTCCTTCAATTTTCAGGATTTCCAATTTGGTGTTTAATTGGGGATTTTTAATGTGTTCTTTTTCTAGCTTTTTTTTTTTTTAGTTGCATGTCCAATTCATTGATTTGCTTTTTCTCTGTTTTATTGATGTAAGCAATTAGAGATATAAATTTTCCCCCAAGTACCACTTTGGCCGCATCCCATAAATTTTGGCATGTTGTCTCATTGTTGCCATTTGTTCTTTGACCCACTTGTTTCATGCAGTATTTTCCCCTTGATATAGGAACCCTGGAATTTGACTATAATATTCATGGAATCTCTTTCAGGAGGTGATCAGTGTATTCTTTCCATTTGTATTTGACCCTCTGGTTCTAGGATATCAGGGCAATTTTTCTATAATTTTTGAAAGATGGCATCTAGGGTCTTTTTAATTATGATTTTCAGATTATCCAATAATTCTTAAACAATCTCTCCTAAATCTATTTTCCAGGTTGTTTTTCCAATGAGATATTTCACATGTTCTTCTATTTTTCCTTCTTTTGATATGGTTTTACTGTTTCTTGATGTCTCATGGAGTCATTAGCTTCCATTTGCCCAATTCTAATTTTTAAGGAATTCTTTTCTTCAGTGAATTTTTGTACTTCTTTTTCCTTTTGGCCAATTTTGCTTTTTAAGGAGTCTTTCTCTTCAGTGGATTTTTGTGCCTCTTTTACCATTTGGCCAATTCTGGTTTTTAAGGTGTTATTTTCTTTCAGTGGATTTTTTATGCCTCTTTTACCAAGCTGTTGACTCTCTTTCCATAATTTTCTTCCATCATTGTAATTTTTTTCCAATTTTTCCTTTACCTTTATTATTTGATTTAAAATTTTCATTTTTCCCTAGTTACATGTAAAAATAACTTTGAACATTCATTTTTAAAAATTTAAATTCCAAATTCTCTCCCTTCCTTCCTCCTCCCCCCATTGAGAAGGCAAGCAACTTGATATAGATTATACATGTGTAGTCATGCAAAACATTTCCATATTAGTCATATTGTAAAAAAAAATAGACTAAAAACCCTCAAGAAAACTAAATAAAGTTAAAAAAAATGCTTGAGTTCAGACACCATCAGTTCTTTCTCTGGGGATGGATATCATTTTTCATCTTAAGTCCTTCAGAGTTGCGTTAGATTACTGTATTGCTGAAAATAGCTAAGCCATTCACAGCAGATCATCTTACAATATTGCTGTTACTGTGTACAATGTTCTCAGGGTTCTGCTCATTTCGCTTTGCATCAGTTCATGTAAGTCTTTCTGGGTTTTTCTGAGAGCATCTAGCTCATCATTTCTTATAGCATAATAGCATTCCATCATGATCATATACCACAACTTGTTCAGCTACTCCCCAATTGATGGGCATCTCCTGAATTTCCAATTCTTTGCCACCATAAAAGAGCTGTTATAAATATTTGTATACATATTAGTCCTTTTCTTTTTTGGTTTTTTATCTATTTTTGGATACAGACCTAGTAGTGGTATTGCTAGGTCAAAGGGTTTTATAGGTTTTTTTTTTGTTTGTTTTATAGCCCTTTGGGCATCTTATTTGATTTTTTTAAAATCCTTTTTGAGTTCTTCCAGGAATTCCTTTGGGGCTTGTGTCCAGTTTGCATTTTTATTTGAAGCTTTGCATGTAGCTGTTTTGGCATTGTTGTCTTCTTCTGAGTTTGTGTCCTGATCTTCCCTGTCACCATAGTAACTTTATATGGTTAGGTTTTTTGTTGTTGTTTGCCCATTTTCCCAACCTTTTCCCTTGATTTTTAACTTTATATTAAAGTTGGGCTCTGCTCCCGAAGTAGAGGGGGTATTCTCCCAAATTTCGGGTTTTTCATGCTGCTCTTTTCAGAGCTAGATCTGGCAGACTGTAAGTTTTCAGTTCTTCCAAAGTGGTATGATCTAAGAAGAGGTATGGTCACTGCTTTTCTGGCCTGTGCTCTGGTCTGTGAGCAACCACAAGCATTCTTCTCTTCCCTGGAACTATGGCCAGGGCCCCTGCTCTCCCACTGTCATAAGCTTTAATGTGCTAATGCTCCTCTTCATTATAGGACTGTATATGGGTAATCCAAAAGGGTCCCCTGTAATCTCCTTCAGACCAGATGTCTGACCTCCTTACTGTCTATGGGTTGAGAAGCTTCCGCCTCCCAGGTCTGCTGCTGTCTTACCAGGGTATAACCTTCACTCCAGGCTTCACCACCACCCTAGTAAGACAGATCTTTCTGCTGACCTCCTAAGTTCTCTTGGCCTGGAAAATTGTTTCTCCCTGACCTTTTGTTGGTTCTGCCACTCCGGAATTTGATTTTAAACATTATTTTAATGTTGTTTGGAGGGGAATTTGGGAGAGTTCAGGTGAGTTCCTGTCTTTACTTCTCCATCTTGGCTCTGTCTCTTTTATTCTACTTTGATATTGGTTTTGGTCTTTGCTATTGTAGTGATTAGTAATATGACTATATACAGACAGCTGATTCAGAAATGAATACCACCTCAGTAACTAGTTATTTCCTGTCTGCTAACATATAATCAACTTCAATTTTATGATACCCTTTATGTCTGGTACCACTCAACTCTCTTCTTAAAGAAAGTATTAATAGTATATAATGAGAAAGCTTAGACTTCTCTCTCCTGAACCATGTCTTCCAACATTTTTGGCCATCTTTTCCTATGCTTTGAAAGTACTAAGTATTAAAGTAGATGTTGATTTAATTTAGATCTTACCAAGTTCTTCATAGAATTTCTCTATATCTTCATCCTCTGCAACAGATATTGGTGATGAATTGCGATTATTTTCATGATGGTCTTTTTATAAGTGCTTGCCATGAGCGTTGCAATATGACATAAATAAATGTCCCATGAAATTATGTTACTTATTGCCCTTAGATACCCAATAAAACCAATTCCTCCAAATAGAATGGCCTGCCTCATGAGGTAGTGAATTGAAAATCTTCAGTCAAAGGCTGCATGACCACTTGTTGGGTAGGTTGTAGGAAAGAGTTCTTTTTGTGTTCTGTGGAGTAGATAGCTCTGAGGTCATTCTGTAAACTCTTCAGTTTTGTTTCCTGAAGACAACTGTTAGCCGTCCTTTTTTCTTTCTTTTTTTCTCCTTTTTAGGCAATTGGGGGGTTAAGTGACTTGCCCAGGGTCACATAGCTAGGAAGTGTCAAGTGTTTGGTCTGAGGCTGGATTTGAATTCAGGTCCTCCTGACTTCAGGGCCAGTGCTCTATCCACAGCGCCACCTAGCTGCCCCCCTAGCCGTCCTTTTTTTAAAAAATCAATTTTTTTCTTTTAAATTTTTTAAACATTTAAAAAAAATTTTAATTAAAAAAATGTAATCTGTAATGAAAATGTAAAATATAAGTGAACCAGGAGAGAAACATCTAACCTTAGATATTAATGAATATCATAGAAGATGGGAAATCACTTGTTAGAGATAGTAGAGAGAAGATTCATATTGGAATAAAAGAACCTGATGGACTGTTGAGAATAGACGGGGCTTTAGATATCATCTAGTTAAGCACATTAATTTTACAGATGAAAAAACTGAGCCCCAGGTAGGCTAATTAACTTGTGGAACTAGGACTCAAACCTAGGTCTTTTGACTTCAGGTTAGCTCTAATCTTTTTAAAACTTAAGGATTTCATGATTCAAAAACAACCTAATAAAGCCAGGAGGTTTCTGAGACAGGTAGGTATATTTTACCTTTTAAAAATTTTTGTTGCTATGTTTTGTTTCTATATCACTTTCATTTCTGAATCTCCCCTTACCCTTTACAAAGCCATGCCTTGTAACAAAGAACAAGTGAAAGAGAAGTAACCAAACATATCAACTGTTATCTCACAGTATACACAGTGTTAAATATCTAATCCCCCATTTTTGCTAAGAAGAGAAGAAGGTACATTTTCACCAGCTTGATCATTATAATGATGCGGTGTTCAATTCTGCTTTTTTGTTCTTTCCTTTTATGTTGGTACAGTCATTGTGTGTGTGTGTGTGTGTGAGCGCATAGTTTTCCTGGTTCTGCTTACATTATTTTGCATCAGTTCATAAATGTCTTCCCATGTTTCTTTATATTCTTAATAGTCCTCATTTCTTATAGAGCAGTAATACCACATTACATTCATGTAACACAAGTTGTTTTAGTTATTCCTCACTTGATGAACACCTGTTTTATTCACAGTTCTTTGCTACCGCAAAAAAGTTTCTTTTAAAAAAAAATCTGTGAGGGGGCAGCTAAGGGGCACAGTGGATAGAGCACCAGCTCTGGGGTCAGGAGGACCTGAGTTCAAATCCAGCCTCAGACATTTGACACTTATTAGCTGTGTGACCCTGGGCAAGTCACTTCACCCTGATTACCTCGCCCAAAAACAAATATTGGCAGATTTCATTTGAAATTATTAGGGACTGAGAAAATGATAAAGAACAAAAACATTTGGGGCAGCTAGGTGGCGTGGTGGATAGAGCCCCGGTCTTGGAGTCAGGAGGACCTGAGTTTAAATCCGGCCTCACACACTTGACACTTACTAGCTGTGTAACCATGGGCAAGTCACTTAACCTCAATTGCCTCACCAAAAACCAAAAAAGACTCTAAGTCATAGATGTCAATATCTATTGGTAGAGGGAGTTTCCTCATTCAAGAGATCACTATAGCAATGAAATTACAGGTCTATTATCTATTCCTATCTAATGATACGCAAATAGAAAAATCAGGAATGGGAAAATTAAACCATATACTCCTATGTATATGAAATAAGGGTAAAAATATGGATAAGGACTGGACCTGTCATTGAAGAAACTTCCTCTACCAATGAATATGACAGTAACTTTCCTATATTTTCCTCTTGGTTAAAGATTGTTGCTAATGTTAAAAATGAAGCAATTCATTCTGCTTCCTTCCATTTAATTTTATAGTCCTGAAAATAACTGTCAGTTTGGTACTGACTAATTAACTAATTCATAATAGCTAGTAGAGTGCTAAACTTGGAGTCACAAGAACTGGGTTAAAATTCCAGCTCGGCTACTTGCTACGTGACCCAGGGCAAGTCACGAAATGTCTCTAGGTTTTAGTTCCCCGGTCCGGTAAGTGAGGGGATTGGACTAATGAATTGAAAGTTCCCTTCTAGCCTTCGATCTGTGATCCCATGATCTCATATGAGCCTCATGACAGCTCTGTACTGTAAATAGTGCAAGTATTATCATTCCCATTTTACAGGTGAGTAAACTATGTCAAAGAGATTGTGATCTGCCAAGGATGATTCAGGGAATAATGGTGATGAAAGCTAGTATTTATATAGTGCTTGAAGGTTTGCATATGTTATGTCTTTTAATCCTCACAACAATCCTGTAAAGGTGCTATTATTATTCCTCCTTAGAAGATAATAAGGAAAATGAGGCTGAATGAAGTGATGTGGTTTACAGGTTCACAAAGCTAGTAAGTGACCAAGGCCTTATTGATGTATCTAGCACTCCCTCCACTGTGTCACCTTACTACCTCATAGAAAAGGTACTTGAACTTAGTTCTAATGAGTCAAAACCCAATATTCTTTCCAGTATACCAGAACAGCAAGTGGAATGGTGGTATATTTTTTTTCAATTATGGAATAAGCTTGTGATAGTTCAGAAAATTTTTTTATCAAGGGAAAGTGCTAAAAACCAAGCTGAATGCCCAACCTGAAACCATAGCCTGTCTTTGATACCATGGGATATTAGCAGCAGACAAAACAAAACTCTCTCTTGCAGAGAACCTTCTTATTCTAGTGTCCTCGACATTTCACCATGACATTGGCCAGCATTCAAACACAACATTGATCTCTTATCCAGAATTAGTTCCTTGTCACTATGTTCAAATAATGGACCACTTGGCCAAAATCCTGCCTTTGCATCTTGGTCCTGCTCTTTACTAATTGGGTTAACCTGGAGTAAGTCACTTAACTTCCCTGAATCTTGTCTATAAAATGAGGTTCAGTTAGCCCTAAGGTCCCTCACAGTTCCAGAGCTATGAACCTATGCTTCAGGGAAGAGTTGTTATAGACAGCCCCAAAGATTTCTTCCAACTCCAGGATTCTTTGATTTTATCTAGGCTTTAAGTGATTTGGAAACCCCACTCTGTATTTAAGATCTGGTATTTCAGGAAATAGTACACTGGTCAATATATAAGATGAGGCTTTTTTTTTAATTTTTAGGTAATTGGGGTTAAGTGACTTGTCCAGGGTCACACAGCTAGTAAATGTTAAGTGTTTGGTGTAAGGTCACATTTGAACTCAGGTCCTCCTGAGGTCAGGGCTGGTGCTCTATCCACTGCGCCACCTAGCTGCCCCAAGATGAGGCTTTTTTAAAGGAAACAAAAACTTAAGTCCTCCTTTTCCTATATTCATGGACACCTGTGTGCTAACTCCACCTGTAGAATATGAGCTCCTTGGGAGCAGGGACTATCTTACTTTTCTATTTGTATCCCTAGCACACAGTAAACACTTAATAAATGCATTTTCATTCATTCATTCATTCATTCACAGAGAATGGGGACTAGGGGCTCTTTTACTGAGCCCAGTCTTTAGCAAGTAGGTCCAGGCTCTTTCCCTGGTCATCTGTTTAAGCCTCATGGCCAGCACACATGCAGAGACGATTAGAAGAGGCAAAGATGGCACGGGAGAGCAAGGGAACTATGTAAGAAGAGGCCAGCATCTCCTCATAAGAACAGCCTGCAAGCCATAGAACACAAAGCACATTAATTCAGCTTACCGCCCTAGGCTCACTATTATACCTAGTTCCAGCATAGCTGAGCTCTCTGCACCTGACCCCAGCTCTAGTTTCCTGGTAATATTTTCCTGTACCTACTCCTCTTCTTTTCCTTGGAGACTTCTTTTTGGTATAACTTGGCCTTGTCTCAAACTCTTGACACCCTCCCAACCACATTGAAGCAGCCATGCTAAGGCCTTGTCAGTTTGTAGTAGCCACTGGGGAGCAGCAATTGTCACTACTTTCTGTGCCCAGACTGTTGGAGACCATTTAAAAACAAGTTGGGAGAAGGGGAGGGGCTTGAGGGTTAGAGCAAGTAGAAGGAAGGATGGGATGTCACATGATAAAGCTGCTTTAAATTTCTGTTTTAAAACATCATTAAGCTTTATGTTTTAAATGTTACAGGGCAGTTAGGTGGTGCAGTGGATAGAGCTCTGGCCTTGGAGTCAGGAGGACCTGAGTTCAAATCTGGCCTCAGATACTTGACACTTACTAGCTGTGTGACCTTGGGCAAGTCACTTAACCCCAACTGCCTCACCAAAAAAAATAAATAAAATAAAAGTTACAGCATTAATTCTATCTCACAATGGGTAAATCTTGAAACAATATATAAATAGGTAATTTTCAAAAAGGGAAACCAAAGTTGTTAATATTGACCTGGGAAAAAATGCTCAACCTTACCAACAATCAAAGAGATGCAAATTAAGACAACTTTGAGGTAGTGCCTCATACCCATCAAACTGGCAAAAATTAAAACATTTAAACTTGAGGTTGACGGAGTAGGTGTTTAGGAGGAACATGTAGAATCACATATTTTTAGAATCTTTTTTGGAGAGTGATCTGGCAGGGCACAATTTTGTTGTTCTATTGTTTCAGACCCTTCATGACCCCATTTGAGGTTTTCTTGGCAAAGATACTAGAATGGTTTGCCATTTCTTCTCCAGCTCATTTTACAGATGAGGAACTGAGGCAAACAAAGTTAAGTGGCTTGCCCAAGGTCACACAGCTAGTAAGTGTCTGAGGCCAGATATGAACTCAGGAAGATGAGTCTTCCTGACTCCAGGCCTGGTACTATATCCACTGCACCACATAGCTGCCCAAGCAGGGCACAATAAAAGTTACCATTTGTCCCAGTCATTCCCATTGGTGCAAATGTACCCTGAAAGTGTTATCAAAAACTCATCCTTATGATCTATAAATTATGACACATTGCTATAGTAGGATACTATAATGTTAGTAAGACTCACAAGTATGAGGACTACAAGAAATCTGGAAAGAGCTTTATGAAATAATGGGGAGAAAAAAAAAGGAGAACCAAAAAAATAGAATACACATTAACAATGACCCCGTAAGAGAAAAAATCAAAGAAAAGTAACGTGCAAAGAATCCCAATGAAGATTTAGAAAAAGTGATTGCTATGGTGTTTTGTGTTAAAATTATTTAATTAAAATGTAAATAATTGCTAATCAAATTCAGTTGATTGTATAGATGTTCGGTGTTAAACTTTTAATAAAATATTTAAATAAAAATTTCCTATTTTAAGTTGTTATATTTGTACCTTTTTATAGAACAAGTTTTGAAAAGCTATGGAACTTTGAGAAATTTTTATATATATAAGGTGTCTCAAAAGTCTTAGTGTAATTTTAAAAGCGTAAAACTGCATTGACTTTTGAAAGACTTTTGTATATGTATATGTGCACAAACACACATATGTACATGGACACACATTTTATAGAAAGGTTGCAGGGAAATTTCTGAGAAATAACTTTAAGTTCCAGTATTAGTAACATAAGCTCAGAATGACAGAATTTCAGAGTTGGAGGGAACCTCAAGGAATCACCACTAAAAGATACTTAACCCCAGTAACCATCTAGCCTTTTTTCAGCCTTTTTTTTTTTTTTTTTTAGGCAATTGAGGTTAAGTGACTTGCCCAGGGTCACATAGCTAGTATCAAATGTTTGGTCTGAGGTCAGAATTGAACTCAGGTCCTCCTGACTTCAGGGCCAGTGCTCTATCCGCTACACCACCTAGCTGCCCCTGTCTGCAGACTTCTAATGAAGGTGAATCACCTGACGTAGTCCATTCACCTTTTGAGTTGCTTTAATCATTAGGAAATTTTTCCTAACCTTACGCCTAAATTACCTTGGCAGCTTCCACCCATTGCTTCACTATATGGGCGATCCCCTTTATGGCAGAGTAGCAGATAGAGTGTTTTATGTGATCTACTGTATTTTTGTAATTTTTGTAAAATTCTCTTTAATGAAAAGTAAGGTCACCATGTATTTGAAGGTGTCTTCTATTGTGGTCAGTATAATATGTCCCTGCCTAGTATAGAACCTGATTTAAAACTTTGTAAAATGCTATATAGATTTCATATTAGTAATTCCATATTAGAAATATAATAGGATTCACTTTTTTAACAGGTTTCATTTTTCTTGTGGAAAAATATCCTCATATTGAGATGGCATTTGCACCTCCCAAAAACCTAGATGGCCCCAAAATGCAGACAAAAATGAGTACCTGGACACCCCTAAACCATCAGCTTTTGAATGAAAAGGTAAGTGTGTGTATGTGTATGTCTATATCTATACAGTCATCAAAAGATTTGGGTTTTTTTTTCAAGTGCTAAAGCCAATACTATTAAAGTGTGAATCCATGTAGTGTAGCTTAGGTAATGGTGATCAGATCAAAGCATGAATTTGACTATTCCTTGTTAATCATCTTGTTGGGTTTTAACCACTATTTTAAAATGATCTCTTTCAGCTTTTTAATGGTTGTAGAAGAGCATTCTCCTTTCCACAAAGGGTGGGTGACTGAGTTTTTGCAGGAGGTACTCCCAGACCAGGGAGCCAGAGCAAAGTATGTTCAACTATAAATGTGGTATTTTAAACATATTAATAGATAGCATATAAAAGTGCAGATATCTGTATGAATTGCTTTTAAAGTATAGATATATATTGTATAACAATGGAAACATGAAGATATCTAGGATCTTTAAATGTGGACACTGACACCTTTCAGCTAGGCATGGGTAGGTAAGTGACATCTGGGAAGTGGAGTGTTGCAGGGACTGCCACTAACTTTACTGTTGTTCAGTCATTTTTTAAAATTGTGTCTGACTCTTTGTGACTCCATTTGGGTTTTTCTTGTAAAAGATACTATAATGGTTTGCCATTTCCTTCTCCAGCTCATTTTTTTAACAAGCGAGGAAACGGGGGCAAACAGGATTAAGTGACTTGCCCAGGGTCACACAGCTAATAGATGTCTGAGGCCAGATTTAAACTCAGGAAGATCATCTCTGGACCCTGCACTCTATTCACTGTACCACCTAGCTGCCCTGACTAACTAGCTGTGTGGCTTTGGGTCTCCTCTTTAAAATGAAAGAGTAAGATAAAATGATGTGTAGAGGAAGTCTCTTCTAGTGTTAATGTTCTGTCCTCAGTGACTTCCCTCATCACCAAATCTAGCGCTATTTTTAAGTTCTCAGAATCACAGAATTTGAGAGTCGGCAGGGACCTTAACAACCATTTGATCTCCCGCCACATATAAAAGGAGCCCCCACTATAACGTATGTGACAAGTGGTTGTGCAACCTCTGCTTAAACACCTCCAAATAGTGGAGAGCCCACCACCTCTTTAAGTAGCACTTTCCACTTTTGGACAGCTCTAATTGTTAGGAAGATTGTTGGGGGTTTTGTTGTTTGCTTGTTTGTGTTTTCCTAATATGGAGCCTAGATTGGTCTCTTTGCAGGTTCCGTCTCTTGCTCCTGGTTTCACCCTCTAGGGTCAAATGGAAGAAGTCTAGTCTCTCTTCTGCATGACATCCCTTCAGATACTTGAAGATATCCACCTTGGCCCTTGTAGATCTTCTCTTTTTTAGGTTAAATATGCCCAGTTCCTTTAACTGATCCTCATGTGACAGGGACTCAAGACTTTTCACCACCTTCTGGGCACTCTGCAGGTTATCAATGCCCGTCCTAAGTCTCAAGTTTAGCTTACTTTTTCCAGCCTCCATACCTTTGTCCTCAATGCTCCAAAGTATATCTATTGACATCCTTCCGTTCCTTCAAAGCTGAGCTTAGATACTCCATTAGACACTTAAATCTCCATGATCATTTCCCAGATCCCTCCAACCCAAGATGATCGATCACTCCCTCTTTGACTCTCTCATAGCACTTCATACCTCTCCCATGCTTACCACATTCTGTGTGTACCAGAGATATTTCTGTGCCTATCTTCTCTTCCCACCAGACTGAAAGCTTCTTGAAAGCAGACTGTTTTCTTCATGGATCCCTAGAATGTAACACAATGCCCTGCACATAATAGGCATTTTTCTTATTTCTGTCTCTTTTGACTTCAGGAATAGGAAGGAGAGGAGTAAGACGTTGAAAAAAGTCTGCAAACATTAGAATAAAAGAGCAAGACAAAATGAAAGGAAGAAGCTGTGGTGGCTAGTCATATCCAGACTAAAGAGCAACTTGGCTTCATGGGGGTAGTATGATAGAGTGGAGTAAGAATCAAAAGACTTGGGACCTAGAGCCAAAGGACCAAGGTTCAAATCCTGGCTTTGCTCTTTATTACCTGTGGTACCTTGGGCAAATAACTTAACCTTCCTGGGTCTCAGTTTCTTGTCTACAAAATGAGAGAGTTGGATTAGAAGATCCCTTCCATTTCTATTTCCTGACTCTGTCACGAGTTGAAAGGGTAAAATATTCCACAGTATCTAAAGGTTAAATGTGGGACTTGCATTTATTTCATGGTATGATGCCCATGGTACTTGTAGCACTAAATATAGCCCATATTGGCTCATGTACTGCATTCTATAAATAATAATAATAATAACAATGACTAGCACCTATATAAAACTTTAAGGTTTGCAAAGCACTCATTTTATGCTCATAACAATCCTGGAGGTAGAAAAACTTGAAGTTTTTGCAAAGCACTATACATATGTTATCTCATTTTATCCCTACAACAACCCTAGGAGTAGGTGCTATTATTATCTCCATTTTACAGTTGAGGAAACTGAAGGAGACAGAGGTGAAGTGACTTGCCCAGGATCACACAGCTAGTAGGTATCTAAGGCCAAATTTGAACTCAGGTCTTCCTGACTCCAGGCCCAGTACTCTATCTACTGCACCACCTAGGTACCTCTATATACCTCAAGCATATAGAAAGATAGTGTGTCACTAGGCCCCATCCCAGTGATCTCTCTATTGCATTTATGAGATAGACTCCTAATGGTTACAATGTTCCAAGTGGACACCAGAAGGTATTCAGCTTGTATATTCTTAGATTGATCCCCTCCTACTGTACCATCCATCCTGTAGCTTCAAGCAAGACCTTGGTTCAGAATTTAATATAGGGAATAAAATGAAATATTACTTACAATATTAAAATATGACATTTAGAGTCTTTATACAGTTCTAGAGCTCCCTCCCCTTTGTGGACTTTCCTATCTCGGGTCATGATTCCCCTTATACTCACAGGACTCAGATATATAATGTACTATTATTTCATAGTTTCTTGAACATAAAGAAAAAGAGAAGAGCCATGTAGAGCCATGTCTCTCTACAGCCACCTCAGAAACTTCTCTTTGAGGCAACTAGGGGAAACAGTAGATACATGCTGGACTTGGAGGCCAAAACACCTGAATTCAAACTGCTAGCTCTATGAGTTCTAAGATAGGGGAGTGGTGGTGGGGGGGGGAAGGGGCAAGTCACTTAACCTCTGTTTGCCTCAATTTCCTCAAATGTAAATGGGAATAATAATAGCACCTACCTCCCGGGGTTGTTGTGAGGATCAAATGAGACAATATTTGTAAAACACTTAGTACACTGCCCAGTAAGGGCTTTAATAAATGCCTGTTCCCTTCCTTCTTTCCTTTCTTTCTTCCTTCCTCCCTCTCTCAAATCTTCAATGGTGATTAGAAATATTCCCCAAATCCCTCCATTTCAACAACTTAGAAAGGAAGAGGGAAGGGATACAGATATTTGTGTTCAGGATTCCTTCTCTTGTTCACAGATCATAGGCAAAGAAAGTGGAAAGAGCACTAGGAATCAGTCTCCCCTTTCTCAGGTCACCATCCCACTGTGTTTATAATAGCTTATAGTCAGTTCTCAGGTTTGCCTTTGTGGTTCTCACCTCCATCTGGCTCCAGGCTCAGACTTTCGTCCTCAATGCTTCATCAGTCTCAGTCACTGACCAACTGAGTCTTGGGCCATGGTAACAGTGATACCACAGCCACAGTCCCAGCTGTTCCAATGTACTTCCTAGATATCTGGCAGTCCCAATTAATGGCAACTTCCTGCAGATACTTACTTGTTCATCAGCAAGTCTGAGGAAAGAAGGCAGAAAGTCAATCTTAAATACCAACACACAGATCTCTCTATCTCTGTCTCTCTCTGTCTCTCTGTCTCTGGCTGTCTCTCTGGCTGTCTCTCTCTGTCTCTGTCTGTGTGTGTGTGTGTGTCTCTCTCTCTTTTTCTCTCTCTCTTCCCCTCCCTCCTATGGCACAGCTTCCTGCCCCGTGTCCCATGAGATGCCCAGTAATCAGCCTCTTGGTGTGCAAGTGTCATCAGAAATTCTCTGCAAGTTTCTCTATCTCAGAATAACCTTGGACCCAGTGAAAAATATTAATTCAGAGATATGACAAGGCATGGACCTAGGTTACATTCATTTCTTTTCTAAATAAAATAATATTATGTTCTCTTTGGGCCCTAATTCACTGCATATTGAAAAATAAAGCAAAGTACTCAGTGAAAAACTTTTCAGGAAATAAATGTGTCAGTTGCAAAGTTTACTGTTATTGCTAGCTCCCTGTGAGGCTGCAGCTGACCAGCAGGTGTCATTGTGGTGATATCCATATTACTGTTGTTCAGTTGTTTTAGGGGCTTCAGACTCTTCATGTTCCCATTTGGGGTTTTCTTGACAAAGATACTGGAGTGGTTTGCCATTTCCTTCTCCAGCTCATTTTATAGATGAAGAAGCTGAGGCAAATAGAGTTAAGTGACTTGCCCAGGTCACACAGCTAGTCTGAGGCCAGATTTGAACTCATGAAGATGTCTTTCTAATTCCAAGCCCAGTGCTCTGTCCACTGTGCCACTATATACTGGAACACAGCAAAAAGTGAGCCCTCATATTGCTACTACAACCATTAATTTACTATGACTAGTACTACAAATACGACTACCTTACATTTCTATAGTAATTTATAGTACTATAAAATGTGTGTCTGTGTGTATGTGTGCATATAATATGTTATATATAATATAAAATTTTACAGATTACTTAGGGAGGAAGTGTGGCACAGTGGAAAGAGCCTTCAGTTTGGAGTCAGAGGATTCCTGTGTGTGTTGTGTGTGTGTATGCATTCAAAGACTAGCTTTGCTACTTAGCATCTGTGTGACCTTGGATAAGTCACTTAACCTCTCTTGTTGTAAAATGAGGGGGTCACTAGACTAAATAACCACTAAAGTTTCTTCCATTTCTAAATCTATGATCTCATGATTTCAGCTAGTCCTCACAAAAACTTATAGAGTAGATAGAATAGACATAATCCATGTTAATTTTTTAAACAAATGTAAGTGAGATGAAGGGGTATCCAGTCATTAATGATCATTGTAATTTTGGAATCCTGTTTACTTAAACTTTGTCCTCCTCGTAGTCTGTAGTGTTTGTCACATGGTGCAATATATAACTGAATTATCAACAGACTAAACTAATTAGCATAGAATTTTGATCTAACAGCAGGCTCAAAGCAAACTGTGATATAAACAGAAAACTTGAGTTCAAACATAGACTCATTGAAAGTAGTAGCAGCAGCATAGGTACCCTGTAAAATTGTGACATGATTTTTCTTTTGCAGAATGGAATTTTGTGAGGTTGTTTAGATTCTAAATTTATAGGATTATAGATGCAGAATGAAAACAGTTCTAAGTTTCGTTTGTACTCCATAGTGAGAGAGTTGTATTGAAAGTGATCAGTACCTCTTTGAAATCAACTAAAGCTCACAGGTATAGGAAACACATAACATAAGAACATGGAAAGCAAAAAAAGCATAATTCTTCAGTGGAATAAAAATTGATTTTTTGTATCATTATGATCATACTAATTCAGCAACAGTTCCATAATCACTTATTAAGTACCTATTTTACACAAGGCACTGTGCTTGGTGTTGGGGGAACAAAGATAAAAAGCAAACCTTTCCCACCTCAGGATGTCTTATTTTGAAGGTCTTTGTAGAGGCAAGGAACGTGAATAGAATCAGAATCCATTAAAAATCAATTCCAGCTAAAATGAATTATTTGTTAATCTAGAATGGTAAATGTTCTGGTTATTGGAGAGCTGCTATGTTAATTGTTAATTTAAATAAATTTAAATACAGTAAAATATACCTAACTCTCAAATTATACTGGATACAACTTAATCTGAAAGGAATTCAGGATCTAGCTGTACAGTTGGGATCATTGTCATTTTATGAGTTTATATTTGTGAGGCTAAACACACACACCCCCAGGCTATTTTTTTTTTCTCCTTTTAGGGACAATTATTGCAATTTAAGGAGGTGCTTCCAGGTGAAAGGTGGTGCCTTTGAAGTTACAAAGTAACACTGATACATAGAACTTTTATCTGGCATTAACTCCTTTTTGCAACTTCTAAAAATTCCTCAGTAGAATTGTGTTTGGAGTTGTTGGGATTATAGTAATTGACTTTTG
Organism: Vombatus ursinus; assembly: GCF_900497805.2. Taxonomy (NCBI): domain Eukaryota; kingdom Metazoa; phylum Chordata; class Mammalia; order Diprotodontia; family Vombatidae; genus Vombatus; species Vombatus ursinus. The sequence goes on from NW_020949997.1 coordinate 4,225,137, forward strand.
TGTAGCACTTTGAAGTTTACAAAGCACTTTAATGTTTTTGAAACCCAAGTGAAGTCGGTAGTTGGTACTAGGAAGTTATTGTCCCCATCTTACAAATGAGGAAACAGAGGTTCTAGAGTTTAAGTCACTTACCCAAGATCACATTGGTTGTGTGAGAGGTGGGAATCAATCCTACATCTTTCTAACTCCAACCTCAGCTCTTAATCCACTATGCTATGCTCTTTTTCTTTGAAAGTAATGTAATGGGAAGAAGGTTGAACTGTGAGTTAGGAAATTGAGTTGTATTCCTTGCTCTCCCGGTAATTTCTTGTGATCTTGGGGAAATCACTTAACTTTTCTAGGCCTCAGTTTCCTAATTAATCAATTAATAAGTACTTATTAAATACCTATTGTGTGTCAGGTTCTGTGCTAGATGCTAGGGATATAGAGATAAAAGATATATATATGTGTGTGTGTGTATATACATGTATATACATCTGTACATACACATGTGATGTTTTATATGTATAATATGAGTAGTATATATGTATATGTAATTGCAAAATAGATACAAAGCATTTTGAGGGTCCAGGGGAGGTACTAGCAGTTTAGAGGATCAGGAAAGGCCTCATGTAGAATAATAAAATAGGGCTTGCATTGAGTCCTTTTTTTTTTTTCCATCAAGGCAATTGGGGTTAAGTGACTTGCCCAGGGTCAGACAGCTAGTAAGTGTCAAGGGTCTGAGATGAACTCAGGTCCTCCTGACTCCAGGGTTTATGCTCTGTCCACTGCACCATCTAGCTGTCCCTTGAATTGAGTCTTGAAAGAAACTAAGGATTCTAAGGAGTGGAGGAGATGAGGAGAGCATTTCAGGCAAGGGGAACAGGCAAAGACACAGTTGGGAGATAGAATATCAATGCATGTGGAACAACATGGTCAATTTGGCTGGATCGTAAAGTGTATGACATGGAGTAAGGTGTTCATGGAAGCTAGTAGGTAAGTTGGGGCCAGGTTTTGAAGAGCTTTGAATGCCAAAGAGAGAAGTTTATATTTGATCCTAAAGATGATAGGGAACCACTAACATTTATTAAGTAGAGGGTCAGATATAATCAAATCTAGGTGTTAATAAAATACCTTTGGCAGCTGTGTGGAGAATGGATTGGAGTGAATCAAGAGAGAACTCAATTAAGAAGCTATTTCATTGATCCAGGTAATGGGTGATGAGAACCTGAATCAACATAGATAGCTTGGCAGCTGTGAGTGGAGAGGAGAGAGGCGTACAGATACTTAGAAGATGTTGTAGAGGTAGAAACTACTTTTCATCAAAAAAAATAATAAAATAACATATTTTCTATTTTGCATTATATATGTTCATGCTTATCTCCTCTGATTGGATGTAAGCTCCTTGAGGGCAGGGACAATTTCTTTCTATTTGGATACATGAGATGATAGACTGAAATAAATGATTTCTTAAGGTCCCTTTCAGTTCTATGATTACATGGTTTCTGAAGCTTTTTTTCTTTTCAACAAATCAAGAGATGTGTATTGAATAGATAGCTCAGAAGAATCTCGGTAGGTACTTTGTCAGATCTCATGCTGCCTTCAAGCATCTTACAACCTATTTGAACACAGAGCTTGACTAGAAGACATGAAAAACACAACCAAGTGCTCAATAGTGTGCAACAGACTCTGAATGCTGTAGGAGTTCGGAGAAGAGAGAGAGAGAGAGAGACAGAGAGAGAGAGACAGAGAGAGAGAGACAGAGACAGAGACAGAGACAGAGACAGAGAGAGAGAGATCACCGAAACTTTTTGAACAGGCAGTGACATGGTCAGAGCTCTCTCTGTTTTAGGAAAAATTCCTTTAGCAGTTGTGTTCATGATGAATTGGAGCATAGAGAGATTTGAAACAGTGAGATCAATTTGAAGACCATTGCAAAAGTGCTGGGGAAAGGTAGTGAGATCCTGAACTATGTTGGTGTCTGTGTGAGTAGAGATAAGAGAAGTACTGAGGGGCAGAAGGATTGGAAAGAAGGATAAAGAATAGGTTTAGGAGGGGTAAGTTATGGGAGAGATGGAATGATAAGAGTGTGTGATCAGATAAAAGAATTTCAGAGTTCCTGTTCAAAGAAGTAGAATTATTGTGGATGATAACAGGATCAAGGCATGACCATGCCTGTGTATAGTTGAGGTAAGGAAATGAGCAAGTGTTGGGAGTTGAATAGATTGAGGAACAGAGTAGATTGGTGTTTGAAGGAACATCATGTATGTTGAAGCCCCATAGTAAAAAGGCAGGAGTTGGGGTGGAAAGGTAGAATATGAAAAAGACCTGAACTCATTGAGAATAGAGGGAGAATGTCCTGGGAGTCAGTAGATAACAGCTAGCAGGATCTGGGATTGTTTGAAAAATTTGGATAAGGTGAATCTCAAAGGAGAAATTGAGTGATGGGCTGATGGGTAGTAGAGAGAGAGTATGTCTAGAAGTGGAACATTTTGATTTCCTCTCCTGCCTCAGGGAGTTGTAGGAGGAAAGGAAAATTCTCAGGTTAATTTGAGGTCAACTCCCATATAGTGGAGGCAGCCATAAAGTAGAGGCTAGAGAGCTTCAAGTCCAGTCCCTGACATATAGTAGCTAGGGAAACCATATAACCTTTCAGGGCTTCAGGCAACTTTCTGAGACTATTAATTACAGAGCAGGTGCCAGTCTACATTGGCAAAGGAAGTTCTGGGTGTTCCCTGTACCAATGAAATTGCAGGTCTGGTTAAAAAAAAGAAAAGGAAAACAACATATGGTAGAGACAGAGACATAAATACTGACATATGTTCATTGTATTCTCTCTCTTTCCCAATACACTCAAATATATTAGCATATTCTCTCTCATATTTACTGTCATTAATATGTATAACATATATGTACATTCCAAGAGATACTTAGACAAACATCTACTTGTAAATACACAAATGTACATATATCCGATTCTCAAATGTTCTGATTGAGCTATGGGTTTATTATTCTTTCTCAGAATGCAGGTCACAAACATATCTATGTCTATACATGAAACAAAGAAATATATACATATCTATAATTGTATATGTGGACACACATACCCATGGAATTTAGAGGCTACTGGGTAGTGCAGTAGATACAGCACTGAACCTAAAATTAGGAAGACCTGAGTTCAGATCCAGACTTATGCATTAACTAGCTATGTGACCCCTGCAAGTCATTTAACGTCTTTATGCCTCAGTTTCCTCATCTGTAAAATGACAATAATAATAGCACTTTCTTCCCAGGGTTGTTGCAAGTATAAATTTCACTCTTCATCATTTTATTGGATTGTTTAATCCATTCACATTTAAAGTAACAAGAATTAAGTTTTTATTTTCCTCCATATTTTTATGTTTTCCAGGTTATGAATTTTTTTCCCTCCTCTGCTGTAAACACAGCTCCTTCAGTTACTTTACCTTAATTTTTTTTAGGATGGCCTATTCTCACTGGCTGTCTTCCCCTCACCCTTCATCCTCTTCCCTTGTTTAATATGCCTTTCCTTTTGGGATTTTGCTTATTAGTACCTTTTTCTCTCTTGCTTTTATCTAGTTATATATTCCCCCTTTTCCCCTCTCAATTAATCGAATAGGTACCTCCTCTTCCTTTCCAACAGTCTTGCCCATTATTTCTTTAAATTTCATTTTTGTACCCCTTTCCAAAAAAGATTTCTCTCACTCTCTTCATTATCTATCCCTTCTTTCTCTCTCTACTCTAGACCCTCATTCTCTAATTCATGGCTCCTCTAATTATCTGACATCTTTCCTTTTTCTGTATTCCTCATGCAATCAAACATTTCAAGGTATCTATTCTAGGCTCTCCTCTCTTGTCATTGCGCTGTAGAGTTTGCCTCATCATATATTACCCTTTTCCATGCCCCCATTCCTAGAACAAGCCCAGAGAGGACACTGATCTATGGTAGGGCTCCTCCCCCCTCAACCACCCTAATGTCTAGCCTACCATCTATACCCTCCCCATTACCTTTTTTTCCTTTTTTTTTTTTTGTCCATTTGCCTCAAAATCTCCTCCCTGGGCCGATACTCTCCCACTTCCCAGATGCCAGTTGTCCTCAGGAATTCCAACACCCCCTTCCTAAGGTAGGCTAAGTAGACTTTTCAATTACCAAATCCCCCAGACCACAGTAAGCACGAGGTCCCCATCTCCCTTCGTAGACCATCTCTCTTCACACATAGGAGCATTCGTCAGTGGAACACCCACCATCAAAACGAGACCTCCTTCCTTTCCTTCCCTTTTCAATCTTTCCTTCCTACTCCTTACCTACACTTCTATAGGCTCTTCTCTTTCTAACGCCACAGGAGTCACCCACCCCTCATTGTTAGCCCTAGATTTTACCCCATAACATCACACATTCCTCTCTATCCAGCTGCTCCCCTCTTTCCCTTTTGTGCGTCCTTTCATGTTGCACTGTAGTACCATAGTGATTCATCTGTATGCAGGGTGTCACCATGCTCTGTCCATAATGCCCCATATCTGCCTCTTCAATGTGACCTCTATCAGATTACCATCTTCACCTCCCCCCCTCCCATTTCCTTGTGTTCATTTAGAAACAAGTTTCTTAATGGTCTCTCCACTATAATTGTGTTGTTGCTATTGTTGCTGTTCTCAGCTGCTGCATTTATTTACTCTTCCTGCATTTCTGTTGTTTGAGAAGCAAATAATCTCTTCAGCTCTGGTTTTCTTTTGTTTTTTTTTTCTTCTGGTTTTCTTTCTTAAAATGTTTCAAATGCTTCTTTATTATTGAATTTTTCATTTAAAGCTCAGATTGTAAGGTAGGTTATCCTGGACTGCATCCTGAGCTCCATTAGTCTTCAGAACACATCATTCCATTCCCTCCTATGTCTTTTGGTGGATCCAGAATAGTCTTATGTTATTCAAATTTCCATTCCATTATATTATATATTCCATTCCTTCTCTTGACTTGCAGAACTTGTTTCTGAATTGAATTGTTAAATTTAACCACTATGTGTCTTGCTGCATTACATTTTTTTCTGGAGATGATCTGTGAATTCTTTTGATTAGTATTTCATTTTCTATGCTTAGAAGTTCTGGGCAGTTCTCTTCTATTGCCTCCTTCATTATGGTGTTAAGTTTTTTTGTCCTGTTGTGTTCTTGTGGGAGATCTATGATCCTTGCATTTTCTTTACAAATCCTGTCTTCCAGATCAATATGTTTTGCTTGCATAGTGAGCACATTTTCTTTTAATTTTTTTTTATTGTTGTTGTTTCTCTTCTAAGTTGACCTTCACTTCTGTATATTTGCATTCACAATCTATTGTTCTCTCTTTTGTTTATTTGGTGAAACTTGCCATGGCAGATCCAGTTTTCCTATTCTGCCCATTATTATTGCTCTGTGGACCATGCATTTTGCTCTCATAATTCTCATTTCTCTTTTGAGCCACTCAGGAACAATGTGTTGATCCATGTTCGCTTGACATTCCTTCAAGTGTTGGATCATCTTCCTTTGTTTCGTAGTATTTATTCATAGATGCCTCAACTCATTTACTAGATCCAAAGACTATATTTCCTTCTACTGTTAATGTTTTCCCTGTTAATTTATCTGCTTATATTAAAGGTCTTTGAATTTTCTTCTTTATGAGATCTTTGATTATATCTATCTCCCACTCTCCTCTCCCCTAATTTTCCTCTATTTATTTTCTGTCTCCCTCTGATGATGGTTTCCTTGGGGGTTGGATCTCAAAGTGTTTCAACCTCTTCCTGATGAGGTCTAGAGGTTAGGGATCCTGGAATCCCAAAATCACAACACGTGGGTCTTGCCCGAAAGAATTCGACCTAAGCCTTCCTTCAGCCAAAAACACAGTTTATTGAAGATTCACCATATTAGTCAGACTCTTAAGGAATCTGAGCATCTGTGGGTTATTGACTAGATTGTGAAAATCTGAGCATCTTAATGGAGACAAGAAGGACCTTATATACAGAAAGACTGTGGGAGGGATCTAGGAGTGGCCAAGTAGTTTGGGGTGACTGGAGGAGGGGTCTAAGGAGATCTGGATGAGAATGGCCAGTAAACTAGGGTGAACAGAACTCCTGGGACCTGGACAATGGAGCCTAGCTAGGATTAAGTGTGGGAAATGGCCAGGGACCATAGGGAGGTAAGACAATGGAGGGGCAATTGGGTGTAGTCATAATGAAAGGCCAATTGATGGGATTATAGCCTCAGGCGAACTCCAGAGATTTGGCCATGTGGGAAAATCCAAGGTTCTTCCTTTCTGGGGCCTAGATCCTCATCATTCCCATGCTGAGGAATTCACAGTTCACCAGCCTAGGTCTCTGCCCCAAGTGACTTTTGGGTGCTCAGAACTGGCCCCAGCTAAATGCTGTGCTCTTTCCCTTAGGCTTAGCGGAGTGCTGCACACAACACCCCCTCCCCAATAAATATTGTCCTGTACTGTTGACTTGTCCCACTTTCTCTGGCCCAGCACCAGTAGTTCAGAGAGCTGCCCTGCTAGAGCCACACGGTTGTCCATCCCCCATACCAGCAGTTCAGAGTTTTGGAGTGCTAATGCCACAGGGTTGCAACCCTGGAAAGTTTTTGCTCCAGAAGAGCTGTAGGCACTCTGGCTGTCAAGGCCTTGGCAAAATTCTGTAGCCTGAAGCCAGGTTCTCAATAGCACTAGAAAGAGGGAAGGGGGACCATAGTGTTGGGATGGGTTTCATTTTAAGCTTGTGTGTCAGGTCCTTGTGTCTGCTAGGGTAGTACGGGAGGGGGAAAAGGTTTATAAATAAGCTCAGGTTAGTGAGCTTAGTTCATGGGTTTGGGTTTTTTAAAAATCTTCTTTTGGTTTCTAGGTATCTTAGACCATGGAAATAGCTGGTTGCTTTATCTTTGTATCATAATTTATTTTTTAGAGAGATTGAAGAGGTCATGGAGATCTAAGAAAATAGATAGTCCTCTATCTTCTTGTTCATATGATTCAGAAATTTCAAAATTCGCTATTTGTAAAATACTTTGCAAACCTTAAAGCATTATATAAATGCCAGTTATGTCAAAAGTATAATAACCAATATATTAATCACATTTAAAAAGTACTTTATAGTTTAAAAATCATATGGCTCATAACAACTTAAGGTAAGTAATGCAAATAACATACCCACTAAAATGGCAAAAATAGCACAAAAAGGGGATAAAATTCAGTGCTGGTCAACTTAACAGAGAAATGGGCACTCATATCTTTGGTGGTACTGAGGGCTAGTGTATGCAATTTGGAGAGCAGTATAGCCTTCTACAATAAGAATCAGAAAATTAATCGTACCTTTGACTGGTTTGTGCAGATAGAAAAGAAAAAAAAGCCTGTATGTATAGAAATATTTATAACTGCTTTTTTGTTAAAGTAAAAATTTTAAAAATCTATATGCCATAACATTAGGGAATAAATGAATAAGTTACAGTGTATCAACATAATTAGATATTATAGTGCCATAAAAATAATTGCAAAACACATAAGGAATTTGCAAAGACCTACACGGAGTAATATGAAGCAAGAATAACAGAGACAACTACATGCACTGATTGCAGCTATATAAAGAGCAGAAAGTAAGGCAAGGGTGGGTGGATTTGGAAATGGACTAACAGAGTAAGTATATCTTTGGCTCATTGATTCATTTGGTTTAACTTTCTTAAATGCTAGGAGTTTATATAGAGTGTTGTTCTAGACCCTGTAGATGTATTTTATTGTCTTCATTGATGGTTATTGGGGTTATAATAAAGATGTAAAAGAAAAAGTGGAAAGAAAGAGAAAAAGTAAAATTACCAACAAAACAGCCACGGGCTGCCATGGCTTCCTTTTCCCATATCCATTGCTACTGAGTAGTGAAAAATAGCCAAAATATAAGCAGTAAGGGACGGAATGAGGAAACAACAACAACAACAACAACAACAATAACAATAGCTGACATTTATATAGGTTTGTAAAATGCTTTACAAATATTACCTTGTTTTATCCTCACAACAACAACCCTGGGAGGTGGGTGCTATTTTTATCCCATTTTACCAATAAGGAAACTGAGGGCAGATAGAAGTTAAGTCATTTACCTAGGATCATACAGCTGGTCAGTGTCTGAGACAATATTTGAACTCAGATTTTCCTAATTCCAGGTCTAGTACCGTGTCCACTGCACCACCTTGCCACCTCGATAAAAACAAAAGACCTGGATATTTGAAAGTTGGATGACATTCCTTGAATAATTTATAATTGACAATATTGAATCTTTTGATGCTCTTTAAATAAAAATCAATTGCAAATATTTATTTAATACCTGTTTTATGCAAGGCACTATATTCTCATGATCTTCATACATTTTCATCATTATTGATTTTTTAAAAATGTTTTCAGATATTTCAGTTTTTCTTATTTCTCTTGTTGCTTGTTTTTCTTCTTCTTTCAAGTTCCTCAATTATTCTCCCTTCACTATTTCATATAAGGTCAAAGATCTTTGATTTAAAGCTGCAAGAGAGTATAAAGTCCAACTATAGTTTCTTTTCTTCAAAAATGTATGACTATTGATGATGATGATAGAATATTATTTTTGTAAATCAACCTGGACCTTAGAGATCATGTAGGACAGAAGTGAGGAACCTGCCTTCAAGGCCACATGTGGCTCTCTATATCCTCAAGTGCGGCCCTTTGACTGAATCCAAACTTCACAGAACAAATCCTAAGGTTCCCCACCTCTGACTAGGCTAACCTTCCCTCCTCCCTCCTAGGAATCCCATCTACAATATCCTTCACAGGTGGTCATCCATCATCCAAGTTCTGCTTGAAAAACTGTTCTTTGATAGCAGCTGCTATCCCCAGAACAGCTAAGGGTAGAATCTGTATTCATATGCATGACTGAATCTTTTAATTCCCATGATGGCAGTGAAAAGTATGAAGTAATAAATAGATTGTTAGAACAGGACTGTCATCCAGTCCAACCTCTTCATTTGGTAGATGAAGGGACTGAGAGAGGACCATCTCACTGAGACTTTTTTTAAAATGGCCTTTTAAAAATTGTTTTTATTGCATAAAATACTAAACAACACTCATTTATTTGTTTATCCTAGATATTTGAAGAAAGAAGAATCCTGCTTGGAAAATGGGTAATCTTATAAAATATACATATCTCTTGAGTTTAAGTAAATATGTAATTAATTATCTTTAATGATGGAATCAGATGCTTCAGCAGTGAATTAAAGTAAGGGTGAAAAAAGGGTAAGAATGAGGACATTTTTAAAGGATTGGATCACCTTGAAAGTGTTACATCACTTGCGCAGCTCTCTGCACTAGCTTCTCTCCGGAAATCAGTAATGCTGGTGATGAACTCAAATTTTCCATCTTCAAAACTTTGAAATAGCCTTGGCTTATGGGATCTTCTTTACCTATTCACATAAAAGCAAGTGGCATATCCTTTCTGTCAAGGCTTACGCCTGAGAAACAGTAACTAATTGCTTGTTGGAGTGCCCCAGACATATCATATACTTCCTCTGGGGGAAAACCTAGGATATGGCTGGGGCACTCCAATGAGTGGCACATCTTGCTGCTCAATTAAGATTCCTAAAGCATAGGCCTGCCCATACCATTCTTATGCTTAATAAGCTCCAGTGGCTCCTAATTACCTCTAGAATAAAATGCAAACACATTTGTTTGACACTTTAAAGCCCTTCACAATCTGGGTCCAGTTTACCTTTCCAGGTTATTATCCCTTTCAGTATGCCCTTCATATAATATACTCTACAATTCAACTAAACTGGTCTACTTGTTTCCAGGACACAACTGCTCCATTTCCCATCTCCAAGCTTTTGCACAGGCTATCCCTCACCTCAAATGCCAGCCCTCCCTACTCACTTAGAATCCCCAGCTTCTTTAGAGCTCCTTTAAAATCTGTAGCTTAATTACTACAAGAGGCCCATCCTGATACTTAGTTGCTAGTTCCCTACCTTTTCCTCTCAAATCACTTTGTATCTATTTTATAGTTCCTTATCTTTGTACCTGTTGCTCCTACCAGCCCACAAAAGACTGTAAATTCTTTGGGAACAGAGATTGCTTAGTTTTTAATCTTTGCTCCCCTAATACCTAGCTCAATTTCTACACATGGCAAGCGAATGATAAATGCTTGATGCATTCATTGATCTATCGATCTATTGATACTCAGAACCCAGCATAAGAATATTTATATAGATTATTTGGGTTTTGTTGTATGATTGATTGTTATTTTTAACTAAGTTGAATTTCCCCTCTTTTGAATCTTAAATTAACTTGACTCTCGTTTCCAAAAGCTTACTACACAAGTTGACTTATCTAGAATGAGCCATTTGGGTTAAATACCCATTCTGTTAGTTTTCATTTTCAAGGAGAGCCCTAAATTGATAAAGAGCAGGGACCCTGTGTCCCCCAACTGGTCAGACAGATCCTATTATTCCTTTTCATGCCGTGATGATCAATTTTCTTTAACTAGTATCTGATGTTTATATGCCGGTTATCTATTCATCCACTTATTTACTTTTTTACCCATATCAATTCACTCCTATTCATTTATACACATATATACATACACATACACAAATATATATATATATATGTGTGTGTGTGTATAACGCCACATATGATACCATTCATAGATTGTTTTTAAAGATGTTTTCTGTTCACTTTGTGCTATACTTCTTTCTCTTTCAAGAGTGTGTGTATTCTTCAGTACTTCAAGGATCAGCAAATTCATCTACGTGGGTTCTCCCTCCACCCATGCAGATTGCAACTCCTCTATAACTTAATAGACTTCCAGAATTGCTAGAGTTGAAATGTTTGTCTCCTTTCAACTAGTGATGGGCTTCTCCACGTAGCTGGGCTGGGTTTAGGTAGACTGAGCCTTAGAGATAGAGTCCATTTCCTGTCCCATATCTGAAGCTCTACCAACTGACGTAGTTTTGTTTAGCCTTCAAGAACTCAGGTTAATCTCACTGCCAGAATGAGATATTGGAATAAGACTTTAGTTCTAATCATATGTAGTGTTTATATGCAATGCAGTACAGCAGCAAGAAGGCTGAATTTGGATTCAGGGGGTCTGGGTTCAAATCCTGATTTTGATGCTCACTGCCTATGGGACATTGGACAGGTTTCTAGCTCTCAGTTTCCTCATCTATAAAATGATAGGACTGGATCAGAAGATTTCTAAAGAACTTTCTAGTCTTAGAATTATGATCCTCTGACCTTGAGAGTAATTTAGGTTAGCAGACATTAATTATAGATCATGGTTTCATTCAACATCCATTCGTTATTGATTTATTCAACATCCATGATCTATCATATTTAATATCTATCCTATTTAACATTTCAATTGAATCTATAATAGTTAATATCATAGTTAATATTTAACATCTATCATATTTTATGTTATAGTTAATACCTATCATAGTTAATATAATTCCATTTAATAGAATTTATTCACATTTTATCATATTTAATCGATTTTAATTAACTGTAGCATAGGAAAATGTATAGTGGGGTAGAAGAAGTCAGGACATCTGAGTCCTGGTTCAGCCAGTAACTTGCTGTGTGGCCTTGGGCAAGTTGTTGATGCTCTTGGACCACTCATTTGTAAAATGTCATTAGAGGTGGTACAGTGGATAGAGCACTGGGCCTGGAGTCATGCAGATTCATCTTCCTGAGTTCGAGTCTGGCCTCAGACACTTATTAGCTGTGTCACCCTGGGCAAGTCACTTAACCCTGTTTGCCTCAGTTTCCTCATCTATAAAATGAGCAGGAGAAGGAATGGCAAACCACTCCAGTATCTCTGCCAAGAGAACCCCAAATGGGGTCATGAAGAGTCAGACAGGAAGGAAACAACTGAACAATAACAACAATAAAGAGCACTGCTGTGATCCTAATCTGTTCTCAACAAAATGATTTGTTTAATTTACTGATAGCTGCTATCTTCTTAAAGAATATTAGCAAGTCAAAACAGTTTTTGAGCCAGGGAAAGTGATAACCACACTTATTTATTTTTATTCCCAAAGCTAATTATTTTAAGCATTAGTTTTATTTGCGAAGAGTTCCTGACAAGGGAATTCAAAATATACCTTTAGATAGTGAAGTGAGGGGTTAGGAAGTAGGTGCCAATATTTTATCTTGATGGCTATTTCCTGCTTGACACCTGCACTTTATAGATAGCTTCCCACTGATAATAGCATACCTTAAGAGGGAGGAATTAAGACAGATTCTCGAATGATAGAGACAAAAATAAGAGAAAGTAAGCCTTGTTAAAGGCCAGCCTTAGCCAAGTACAAGTTTGCTGCAGACCAAGGTTATCTTGGGGTGATAGAAGGTCCACTCTCCACTAACTTGCTGCTCACCCTGCATTTCCATCACCTTGAGTGTGCTTTCCTGGGGCCTTACATTATTCTCTAGACTCCCCAGCCCAGCATGACTACTGGTGTCTCCTTTTGTCTCCCAGATCCTTCTTACTGCCCCTTTGATATGAAGTGTACCTGCTCTATCACATATGAACCAAGCTCTCCATACTAAATGGAGAAGGAATAGGCTTACAGTTTGTGTGCTTCTCCCAGGTAGTAGTTTAACACTGCCCTTCCAGAGACAATCCTTACTTCTCTGTTGAATACTCTTCTGGCATGACCAAGTAATAATAATAGCTGGCATTTTAAGGGCTTTCCATATGTTATTTCATTTGATCTTCACAACCTGTGAGATAGGTGCCATTATTATCCCCTTGTACAGATGAGGAAACAGGTTGACAAAAATTAACTTTCTCAAGGTCACACAGCTAGTGTGTAAGACAGATCTGAACTTGGGACTTGCTAACCCTAAGCCCAATATTGTATCCACTGTACTATCTAGCTGGTTCTGATAGCAGTAGGAGGAATTAGAGGGGTTGAGAAAATCTGAGGACAGGCAGAGTCTTTTCATGTATCCCAATCACAATGTGTGATTGGCTGCCTACTTTACCTGTGCCTAAAGTCTGTTTTAGGTCAGCTCAGAGATTTAAAAATAAAGTGAACTTCTGGACCACTTGTTAATCATAGTCCTAGAATGTAGAGTTGAAAAGAACTTTAAATATAATTAAGTTCAATCCCTTCATTTTATCCATGATGAAACAGGCCTAGAGAGAGGAAGCACAAGGTCACACAGGTAGTAAGTAGTCCAGTTAGGATTCAAACCTAGTTCCTCTGATTTCAAATGCAGTGTGCCTTTCTGTCTGTGGCACTAAAAGCAATAAAGTCTTGGTTTCCTTTCTGGAGATCACTCTACTTTTCTAGATTTGACCCACCCACTGGGAAATCTGAAAAATATCTTCTACCCTATTAATGTGGCTGCAGAGAGGATTCCTTCCCTAAGGGAAGGAAAAGGAGGTAAGAGTATAATTGAAGCCTTTTATAAAGGTTCCTTCCAGCTCTGAGATTCTGTTTTTAAATTCCTCTACTCTCTGCTCTGTAGATAGTAATGAAAGAGGTTTACGGGTCCAGCTTTGACTGCATCTCAGTCATTCTCTGTGGTCATGGAGTAATCTGCTGCTTCATCATCTTAATGAAGGCATTAGGAACATTGATGACCAAGAGAAAAGGGAGGGAGAATGATGGAGGAGAAAGACTGAAGGGCAGCTTTTGAAGCCCTTCACACTCTGGCTCCTGACTGCCTTTCCAGGCTTATTTTGTATTACTTCTTTTCATACATTTTGCTGTCCAGTCAAACTGGCCAATTTCATCTCCCCCCTTTGCACAGCCTAGAATGCACTTTCCTCAATGGGTGCTTTCTCCTCAAATGATCAACACTTCTCTGTTTACATGTTGTATCCCCTGTCCCACACCTCACCCCAGTAGAATATAAATTCCTAGAGGGCAGGGATTGCTTTTTGTCTTGTTTTGTCTTTGTGTCCCCTAACTCTAGCACCTGGCACTGAAGAGGTGTAGAAGTTTTGGGGTGATCCTACATGCAGAGGCACCCCAAGATCACAGCACTGGATCTGCCTGAATGAATTCAACCCAAATCTTCTTCCAGCCAGAGAAATAGTTTATTGAAGATAAAGCATATAGGCCAGACTCCCAAGGAACCCAAACACCAGTAATGCCTGTAAGGACAAGCGGGCATGAGACAGTCTCAGCCTTTTGGGCATGAGGAAAGCTAAGTATCTGAATGGGGGCTAAGGTGGATCTTAAATATAGTAAAAAACTGTGGGAGGGATCTAGGAGTGAAGTTTGGAGCCTAGGGAGATCTGGATGGGAGTGGCTAGTAAGCTGGGGTGAACAGAACTCCTGGGTCCTGGACCTTGTGGAGCCTAGCTAGGATTAAGGGTGGGAAATGGCCAGGGGCCATAGGAAGGTAAAACAATGGAGGGGAGATTGGGTGTAGCCACAATGAAAGGCCAGTTGATGGGTGGGGGGGAGAGGTAGTTGGGAAAAAGGGTCCAGGTGTGAATTCCTGTTTGGAAGGTCTGAGAGATTTGAATAAACAATGAGAATAGATAATGAAGGGAACTGGAAGGTAGAAGTTTGCTTTCAAAGGGAGATAAAGAGAGTAGATAAGGAAGGGTTTTCTAGGAGGGGTAGACAAACTCCTTTTTAGGGCTAGGGGCAAAGGTGCATTTGAATAAGATTAAAAGGTAAGGCTGAGGCTTTGGAAGGGAGATAAAGTGAGTCTATGAGGAATCTAAAAGTTTTAAGAGTTTTCAACAAATAGGAGCCGAATTCCTTTTGGCAAAAAGGGGCAAAAGGAAAAGTGGCAAAGGTGTCGGCTTCTGAAACTGAATGAAACCCTCGTCAGCACAATGTCTTGCCCATTTTTTTGTGAAGGATTTTTGGTGATGGAGAAAAGTTTAGACCTGTGATTTTGTTGGTGTGGACAATTCCCAGTGAGGGACTCCCTCTACCAAAGCATATGATTAACTCTTATGCATTTTATAGTCTCAGTGAGTTGCCTAGGGGTACTGAGAGAAAGTTACTTGCCCAGGGTCACCCAGCCATTGAGTATCAAAAGTTAGACTTGAATCCAAATTTTTCTGACAGAGGCTTGCTCTCTATCTAAGCAACAGTGCTTCTCACTTTGCACATGGACAGTGCTCAGTAAAAGTTGGAGAGAGGCAAGGAGATTGCACAATTTGCAGATGCTCACTGCTCCAGTAAACAATTTTTTAAAAAACAGCAAAAATGCTGCTTTTGCTGCCTATGACATTGCTTGTTGCCTTTCCATGGAGCCCCCTTCTTTAACACCCCATTCCCATTTTGGAACATTCCCCAAGGGCACTCACACTCCAAAACAAAAGGTATCTTTTTTTGTTTTGGGTTTTTTTTTTAAGAGAACAAAAGGAATGCCTAAGAGAACAAAAGGAATGCCAAAAAGAAGTACAGACAAGCAGGATAGCTTTGAAAGCTTCTGGTTGAATTTATGACATACTTCGGAAGAAAAGTAAAGTACACATAACAGTGTTCTGCAATTTTAATTTTTTTCTCTTTTTCTGTGTATATGGAAGTGTCCATTTTATGTGGTGTTAAATTCAAAATAGAAAATAAATTTAAAAAGAAACCTGTAACAGGTCACATTTATGTTAACACTTTAAGGTTTTACAAAGCACTTTCCTCATAACCCTGCATGATTCAGGAGAAAGAACAATGAACTTGAAAGTTATGGGAAAAGCTTTGAATGCTATACCTGCCACTCACTGTGTGACCTTGGACAAGTCACTTACTGAACAAATTATTAAGAAATTATTAAATACCTATTATGTGCCAGGTACTGTGCTAGGCACTGGAGATACAAAGAGAAAAATGAAATAGTTCCTTTCCTCAACTAGGCTACATTCTATTAGAGTCAACAACATAATTATATACAGAATAAAAATAAGGTGATTTTTGTTGTTGTTGTTGTGGGTGAGGAAACACTAGAAGCTGAGAGTATCAGGAAAGGGCCTAAGCAAGAGGTGGTGGTGAACTAAGCTCTGAAGAAAGTTTAGTATTCTAAGAGGTAAAAGTGAGGAGAGAGTGCATTCCAGGCACTGTGTATGGCTTAATACATATAGGAGATTTGTGTCAGTTACCCCAGCTGTAAAATGAGGGAGTTAGACTAGATGAGCCCTAAGATCCCTTACTGCTCTCGACCTAATATCCTAAGCATTATTATTCCCATTTTACATATGAGGAAAATGAAATTAAGAGGTCAAGTGCCCAGGGTCAGAACTCCAACTCATTTGATTCTTACCTTGGATGAGCAAGATTGACAATAGGGTCTTCTCTAGGCAAAACTGTGAAATAACCAAACTTTATCCTCCTCGTCTATTAGTTCCTTCACTTCTTCTCCCCTCTTCCTCCCCATTGGGTACCTGGTATCCATTGGGTACTTTTGCTCACCTCTCTATGGAACCTGCTCTCCGTCAAAGGAGCTAATAGTCATTTATATTTTCCTGTGAATCTAACTCAGTATTGTTACCCCTTGGTATAATCATACTTAAAGCTTTATTTTCTAAATGTGGCATCAAAGGTTTTGTCCCTCATTCAAGAATTTTTTAAATCTACAAGCAGCTGGAGAAGTTTTTGTTTTCCTGTTGTGAGTACTTGTGTATGTGTGTGTGAGGGGCGGGGAAGAAGGGGGTTCATTGTAAGAGACCCTTCTCTTGAAATCATCCCTCATAAGTTTATGCCATATTTACTGCGTAAGGCTGGCCCCAACTGGCAGATCTTGGGCAACTGCCAGCTGTAAGCTCAAGAGAAGAAGCCATTCATACCCAGAGATTCATTTACCCAAATTCATACAAACAATAGGTGGGGCTAGGTGGGAAAGTGAGCAGAGAATGAAGAGAACACAAGAGGCTAATGGAAAGGTCAGTTAGCAAATGGAATTTTTATGTTCCAGACTCTTGCTTCCTTTGCCCATTAATGAATCTCTAGAGTCATATTAAATCTGTAGCTGATTTGATTTTCTTTGTTGGTGCTGGGTTTTTTCTCTTTCAGTTCGACAAGTGGACAGATGCTCAGAGGAGAAGAATCTTGACAGGCTTGTTTGAGCAGTGCTCTCTGTCACAGCAGAAGTTCTGTAGTCGACAACTTCAGGAAAGAATTCCAGCAGAAGCAGTGGATTTCACGACCAAGCTCCCCAGGGTGTTGTCTTTGTACATCTTTTCTTTCCTAGACCCCCGAAGTCTCTGTCGATGTGCGCAGGTAAAGCAAATAAACAACACTGAGCACTTTTGGGGAAGGGCCCTATAAAAACCTCATAAATAAAAGATGTTTTAATAAAATCAAGTTGTAAATCCATTGGCATAGCAGTTTTCTGTTTCATCTAGTCATAGGTAGGTGGCACAGTAGTTAGAGCTCTAGACTTGGAGACAGGAAGACCTGAATTCAAATTTGCCCTTAGATATTTTCTAGTTGTATGACCCTGGGCAAGTCTTTCTTCATCTTTAAAAATGGAGCAGCTAAGTGCTACCATGGATAGAGTACTCGTTCTGGAGTCAGGAAGACTCATGTTCCTGAGTTCAAATATGGCCTCAAACACTTACTAGCTGTGTGATCATGGGCAAGTCACATAACCCTGTCTGCCTAAGTTTCCTCATCTGTAAAATGACCTAAAGAAGGAAATGACAAACCATGCCAGTATCCTTGCCAAGGAAAACTCCAAACAGGGTTACAGAGACTCGGACACAACAGAAACAAATGAAAAGCAACAAAAATAGGGAGAATAATAGTACCTACCTCCTAGGGTTGTTGTGAAGGTAAAATGCCATGATGTTTGTAAATCATTTTGCAAAGCTTAACGTTCTGTAAAATGCTATTATCTATGTAGTTCCCATTAATTCTCCAATTCTTCAGCCTGGGATTTGTTCTTTTATGGGCAAGAAT
Organism: Vombatus ursinus; assembly: GCF_900497805.2. NCBI lineage: Eukaryota > Metazoa > Chordata > Mammalia > Diprotodontia > Vombatidae > Vombatus > Vombatus ursinus. The sequence continues at coordinate 4,243,014 of NW_020949997.1, forward strand.
TATACCCTCAAATATCTTAAAACATTAGACTGGATAAAGCATTTTTAAAGTAGCAAAAGGACCCTGAGAGTGAAATGAAAAATCAAAATACTATCTCTAATTTTATAATTTTATAAATTCTGCAGTCTTTCATCTACCTATTCCCCAAACATCTAAACAGTGGTTCGTATTATTTGAAGTGGAAGCCAATCTAGTCATCTAACTTTTTTAAAATCTCTATTTATTATTTAATCTAGGGTAGAAACTCCTTCCTACTAATGCCTGAATGTGTGTCCGAGACAAGATATTAACCCAGATCTTCTTGACTCTAAGACCAGCCCTTTATTTACTACATCATGTTGCCTTTCCTGATCCAACTAAATAAAAGTGAATATACAACTGCATATGCAACCACCTTCCCACCCTAAAAGTTTCTCTGTCCTTATGATTTCTACTTCATATTTCTTCCCTCTATGTTGTCTTTGGCTTACCCTTCTCACCATGGTACAAAAATAGAGGGATCTTCACAACAGAACTGGTTTGCCTCTCCCTAAGTATCTTCAAGGCCACATCACACACTCTCAAGACAGGCCAGTGGAAACTTTGAGCAATACTCTTATGTCTTCATACCATTTGATGTGACGAGGGCTTACTCTGATACTGGATTGGATGGATCTATAATCTCATCGCATATGGATAATCGTTCCGTTGGTGCAGATTACATCCTATCCATGACTTACTGTTCTATATTTTTCTTCTCTATGCCTTTCCTTAAATACTCCAAAAAGGAGTCACTCCATAAACTTTAGACCTTCCTCATTCTTTAGATCTTTTAATGTTTCATGGGGTACCAGTAAAGTACTTTACTGACCATCTGTTACCTCTTTTTCTCAGGATGTGACTAGTTCACCCCTTTCTTTGTCATTCATGCCTCAATTGATTTGTATATCCTTTCTTGTGTGTCTGCCATTGATGCTAAGATCTATAGTTTATTTATACCCTTTATTTATATTTATTTTGTATATATTATATATTTTTTATATTTATTTATATCATTATGCATTTTTCCACTGTCCTTCAGGTCCCTGGAATTTTGAACCTTCTTAGATCTTAGCGTTCCATGTTTCACAGCTATCTAGCAACCCTAGGAGAATATTAATGTGAAAAAGATGGGCCTTTGTGGCACAGAGTGCCTTGGATTTATTGAAAGAACTGTGTAATTTCCTGAATGTTATCTAACCTGATCTTCTGCTATTCAATTCTAGGCCCAGTTTGTTGTCCTCTAACTGCATTTCATAACCTAGGCAATATTAATCCAATCAATTCACAGGATGATAGATTTAGAGCTGAAAGGGGCCTCAGAAATGATCAAATCCAGCCCCTTTATTTTATAGCTGAGAAAACTGAAGCCCAAAGGTTGTGATTTGTCCAGAGTCATGCAGATATTAGCTGCCTGAGGTGAGGTTAGAACCCCAGATCTTTTCTGATTCCAGGTCTAACAGTCTATCCACCATACTGGGTTGCCTCTCCAATTAACAGGAATTTATTCAAGGGGCAGTTAGGTGGTGCAGTGGATAGAGCTCCAGCCTTGGAGTCCGGAGGACCTGAGTTCAAATGTGACCTCAGACACTTGACACTTACTAGCTGTGTTACCCTGGGCAAGTTACTTAACCCCAACTGCCTCACCAAAAAAAAAAAAAATTAATAAGGGGGCAACTAGGTGGCACAGTGGATAGAGCACTGGCCCTGGAGTCAGGAGGATCTGAGTACAAATTCAGCCTCAGATACTTAACACTTACTAGCTGTGTGACCCTGGGCAAGTGCCAAGCACTGCCCTAAGCACTGAGCTTACACACACACACACACAAAAAAGCAAAATTGCTTCTGCTCTCAAGGAATTTATATCCTAATGGGGGGAAGCCAAGTATATAAATAGGTATATGTGAGAGATGTACAGAGAAGATAGAAATGTTAGCTGCTGAGGGACCTGGGAAAGGCCTCTCATAAGATTTAGCATTTGAAATGAGTCTTAGAAGAAGCCAGAGATTTTAAGAGGCCTAGGTGAGGACGGAGACATTCTACGCTTAAGAGGCAACCAGTACAAAGGAACAGTCAAGAAATAGGGCACCTTGGGCAAGGAACAGCAAATAGGCCAAGATGACTAGAACTTAGTGTGGTCAGAGAGAAGAAAGTATGGCCCCCTTCTCAGAACAATGTTTGAAGTGCATAAAATAAAATACGTCGGGTTACAAAGGAAGCCAATTATATTGAAATGCTGTTGTCAAAATATTTCTTTAAAAAAGCAAATTTACAGATCCCAGGTTAAGAACCCCTGATCTAGATCTTCTTTTGCTACTGTCCTGCTATGTGGCACTTCTTTTAGCAATAGATTTCAATATCTCAGCATCCATAAGAGCTGTTTTTATGAACATTTCTGATCTAAGTAACTATAGATTTCTGTTTAATCGTAACATCACCATTTAGTACAACTTCTTAATTTTATAGATACAGACACTGAGATCCAAAGAATTTTAATTCTTTATCTAAGCTCATGCAGGTAGTAAGTAGCAGATCTGAGATTCAAATGTAGCTTCTCTGGCTCCAAATACAGCCTTCTGTCTATCATAACTATATATCAATTTATCAATCAATCAAGTGTTTATCTAGTGTCTGTTGTGTATGTGTCTAGTACTTTGCTAGGCACTCTGGGGTACAAGAGAAGACAAAGTGATGGCTATAGTTGAAAAGAGTGTTTCACCAAGAATGAAGAGGCCTGGGTCCTTGTTCTGGTTCTGCCAGAAACAGCAGTGTCATAATGAGCAAATTCCTTGACCTGGGTCTAAATCAATCAAGAATAATGTTTCATGTTTGTATAGAGTTTAGTAGTTTACAAAATGCCATCCCATACATAATTTCACTTGATCCCCTCCCCACAAAAAAAAAAACCCTATAAGGTACATAGGAGAGGTAGTTATCAGGTTAGGAAACTGAGACTCTAAGACATCAAGTGACTTCCCCAAGTTACATAGATAGTAATGATAGCTTGCCTTACAACTCATAAAATGCTTTCCTCACAACACTCTTATTTGGTGAATGTTTAATTATCCCCAGTTTACAAATGAGGAAACTGAAGTTCAAAAGGTTATACAACTAGGAAGTGGCAAAACCAGAACTCAAATTGAGGGGTAGTGATACCTTATTTCAATGTTCTTTAAATCATACCATGCTAGTCTCTCTGGTTATAGAGCCAGGACTCAAACTGACGGACTCTTGTCTCCCACGTCCAATGCTCCTTGCAGTCCCTAATTTCTATGAGGACATGGTTTCTACCCACAGAGCTAGCAGCCTGGTTACATAGATGAACGTGAACATATAAGCCAGTGAGCAAAAAATTCTATGGAATAACATATGTTGTTACAATAAATTGCTGCATTGAATCATATAGTTAGGCAAAGTCAATCAGTCAGTAAGCATTTACTAAGTTCCTATATGCCAGGCACTATGCTAAGCACTTGGGATACAAAGACAAGAGACGGTCCCTGCTCTCAAGATATTCACAGTCAAATGTGAAAATATGTATAATATGAATGTATATGTATAGCCTATATCAGATTGCATGACGTCTTGGGGAGAGGGGAAGGGAGAGAGGAGGAGAAAATTTAGAACTCAAAATCTTATGAAAGTGAATGTTGAAAACTAAAAATAAATATGTATTATATATATATATATATATATATATATATTTTAAAAGATGTTCACAGTCTAATGGAAAAGTTCAAGGCAATGCAGGCATACCTCATTTTATTGCGTGCACTTCACAGATATTGCCTTTTTTGTTTTGTTTTGTTTTGTTTTTTACAAATAGAAGGTTTGTGGCAACCCTGTATTGAGCAAGTCTGTTGGCGCCATTTTCCAATAGCGTGTGCTCACATAGTATCTCTGTGTCACACTTTGGTAATTCCCTCAATATTTCAAACTTTTCATTATTATGTCTATTGTGGTGATCAGTGATCAGTGATCTTTGATGTTACTATTGTAATTGTTTTTGGGGGCAACAAACCATGTCCATATAAAACGGTGAACTTAATTGATAAATGTGATGTGTGTGTGTGTGTGTGTGTGTGTGTGTGTGTGTTCTGATTGCTTCATCAGCCATTGGTTCCCTGTGTCTCCCCCTTTCCTCAGGTCTCCCTATTTCCTAAGACACAACAATATTGAAATTAAACCAATTGATAACCCAACAATGGCCTCTAAATGTTCATGTGAAAGGAAGAGTCAATTGATGAAGCAAACTTCATTGTCTTATTTTAAGAAATTGCCACAGCCACCCCAGCCTTCAACAACTACTGCCCTGATCAGTCAGCAACCATCACCACTGAGGCAAGACCCTCCACCAGCAAAAAGATTATGACTCATTTAAGGCTGAGATGATGATTAGCATTTTTAGCAATAAAGTATTTTTAAATTAAGTAAATTTAAATTAAATTAAAATAATTTTAAATTTTTAAATTTTAAACTAAAGTATTTTTAAAATAAATTTTTAAATTTAAATTTAAATTTTTAAATATTTAAATTAATTTTTTTTAGATATAGTACTACTACACACTTAATAGACTACAATATAGTGTAACCATAACTTATATATGTACTAGGAAGCCAAAAAATTCATGTGACTTGCTTTATTGTGATATTCACTTTATCTCTGTGGTCTGAAACTGAACCCACACTATCTCCAAGGTATGCTTCTATAGAATAAGGTGTATGAGTAATGTCAAAAGAAATTAGAGAAAAAATTCAAAGGGAACTGTCATGAAGGAAGGCTCCAAAGAGGAGAAGAGATTTGTTTTTTCCCTAGTAATTCAACAGTTCATTTAATACTTCAATATACTTTACTGGACCTATGAGCTCATAAGTTCAGACATTGCTTCCACCAGTACAGAACATAACTCAACTGTGCCTTCTCATCCTGTGTAATTCTTGTTGCTATTCTCCTATAATTATTCCAAATCTACCCAATTTGCTGCAGACCTTCCTCCAGGTCTGGTTACCAGTACAGCACTCAGGCTGTCCATTTGCCATTCCTTGCTCTTACTACAGGGTTGGCTAATTTCACACTCCTTACAGAACTTGGTGTGTGCATAAGTCATCTTTGGAAATTGTTGTGGCCGTCTTGCATCACCATGAGTCTCTCCTTTGCCCACTGGGTCATTTGCAGCTTTGAGTCTTCAAAAAGTATAGTCTTCCAAGATTTGTAACCATATCATATTACTGCAATAACATTTGAGTTTAAAAAGTTGTTCGGTTTTTTTTTTTTGTTTTGTTTTGTTTTTTGTCCTTGGGAACAGTTTGGAATTACTATTCAGCATCCCAAATTCAACCATGTTTGCTCTCTTCCCCAATTTAATTTTGGGCCCAAGTCACTTACCTAGAGTTATGTGTCCCAAATGTATGTGCTGATGAATTAACTCAATGGAGTGACCATCCATCATATGTCATCAACTGGACAACAAACATTCTTCACTTGTTTTTTTTTTCTTTTATTGTTAGTTCAATATCCTGTGAGTAATCATGGATCTCGTTGAATCCCTGTAATATGGCTTGATTCAATCAACACAATATTATCCATAAGCAGCAACATCTATAAGACCTCATCATTTCTAGCAGGACTTCTTAATGTGGGGTCCATGGATGAAATCTATGGATAGATTTTAGGGAGTCTATGAACTTAGATGGGAAAAAATATCTTAATCTTTACTAACCTCTAAATGAAACAATTCCTGTCTTCAAAGAATTTATATTCTATCAGGGAAGGTGACATGTACACACATAATTATGTACAAAACAAATAGAAGGTAATTTTTGCGTGGAAGCACTAACAAATTGAGAGTTGGGGCAGCTAGGTGGCACAGTGGATAGAGCATTGAGCCTGGAGTCAGGAAGACTCATCTTCCTGAGTTCAAATATAGCCTCAAACACTTATTAGCTGTGTGACCCTGGGCAAGTCACTTAAACCTGTTTGCCTCAGTTTCCTCATCTGTAAAATGAACTGGAGATGGAAATAGCAAACCACTCCAATATCTTTGCCAAGAAAACCCCAAATGGGGTCATGAAGAGTCAGACATGACTGAAAAACAACTGAACAACAACTGGCAATTGGTAGGCGTAGGCATAGCTTCAAATGGCAGATGACATTTAAACTGAATTTTGAAGGAAACTCGGGAGTTTGAGAGGGAGAAGTGAGAGGAAAGGCATTCCAGGCCAGGGCAAATGCATGGAGATGGCTATCACATGTGAGAAACAGCAAGGCTACTGAGGCTGTATCATTGAGGACCTAACGTGGAACAATAGCCAATAAACCTAGAAAGGCAGGTTGGAGCCCCATTACCTCCAGGATCAAATGCCAACCCCTCTGTTTAGCACTGAAAGCCTTTCACAGTATGACTCTAGCCTACTTTTCCAGCCTTACTATATATTATTTCCTTTCCTTCACACACTCTACCCTCCAGCCAAACTAACCTGTCGGTCCTCACACAGGACATTGCATCTCCTGTGTCCATGACTTTACCCAGGCTGTTAGGCATGCACTCCCTCCCGATCTCCACCTACTTCAAAATTCAACTCACAAGTTACCTTATGCATGAGGCCTTTCCCAATCTCCCTGGCTTCTAGTGTTCTTTCCACCAGAAATTCTTTTGTATTTATTTTATTTATGCCTTATCTAAACATACATGTGTAAATATCCTCTCCCCCAAAGAATGTGAGTGCTTTGTGCTCAGAGCTGGTTAATTGTTTTGTTTTTGTATCCCCTGTGCCTTGTACAGTGCCTGGTACATAATAGGTACTTAATAAATGCTTGTTGATTGATTAATTAATTGGTACAAAGTCAAATGTGGTATCTTTTGGTAATCAGCAAACAATAAATATAGTAGGATTTTGCAATTTCTATATCTTTCATGATTATATAGATACCATCTCCTATAGAAAATCATTATGAAAGTATGACTATTTCCTTTTCTTATTTTCACCAATAATATCCTTGATAATTCTCATAAAGATTTTATAAAGAGAAAGTAGGCCTATGAATCAGTATAGTCAATGATTTCTAGATGGCATTTTGGGGAATAGTAACATCTTCTGTGGCTTGTTGTTGGTTTGTTTTTTTTCATTGTCTTGGTATCTTTACCTCCCTGAGATAAGACTGCTTAGCACATACTTTCTGAGTGCTAGGTGCTTAATAAGCACTTGTTGCATTTAATGGAATGGAATTGAATTAAAGATTATGTTGCTTTCAAGAGAGAAACAGATTTCCTCTGTGTATATTTGGGCTGATTTGGCTGTTCCTCTCAGCTTCATCATCTTAAATGCTGTTTCTACTTCCTTGCATCGCATTTTGAGGCCTGACATATCAGGGTTCAAATATAGTAATTCCACTGTGTTTAATGTTTAATATTTCCTCATAGAATCTACCATGTTTGGTGTTTAGGGTTTCTTCATAGACACCTTAACAAATCTGTTCCATTTTCCATCTATTTGTAATCTTACTGCCAGTTTCATTTTCGTGAATACTCTTGGGTGACTCCCTTGGGTCTCACTAGCTTTTTGTTGACTTGGTTTTGCTTCCACTATTTTTGAATGTTTTATGAGGCAATATCACACACAATATTCTGCCATCTTCCTCCATGGTGTTTTACAGATGAGTTTGTATTCTAAATCTGTGTTGCTTTTGGTTGCATCTTTCTGCTTGGTAAGGAAATCAGCTGTTTGTTGGCTAAAGCACTTTCTTCTGAAGGTCTGCTCCTTGTAGTAATGTTTTTTTTTTTTACATCAGTTAATTAGCCAACCAATCAATCAATAATAAGTAAGCATTTACTAAGTGCCTAGTATGGAAGCTTTGCTAAGTTAAACTTTTATGGAAATAGTGATGATTGGGGAGGGTCAATATTTTTCCTTCTCTGCTCATCCCTGCCTCATTCTTTTGGTATTGACAGCTCTTTTCAATAAAAAAGGTTGAAACTGTTTACTCTCTGAAGTAAAATATTTAAGATACCAAAAAATTACAGTCAGTAATCTAACATTAATTAGTCTCTAGTAAAATAAGAAGTGATCATCTTACATAACTAAACACTTAGTTATAGTCCTAAATGTATAAATGTATAGGCCTAAATGTATAAATGTTTAAACTAAAAATTTCATGTTAATGCCTGTATACTCAACATAGTCAAGCTCTTCTAAATATCAACTTCATACTGACTTTCCTTTGGTGAAGGCTGATAAACCACAGGTAGACAGTCGTCTAGCTGGATGTGAAGCAGATGCATTGATTAACTGAGTCATCTATGCTCGTAAGGACTGCTTTGTTAAAAAACACAAATAAATCATCTTATAAACAGCTTTCATAGAACCTACTGTATTTGGCTATAGGATTTAACTTTTAAAGTAACCTCACCAATGACTAATGGGAAGCTTATGTTTTGTAGGCAGAGATCTAATTTTAGATATTTGCCTTCCTCAACCCCTCCCCCCCGCTGGCTTCTGGAGTCAGGTTGCAGACCCAACTCAGAAGTTGCTCCGGAGTGTTTGTTTGCCCTGTGAGTGCCAAAGGAGAGGAGAGGCAAGCTGAGTTTCATTTTGTTCTACCGTTACCCTTGCCCCTTTACCTACAAAAATCCTATTATTCATGAGGCCAAAAGAAAAAAAAACAACTTAAGTTCCAAACTCTCGAAAAGTCCAGAAACAAGTAGGAGGAGAGGTTGGTGGGGTTGGCCTGCCTCCTCTTCCCTCAAAACTTCTTGCTTCACTGCTGAGAGGCTAGGGAGGAGGGGCTGGGCTCCATTTCATCTCCAGGTCAAACCGGCTTGGAATGTGGTTTCTCTTCTCTTTTGCCTCCCTGTTAGAATCCTTCTCTCTCTTCCCCCACGACCCAATACTCCCCTTCCCCACCCCTCCCCTGCTCCTGTCTCCCTTTTCTTCTTCTGCCTCTTGAATCACTTTTTTTCACACTTTTTCTTTTTGAAGTATTGAGTTCTTTCTAATCTTCCCTTAATGCCTAATATTTCCCTCCACTGCCTCAAGCCGTGCTCTGAACACTGTATTTTTTTTTTTTTAAATGCTGACTGATTGGAATTTTGGTAATTTTAATTTAGCTCATCTTGAAATGGGGAGGGCTTTTTAAAAAGTGGAGGAGAGGTGGTGTTTTCCGGCAGCTAGAGTCTATAAATTTCAGGGGAAGGGAGGGGAGGAAGGAAAGAATTAGCAAAGGTCTCATGGCGCTGCAAGAACAAAGAGGCTATATGATCTTTGGAACTGCCCCCTACTTGTCAATGGACCCATTCAAAACCTGCAGCCTATTGTCTTTACTGTAAATACTCCCACACACAGGCCAGCCTCTGTCAGTGTTTGTTCAGTACCCACAGGCTAGCAGGGACTTTGCCACAGGGCTTTGGCAGGAAGAGGAGGGTTGGGATGAGAGGCTAGAAAAGAAAATATACTATCCCTACCAAGTAAGATAGGATCTATGCTGTAGAACTAATGATACAAATATATACCTGTATGGTAACAATGGGCCAGTCAATTAGGCAATTATGGCAGTAAAGATGTTCTCTCTCTCTCTCTCTCTCTCTCTCTCTCTTTCTCTCCTTTTCTCTTTTGGCGTGGAACCGCACTACTTAACCTGGTCCGTGCATAGATTTCTAAGAGTCTATGAACTTGGATGAGAAAAAAAAATTACATCTTTATTTTCACTAATATCTAACTGAACTTTACATTTTTTTTCAATTTTGAATGTAGTTAATAAAACACTATTCTGAGAATGGACCCATGAGCTTCACTTGACTGCCAGAAGTTGTCCATGACCCCAAAAAAGGTTAAGAACACCCAGTCTACAAAGACTTCATGTTGGAGGTGACCATGACACTTCGTTCTGAAGAAGGGAAGGGCTTTGGGGAAATGGAAAGGCTGTTCCAGGTTAATGCGAGCTTAGGTCAAGGGCTCAGACCCAAGATGGGGCTAGGGACTGACATTGTCCTTGCTTTTTTCAGGTGAGCTGGCACTGGAGGAATTTGGCTGAATTGGATCAGCTGTGGATGCCCAAGTGTTTGCGTTTTAACTGGTGCATCAATTTCTCTCCAAGCCCGTTTGAGCAGGGAGTGTGGAAGAAGCACTATATTGAGATGGTGAAAGAACTTCACATTACTAAGCCCAAGGTAGATATGAAGAAAAAGCAACAAGCATAAAACTTCATATATCATTAAAGAGAGCTGGAACTAAAAATGTGATAGAATCAGACTGAAAGTTGTTGATTTTCAGTATTTTAGTGATAAAACTCAGTGGTTTATAGCTTCTGATCAGTTAGAGCTATTCATCACTATTCAGCCACCTGTTAATTCTCAGTAATCAAGACTCTCATAGACCCCACACAGCACAGCACTATGCACTTATTCCAGCAACAAGATTCTTTGGTACTGGGGCAGCTAGGTGGCGCAGTGGATAGAGAACCGGCCCTGGATTCAGGAGGACCTGAGTTCAAATCTGCCCTCAGACACTTCACACTTACTAGCTGTGTGACCTTGGGCAAGTCACTTAACCCTAACTGCCTCATCAAAAAGCAAAAAAAAAAAAAAAAGATTCTTTGGTACTTAGAACTAAAACCAACTGGGCACCAGGCAGTTCTATCATTGGAACTGTGGATAATTTATAAGGGGGTTCCTAGTGTGAGAACTCCCTCCATCAAGGCAGATTGCAACTATGACTAAACCAGGGGTGGGGAACCTCTGATCTCAAGGCTACCTATGGCTTCTAGGTCCTTTTGACTGAGTCCAAGTCCAAGAATATATATATATATACACACACACACACACACACACATATATATGTATACACACATATATGTATATATATATATACATATATATATTTTATTAATGGGATTTGTTCTGTAAAGTTTGGATTCAGGCTGTACTTGAGAATCTAGAAAGCCAATGTGGCCTCAAGGCCCCAGGTTCCTCACCCCTGGCTAAACCACGATTAGATATAGATAGGTTAAGTGAATTGTTCAGAGTTCTACAACTAAGTATCAGAAGCAAAATTTGAACTCTTGTGTTTTTTTGTTTTTTGTTTTTTGCTTTTAAGACAGTACTCTTAACTAGGACTCAGTACTGCCTCTACTAATAAAAGAGAAATGATCAGAAGTCAACTGCACTTATGCTGACACAGAGGATAGAGTGCCAGGCCTGGAGTCAGGAACACTCATCTTCCTGAGTTCAAATCTGGTCTCAGACACTTACTAGCTGTGTGACCCTGGGCAAGTCACTAAACCCTGCTTGCCTCAGTTCCTCTTCTGTAAAGTGAGCTGGAGAAGGAAAAGGCAAACCACTCCAGTATCTTTAAGAAAACCTCAAATGGGGTCACAGAAAGTCAGATATGACTGAAATGACTCAACAACAAAAATCAGAGCTTTTGATAGTTCTACCTACGTGGACTTGATCTTTTAACATTGTACTATTTGTGAAGAAAAGATTTGCTGAACACATTTGTAATATAAGAAAGGAGAGAAGACTTTATTTATCATATTCATCAATTCAATTAACATTAACTGTGCTAGGTTCTGCTGCTGTATTCATATCAGTATTTTTATGTAAACACATACTTTTAATCACAAATGTTTAATCATTTCATTAGAACAGCGAGAAGAATTATATTGTGAATAGCTGGAATTACTCTGTGTTCTTGAAAGTCCTACGGTATCATTTCTCTAAGAACTCTTCTATTATCTAACTTTCACTAATTCAGGAAGGAAATAGGCATTTTTTTAAGCACCAGGGTGCCATGTGCCAGGCACTATGCTAAATGCTTCACAAATTTATCTAATTTGATCCTTACAACAACCCTGGGAGGTGGGTGCTGTTATTATCCTTATCTTACAGTTAAGAAAACTGAGGCACACTTTATCCTCTGTGTGTGTGCCCTCTGTGTGGGCAATGACTTGCCCAGAGTCACACAGCTAATGAGTATCTGAGATTGGATTTGAACTCAGGTCTTCCTGACTCCAGGCTTAGTGCTCTATCCACTGCACCAACTAGCTACTTCTATTCCTCAATTTTAGGAGATAAATGGTCCAGGAATAACTTTAGCCTAATCCTTCAGTAGCCTCCCAGTGTTTATCAGCTGGTCCCTTGGCTAACCCTAGGAAAACTCTAAGCATCTTCCCTGAGGATATTATCTATTTTTTGTTGTTGTTGAATCATTTCAGTCATGACCCCACTTAGATGCACACACACAGAAAGCTTTTCACAAAGTAGATATGTCCCTATTTGCTATATGCAAACCAAAGTTTTGAAAATCAGATAACATTTTCCAAGCCCAAGGGGAGCTTACTGGTTGGAGAAACCTTGGAGCCAATTATGAGAAAGTGGTCCCCCTTCCCCCCACCCCCAACTATTTGTTTTGTACATTCTGATTGCATCAGGTTCTTCTCAAAACAGGACACACCTATATTTATTACAATAACAAATACTTAATAGATTCTTAGGGCATTAAAGATGAACTGGGATTATACTGTGAGGAAAGTGTTTTGTAAAATTTTTAAATGCTATATGAATGTGATTTGTTATTGTTGTTCTTAACCCAAACTTCCTCTAAATAAGTAAGCATTGCCAAGATTCAAAGCCAGGTCTACTGACTGCAAATCTAATGCCTTTAACTCCAGACCACACTGCCTGATAATATTCAAATGAGAATTACTCTCCCAGATTCCTCAAAGCTGAGGTTAGTAGCAGGTTGGGACAGGATCGGGAGCAATTTTAGTTCAGACTAATAGACTCCCATCAGAGTCCACTGTAGGAGTCTTGAACATTTTATTTTACCACAAAGTCTTTCATTTTTACCACAAAGAGGAAGAGAGAAAGTCTTTCTATTATACACTGGAGGATATCAGAAACGCGCTACAAACTATCACAGAAACATCTCCATCAAATTACGGGGAATGTTTCTGGGGGTGGGCTGAAAAAGAACAAAAATGGTTGGAGGTTCTATTGCTGCTGACTATTGGTAACAACTGTTATCTAGTGAGATTAATGAAATGCTTTGATGTATCTGATCTTGGTGTGGGTGCTCTTTTCAAGGGTGTTCTAACAATCATCTTATTATTGAATTTTATTGAATATTAATTGAATATTAATATTGAATATTATTATTGAATTTCTATAGTACTTTTAAAATTGCAATCACTTTTTACATGGATCTCACTGAAACCTCACAACAGTCCTATAAGATAGGTACTAAGGGGTATTACTGTCCCTCTTTTTACAGATGAAGAAACTAAGGCGGGTAAGTGGTACAATAGATAAGAGTATTGGGTCTGGAGTCAGGAAGACTTGAGTTCAAATCCAGCCTCAGACACTTACTAGCTGGGTGACCCTGGGCAAGTCACTTAACCCTGTTTGCCTCAGTTTCCTCATCTGTAAAATGAGCTGGAGAAGGAAATGGCAAACTACTACAGTATCTTTGCCAAGAAAAATGGGGTCACCAAGAGTAAGACACGAAGGAAACAACTGAACAACAATGACAACAAAATGAAGATCATAATAATCATAATAACTACTTATCTCGAAGGTTGTTGTGAGGATCAAATGAGGTAATATCTGTAAAGCACTTAGTGCAGTGCCTAGCACACAGTAGTCTAGTCCTCATCCCTCAAGGCTCAAATGGGTTAAGTGACTTACTCTTGGTCACACGGCTATGGATGGACGTTTGAACAACTACACTTATATCAGAGGGGCAAATGGGTCCTTCTCTATCTAAAAGACCAGAAAATAGGGGGAAAAGACTATTGAAGCTTGGGTATTTTATCCTCAAAGTGCTTAATTTAGCCCTAGTAATCTATATGTGTTATGAAAATTAAGTTTAATTTAAATTAACCTAATTAATTTAATTTAATTAATATAAGTTAATTCTATATGTGTTATGCTGGAGGTCCTCAGTGTTGGGGAGTGGGTGAGTTTTCCTGAATAAGTTAACAAGCCATAGCAGTGACAGAATGTATATGGATATAATATTAATATTTTGGACGATAGATGGGTAATCATGTATCATTGTCATTTCTTCTCCTAGACTCCACCAAAATATGATTTTATGGCTACTGACGTTCAGGCAGAATCAGGTGACCCTACAGAAGTGAAGCAATCCCCTTCATCCGCCCTTCACTCCTCCTGCTTATTTAGGAAGAAGACTAACCGAGGGGAAAAGGACCTTCCACCATGGCGTTCTTCTGATAAACATCCCACTGACATCATTCGGTTCAATTACCTAGACAACTGTGACCCCACTGAGCAAGCCTGGCAGGTGTAAGAAGCTAGTATCCTTATCTCACATGCTCTTGGAAACAGTAGGTTGAAACTGAGAGATAGTATGGTGATGTGTGAGGCACTGGGGGAGATGAAAAATTATATAGTCCTTACCCTCAGAGAGGTAATAGTCTAATGTTGGAAGGTGGGAGTGGGGAATAAAGGCATGTACCTGTATGCAACAAAGTATGATTGTAGATACAGCTAAGCTGCCCAGAGGAGAGAGAGCCTGGCTTATAGTCAGGAAGACCTGAGTTCAAATTAGCCTCAGACACTTCCTAGCTGTGTGACTCTGGGCAAGTCATTTAACCTTGTCTGCTTCTGTTTCCTCATCTGTAAAATGGACTGGAGAAGGAAATGGCAAACCACTCCAGTGTCTTTGCCAAGAAAACCCCAAATGGAGTCACAAAGAGTGGGGCACAACTGAAACAACTGAACAACGTGATTGTAGAATGTGATAAGGCCAAAGAAAAGATCCAGGCAAACTGCTATCAGAAAATCTGAGGAAGGGGAGACACAGGTGTGTGCTGGAGCCTGCTCCTACCAGCCCCTGAGAACCCAATTGTTATATTTTCCATGTGAGCATTTACACCTTGGAAATCAGCAAAATGCTAGAGAGAGGCTTACTTACTGTTTTGTTGATTGTCTAGAATTAAGAAAGTGATGGAGAAAATGTTGATAATGCGCATTAAACCTAAAAGTGTGCGTGGGTACATTTCGCCACCGACTCCCAGAGTCAGTGTTAAACATATACCAGCACCCTCCTGGGGAGAAATCACTTCAGTGTAATGGGGCAGGGGTGGGGTGTGGGTCAAGGAAAGCTTTCAGGAAGAGTTATGCCTTAAAGGAACTGAAAAATTGTAACCCCTATGTGGAGGGAGTGTATTTTAGACAGGCGTAATAGCAACGTAAAAGAAGCAGAAAAAGATTAGGAAGCAGCTTGTGACCTAGTCGGGTTGGAACACAGAGTGTATATGGAGACTAGTGTGAAATAAGACTATTGACACCAGATTGCAGAAGACCTTAAATCCAATCTTGTGGTTAACTCCCGAGAATTTCATTTTTCTTCTACTTAGGCTTCTCAAATGATACAATATTTGTAAAGTGTTTAGCGCAGTGCCTGGCACTTAACTAACTCTTGAGATCAATTATTTTCTGGCCGGCCCACTCTTCCTTTAATTTACTTGTATTTTTATTGATTTAACATCTCTTCACAAATATTTGTTAACAATTGATTAATAATAAAACAAATAATTGATTAATTATAGATAGAAATGCAATAGTTAATGAAGGGATCCAAGGTGGGGGCAGCATAGTACAGGGGATAAAATACTGACTCTGGATTCAGAAGACCTGGGTCTGATTCCTGCCTCTGATATTTATTAATTGTAGAGGTCATTTAACCTCCCTGGGACTCAGTTTCCTTATCTGTAAAATGAACCGGTTATACCAGATAGCCTCTAGGATTCCTTCTAGTTCTAAATCTATGATCCTGTGATTCTGAGGACATTAGAGTTGAGGATCATGATACTTATTCTGGATCCAGGATTAAAGCCCATTCCAGAGCAGGCCTGGGGAAGAGGGCGAACCTCAGTCCATTCCATCTCTACTATTATAGGCAAGAATCTGGCTATATTCTCTGCCATGACACAAGAACCCTCTTTGGGATCCCTAAATACCTTATGAAGTAGTTAACCACAATCTAAACATTTGTATTTTCAGAGTTTTCAAAGCACTTCCTCATCTGTTATTCATTTTATCCTCATCCCTTTGAAGTGGGTGTCGCCATTTCCATTTTTCAGATGAGGAAACTGAAGCTCAGAGGTGAAGTGACTTAGCTAAACTCACAAAGCTAGTGAGTGGCAGAGCTAAGACTAGAATCCAGGTGCTCTGACTCCTCATATAGGATTCTTCCTGTCCACCACTACAGTTTGTCTTTTGTCTTTGTCTTTCTGTCCACTACAACAGCCTACCTTTTGACTAGGGGTATGAGGCCCAGATTAGTGTAGAGAAGAAAAGATGTGGTGAGAAGAATAATAGCATCATTTGAAGGCCTCTCACATAGAAGGAGGAATAGATGTGTCTTGCTTGAACCCAGAAAGCAGAACTTGAAGGAATTAATGGAAATTTTAGAGAGGTAAATTTGTATTTGATTGAAGGAAAAACTCAGTAAATCATAATTAATAGAGTAGGCAGATAGGCATGTCAGAAAAGGGGAAGTGAATGGGGGCAATAATACTTTTAGGTCTTGGGTCAATGGGAAGCCTTCAGGCTCCTTATTCTAAGGATACTGAAAAAACTTGCAGATATGATTGCTGAACCTACTCACTGTCAATGATCTTTAAAAGCTTGTAGAGAAAGGAATAGGAGCTGAAGAAGGGCAAACATAGTCTCAACTTTCAAAAAAGAGAAGAGTACAAACTATAGTGAGGAAGCTTAAATTCGATTTTTGGCAGAATTCTAGAATGGATTTATTAAGAATGTGGTTTATGAGCATTTAGAGAGAGGATCAATGATCACTAAAAGCCAGAATGGTTTCCATCCCAAACAGGAGATGGCAAACTTACTTCATTTTCTTTCTTTTCTTTTCTATTTTTAATGGGATTACTCAACTTGTAGATTAGGAGAGTGTAATGAATGCATAGATTTTTTTTAGATATTAGCAAAAAAATTTACTAAGGTCAAGGTCAACAAGCATTTATTAAACATTTCCTGTGTGCTAAGCACTGAGATAAGTGTTGGGGATACAAATGCAGGCAAAAAGATAAACAATCCCTGCCTTCAAGGAGCTTACATTCTTCTAATGGAGGAAGACAAATAAAAAGGAGTTGGAAAGGGAGGGGGGTAGGGCAAGGTATTCATGTAGGGGCATGGTTGCAAAGTCCTGAGAGTCAGAAGCAGAGTCAAGAGAGGAATAGCGTTACCCTGAGCCCTTTCACAAAATGGAGCTTCTAGAAGAAATTCATTAATGGGGGAAGAGGGCCACGGGGTGGAAGGATGTTCCAGGGAAAGATGGCAGCTGAAGCATGGTGGTGAGGTAGAAAGGCTGAAGAAATGTGGTCTAGAATAAATGATACTATAGTTGGGTAAATTCAGAACTGGTTGAATGGCTAGAACCAAAGGGTTGTTGTTAATGGCTTGATGTCGACTTGCAGGGAGGTCTTTGGCTGAGTAGTCAAGGGCTCTATCTTTAGCTCTGAACTGTTCAACATTTTTTCAGTGGCTTGGGTGAAGCCATGAAGGACGTGTTTGTCAGAACTGCAGATGACACAAAACAGAAAGAATAGCTAACATATGTGTTGATCCAAAAAGGTCTCAGCAAGTTAAAATGATGGACTAAGTCTAATAAAATGATATTTGATAGTGATAAATATAATTACACATAATTTCCCCCAAAAATCAACTTCATAAATATAAGATGGAGAAAGTGTAGCTGGATGGTAGTTCATTGAAAAAAGATCTGAGATTTTAGTGGACTGAAAACTCAATATGAGTCAATTGTGTTATATGGTAGCCAAAAAGTCTAATGCAATCTTAGGTGTAGTGTCCAGAATGAGAAAGATGCTATATTCTCAACTGATCAAAATATATTTGAAGTACTGTGTTTAGTTTTGGGTGTCACATTTTAGCAAGGGCATACACTGGCTGTAATATGTCTAGAGGAGGTTATCAGGATAGTGAGAGGCCTTGGAGGATTTTGGATAGCAGATTTATTGAAAGTACTGTGGAATCTAGAAAAGACTTGGTGAGAGGAGCGATAGCATTATTTGAAGGGCTCTTGAACCCAGAAGGCAGAACGAGGAGCAATGAATGGACGTTACGGGAAGACAAATTTGTATCTGATTTAAGGAAAAACCTCCTAATCTTCAGATCAGTCCATTAGAGCTGGAATGGGCTTCGTTGGGAACTTGGTGAGCTCTCCTTCTCTTGAGGTCT
Organism: Vombatus ursinus; assembly: GCF_900497805.2. Classification (NCBI taxonomy): domain Eukaryota; kingdom Metazoa; phylum Chordata; class Mammalia; order Diprotodontia; family Vombatidae; genus Vombatus; species Vombatus ursinus. Next base: position 4,261,268 of record NW_020949997.1, read on the forward strand.
TCAAGCAAAAGCTGGACGCCCACTTCACGGCAATGTTGTAGAGGAGACTATTTTTCAGATACAGTGTTGGACTAGATGGACCCTGAGGTCTCTTCTAATGCTGAGATTCTGAGATATCTCCCCCACAAAGCTGCCACTACCACCTACAGGCAGAGCCCAAGCAAAATCTGAAACTTGCCTTTGCCATCTTCATCTTCCCTTTCTCTCCAATTAGGATTTCTGCCCTTCCCAGGCACCTGTTCTGTGTCCCATTATGGAAGAGCTTTGGCCTTAGCGATTGTCCATCGATCCTCTGATGTCTTAGATGACCATTCATTAAGATGTAAACATTTTAATCATATAGATTTATAACTTCAGAATCATCCTGGAATCCTTGATATTTTCCTTTCCCTCATTCCTCATATCCAATCATTTGCCAAATCTTTACTTTTTTCTTTTCTTTTCTTTTTCTTTCTCTTTTTTTCTTTTTCTTTTTTGAAACTGGGTTTCCCTATTTCACCCAGTCTGGAAGTACAGTAGCCACTCTAACCCTACTGCTGATCTGAGCAGAAGCTTTGTTCCATTTCTGACCTGGACAGATTTTAGGCAGCCTGCTCTTGGGGGCTCATCCTGTAGATGCCAGATTTAGCGAGGACACCTGTCGGCTTTAGCCCTGCCGCAGCTCAGAACTCCAGAGCTTACACTATCCACCAGCCACAGCCTCTCCTCCCTTCTTCCCTCAAAGCAGAGATTCCAGGCACATGCCATCTGTGCAATACTCAGCCATCTGACGAGTCTTGTTGGCCTGACTTCCACGTCTCTTGTATCCATTCCCTTCTCTTTTCTCACACAGCCTATACGCCAGTTTCGGCCCTTATCACCTCTTCCTTGGATTATAGCTTTGTTGTCATTGGGTTATTCTGGTTGTGTCTGATTCTTCGTGACCCCGTTTGGGGTCCTCTTGGCAAAGATATAGGAGTGGTTTGCCATTTCCTTCTCCAGCTCATTTTACAGATAGGAAACTGAGGCAAACAGGGTTGACTTGCCCAGGGTCACACAGGTAGTGTCTGAGGCCAGATTTGAACTCATGAAGATGAGTCTTCCTGACTTCAGACTCAGCACTGGATGCACTATGGCGCCACCTAGCTGCCTTTGAATTATTGCAGTAGTCTGCTAATTGGTTACCCAGCTTCCAGTCTCTCCTTTCTCCACTCCATCTTTCAGGTAGCTGCCAAAGTAATTTTCCATAGATCTGATTCATGTTACTACTGTGCTTTAAAATAGTTAGTGGCTCCCTATTGCCTCTAAGATGAAATACCAACTCTCTTTTGGATTATTTAAAACCTTCTACAGTCAGGCTCCTTTCTGTATATATACTTTTTTCATATTCTTTCCTTTCATGAAGTCTCAGTTTCGGCCAAACTGCCCTCCTAGCTGTTCCCCAAACTCATCATGCCATCTCCAGTCTACAGGGCATTGCACAGGCTTTTTTCTATGTTTCATGCACTCCTGCCTCACCTTGATCTCTTAGGATTCCTAGCTTCCTTCAGGCCTCAGCTCTAGGTACCACTTCCTCCAGGAAGCCCTTCCTGATCTCCCAATAGTTAGTGTTCTCTCCCAGACATCACATTTCATATCTATCGCTAGTAGAATAGAAGCTCCTTGAATTTTTTGTTGTTGTTCTTTTTATCCTCATCCCCTAGCACAGATTTTGCACATAGTACGTGATTGATGTGTGTTAAATTGTATTGAATTTGTTGAATCCAGTGATGAATGTTCACATATCATTTATGAAAAACTGGCACTCACCTCTTCATTTTTAATTTTTGCTAGTACTTCTTTTCTCAATTTATAGAAAGAAGAAAGGAAACGAACAGGCCTCAGATTTCAGCCGACAATCACATAACAAGAAAAATAAATTTCAAGACAGATCCAAGCTGAGAAAAGCCCAATCACTGGCAAGTATTTCTGAATGTCAATGTTTTGTCTCACAAGTACTTCAGAATGCTAAACCTCTATCATCTTGTTGAGAAGTAGAACTGTTCAGTTTTTCTAATATCAAACTATTTTCTTAGCTATGATAGGCACATAGCACTTTGCGAACCTTAAAACTCTATATAAATGCTAGCTATTGTCATTATTCAAATATCTTTGTTTATTCTTATTAGAGTTTATGATTACTGTTATTACTGTTAACATTTTTGACATTTATTTGTATAGCATCCATATATATACCTGACCTTCACCACAGCTCTATGAGTGGGCAGGACAGGGATTAGTGACCTTAATAATTTCAACAACCTCCTAACTTCCCTCCTTTTTTCTAATTTGCCCTTTCTCAAATCCAGACTCCTGATAGCTGGCAAAATAAGAATCAGTATAGTGAATGGGATAAAGTGATGCTATAGAGTCAGGGTAACTTGGTTTCTAAACTGATATCTTAACACTCAACTAGCTACATGACCAATGAGAGAATTCCTTCGTGTATTACTTTTTACACATAAGGAAATGGAGACTCAGATTAAGTGATCTGATCAAAAGAACAAATTCTTTCCTTCTGCACAGATCCAACAGGTAAACTATTCCTCGTTCTCCTAATCTGCTTATGGTATCACCATTTATGTCTAAATTAATGTACTCATTTTGCCCATGGTAATAATGGTAAAACAAAACAAAACATAAAACCTATCTATATTATGCTTTATAATCACAAAACATTCTAAACACATTGTTATTATTTAGTTACTTTTAGTCGGGTCTGACTCTCAGTGACCCCCTTTTCTTTGGGGGCGGAGAGGTTTCTTGGCAAAGATACTGGAGTGGTTTGCCATTTCCTTCTCCAGCTCATTTTACAGATGAGGAAACTGAGGCAAACAGGGTTAAGTGACTTGCCTAAGGTCACACAGCTAGTAAGTATGTAGGGCTGGATTTGAACTCAGTTCATCTTGACTCCAGGCCTGGTGCTCTCCACTGTGCCTTTGATTTCCGTCACCTGGTCAGATAGGTAAGACAGATACAATTATACTCATTTTACTAGAAAACACTGAAACAGAAAAAAACTTAAATACTTTGCCCAAAGCTATATATTTCTTTTTTTCTTTTTTCTTTTTTTTTTTTTGCTAGGCAAAAGGGGTTAAGCGACTTGCCTAGGGTCACACAGCTAGTAAGTGTTATGTGTCTGAGGCCAAATTTGAACTCAGGTCCTCCTGAATCCAGGGCCAGTGCTCTATCCACTGCGCCACCTAGCTGCCCCTGCCCAAAGCTATATAGCTCATAAGTGGTAGAATTAGGATTCCACCTCAGGGGCACCTAGGTGGCAAAGTGGATAGAGCACTGGCCCTGAATTCAGGAGGACCTGAGTTTAAATCCAGCCTCAGACAAAACACTTGACACTTACTAGCTGTGTGACCCTGGGCGAGTCACTTAACCTCAATTGCCTTAAAACAAAATTAACTGGAGGATTTCCACCCCAGGTTTTAAATTCAATGTTCTCTCCACTGTTAACATGCTGCCCCTAAGTAAGAGAAGAGCATGGTCTTTCACCTACTTTGATAGATCTATAATTTCACCACTGTGAGTATTTACACCTCAGACTATCTGATTTTTGTCCAGATTTTCCCATAAATCCTCCGTAAAGGACCTCCTCAAAACACTGGAGAACTCTGAGGGTATCATCCTATGATTCAGACGTGTTCTATTGCTTCCCATTCTCACTATGTGACCTGCCCCTGATTGATTGATATTCTGGAGACGTGTACACACACACACAAACGCCCACACACACACACACACGCGCGCGCGCAAATGTAGAAACAACTAAATCATGAACATTTCTTTCACTAAGAAAAAAACATAATTAATTGCATTTCTAACAAATTCAATAATTACTGACATGGAAAGTGAACAAAGAGGTTCCCAATGTGATCGAGGGACCTTGTGAGTTCCTTTCAGCTTGTATAAGAGGTTCTCTGAATGCTTTGTATTCATAGGATCATAGAATTGGGCTGGAAAGCATTTTGGAGATTGTCTAGGTCAGTGATGTCAAACTCAGGTAGAAACTGGATCCTTGCCAGCTGCATGTTGATTTACAAAACCACTGGAGTGGTTATACATATTATATATGTTTTATATATTTTTTCATTAAACATTTCCCCATTACATTTTAATCTGGTTTGGGCCCACTTTGGGTATTTTGCAGGCCACATGCCTCCCTGATAAGTTTGATTCTAGTCCAAACCCTGTTCATTTTGTAGATAAGGAAATTGAGGCCCAAAGATGAAGGCAACAAGGGAAAGGAACAAGCATTTATTAAATGCCTACTATGTGCTATGCATTTTACAAATATTTCATTTGATCTCTCGCAGTTTCCACATCTGCAAAATAGGAAATCTGTAAAATGAAGCAGAGTAGTATAGTACACTGGACTTAGAGTCAGGAGAACCTGGGTTCAAATCCTGTCTCATATACTTATTAGCTGTGTGACCCTGGGCAAGTCATTTAAACTCTGGCCCTTACTTGACTGAGTCTGTAAAATGAGAAGGTTGGACTGATGACCTCCAATGGCTCTTTTAGTCTAAAACTATGAAAGTAATTGTTACAAACCTTCAAAATAGCTATAGCACTTTAAAAACTGTTCTACTTAAAAATTTCTTTTCCAAGCAAACTTTACATTCCCATAGAATCTAAAGGATTTGTACTACACTTACAAAGCCCTGTTGGAATTCATTTAAAGCCTTGAGATCAGTTTACCTGCCATTGGCCTGAGGTGATCAACCCTACCAGTATTCAAAACTGTCAGTTTTGCTTTGTCTTTGTTTCTTGACAGAATTTGCTGCCTGAGAGAGTGAAACTAGTTTGCTCTATTATACCCAAATATAGTACAGAACAACAAAACACAACGTCCTACAGAAAGCCTTCCCCAACCCCTCTTAACTGTAATGCTTTCCTTCTTTTAATTATTTCCTATTTATCCTTTATGTACCTTGCTTTGTAAATATTATTTGCATGTTGTCTCCTCTGTTAGATTGTAAGCTCTTCGAGGGCAGGCACTGTCTTTTGCCACTTTTTGTATTTGCAGTGCTTAGCACAATGCCTGGCACATAGTAGGTGCTTAATAAATGTTTATTGAATGAATGAGCCTAGGGTGAGATCTTTAGAAATTTCACATAACACTGTCCTAACAATGTCATTTTGCAATCAAGTTGAGAGATGCAGCATTGGGGGACAGTTGACTGAAAGCTAGCTGACTCTGACACAAGTTGACCTTATAACCCTGGACAAGTCTCTTCAACCTCTAGAGGCCTTGGGCAATTCTCTAAGACTACAGATCACAGAGCAGTTGATAATCTGCATTACTCACCAAGAATTCCCTACAATAGTCAATTCACAGGTCCAGAGAGAAAAAAATTATAATCAGACATCATCATAAATCAATTGTTTAATAATTCCACTAACCATTCCTTCTGATTTCCCCATCCAAAACACTCCTCTCTTGGCCACCACTCCCCACATATTTTGTTGTTTCCTATTACAATTACAATTGAAATACGATGCAGTGATGTCTGGCTCACTGGTCTTTGTATCTCCTGCACTTAACCCAGTGCCTGGCACCAAGTAAGTGCCTACTGTGTCTTTATTCATTCATGATAAGGTTGTTTGGTTACTGCCTGTTGTAATGTTTTATCTAAATTTACAAAGACCGCTTAACAAGCTAGGGCATGCCTGTACATTGAAATTTCCCTAGATTCTCTTCAGCACCATCTGTTACCTCTTTTTTTTTTTCTAAGTCCTATTTTCAAATAAACAACATCCACAAGATAAGGCAGTTGTGGGGTAAGTTTTCATTGATATTTTGTTTTTAAATCATCTTGATTTCTAAATATCTCTATCCTCCCACCTATATCCAGTGAACCATCCCTTGTAATAAAAATTTTTTTAAAGAAAGAAAAGGAGAGAAAATAAATAAAACAAAATTAACCAAGTCTGACAGTATATGCAGTATTTCAGACCCATAGTCCCCCCCTACCACCAACTGCAAAGAAGAGAGAGAGGTGTATTTTTTCTTCTCGTCTTTGGGGATATACTTGGTTATAAGAGTTATGCAGCAATTGTTCAGAGTGGGGTTTCTTGTTCTTCCCATTTATGCTGTCATAGTCATTGGGTATAGTATATTCCTTCTTCTGTTTATTTCACCTGGTATCAGTTCATAGAAATCATCCCATGCTTCTCTGACTTCTCCGTATTCCTTATTTCTTATGGTATAATATTAGTACATTACATTCATGTATCATGATTTTTTTTAACTACTCCCCAATTAGAATGTAAGCTCCTTGAGGGTAGGGACTGTCTTTTGCCTCTTTTTTTATCTTCAGTGCCTCTACCTGATATATAGTAGGTGCTTAATAAATATTTATTAGTTGAATATCTCCTCCTCTTCCTTTTCTCTTTGCCTTTTCATTTGTCTCCTCCTCTTCCCTCTTTGTCTCTGCTGCCCTTTCTCTTTATCTTCCCCCTTTTCTTCCCCTTCCCCCTTCACCCTTTTCTTTCTCTTTAACTTTTCCCCTATGTAATTTCTACTTTTAAAAATGCTTGTACTGATACTGCTATGTAACACAAACTACCTAATCTGTCTCCCTGCTTCATATGCATTGCCTTCAGCCTCTACAGCCTTGTTATTCAGTGACTAATAATGGGGTTATCTATTTTATTATAGATAAACCTCCAGACAAAAAAAGGGTTGTTGCAGTAAGTAAACTTTGTCCTCTGCTCCATGCCATGTGAATGTTACTACTTACAGAATGCAGTTCAACATTTGTTATTGTTGATATCATTTAACTTTCCATACTGTGTCCTGGGACACAGGCTAAGAACCCCAGAGGCACAATGATCTCCCACTGAGCCCCACTACTTAAATTCTTGCTTCTCCTTTCTCTCCAGGAGAGCTCCTTGTACCTGCTATATCATGTTCCATTTTTGTTTGATCTTACCCCACAAAATAAATCACCCTGACATTCAAGCTTGAGCAGATAGTCCTGTTTCTGTTTAGACTAATATTTTGACAGTTACTGAGTGACTATATCTTTTCATTTAATGGCTAAACACTGAATATTGGATGTAAATTGTGCCTTTGGATATATGCATTTCTTCTTGTCATCACAGTGGAAATGTTTCACATGCCTTTGAAAGGAATAATTGGAAGAAGAGCGAGGACCAGATCTTCTTTGTATTTCACAGAGCCCCTTTTCATATAGTTGGCATTCAGTAAATATTTGTAAAATCAATGAGTCTAGACAAATCTGAGCCTGAATGAAAAGAAGTATCTCTAGAAAATCACAAGAAAATCACTTGGAATTGAGAAAGCAGTGAGGTAGAATGGTGGAACTTCTCTGACTCTCAGTTTCCTCATCTTTAAAATGGGAATGAGAAGATTTGTCCTATCTTTCTCACAAACTTGTAAGGAAAGTACTTAATGAACTATATAAGCGCTATTTTTGCCTGCTGGGTTTAGGAACCACCCCAGATTTTTGAGCTTTCATTTAGGGACAAGACCTATTTTTGTTGAACAATTCAAAAATGCCCACCTCAATGGACTGACATGATTATTTCTGCTTTTTCTTTTTTATACTACATCTCTCTGGTGTTGTGTTTTCGATTAAAAGGTCCCGGATCAAAGGGTTCATATCTTGTACTTTGTACTGCACTTGGCCCCACTTTTATGCCAGCATTTAATGTTTATTGTTGTTAGTATTATATCATTAAATATGTAATATTATTTTATTGTTTTATTGTGTTTTGGTCACCAATGCTATTGGCTATTTTCTTAAAATAAGTACTTTAGTACTTCTATGGTGGCCCCAAATTATTAGTACCAAGAATAATCCAGATTGGTTAGGTTTCATTTTTTGGGTTTTTTTACATTCTAGGTATTTTGAATTGCCAAAATGATTGCTAACATCTTGTACTAGGTTTGCAGATCACTTACTCATCTACCAACTCATTCTTTCTACCAGATTTCAACCTTCCCTCTGCTCAATAATTCAACCACCGTGTCTATTACCTATTAAGTCATATATAATCATATGCTTCTACTCATCTATTTTGGAAAATGTATATATGTATTCATACATATATAGTTTGTGTGTATATGTAATTTTATCTTAGAGCAGTAATAATGATGATGATGAGAGTGTCAATTAAATAATGCCTACTGTGTGCCAGGTACTGCACTAGCATTTTACAAGTATTATCTCATTTGATCCCCGCAACAACCCTGGAAAGTAGGTGCTATTATTATTCCCATTTTACAGTTGAAGAAACTGAGGTGGGCAGGTGATTTGCCTGGGGTCACATAGCTAGTAAGCATCCAAGGTGGGATTTGGACCCAGGTCTTCCTTTGTTTCAGTGGGAAATAAAACAAATTTATATGAGTTAATCAATATTCATAGTTCTTTAGTTACCTCAGTCCTTTAGAGGTCCTGCTCTGAAACAACCACAACAGCCCACCATTCATTCATTTATTATGCACTTACTGTGTGCAAAGCATTGTGCTAGGTTGTGAAAAAGAGTAAAAGTTATTTAACACAGTCTGTAAATTCCAAGAACTCACAGTTTGGTAGGGTATGACAAAGGCAGATCATTATAATACAGAAAATTACATGATAAATGCATGTATGAAGTTTGAGTGAGACTAGGGAATTCTGAGTGAAGGTGAACTTTGAGTTAAGCTTGAAAGGATAACAGGAGAAGAGAGAAGTACATCTTGCATAGGGAGTGGTGTGAGCAAATGCACAGAAGTGGATGAACTTGAACTGGGATTGGGGGAAAATAGTAGCCCAGTTGGCTACTATTATGTTATGTTATGTTATGTTATGTTATGTTATGTTATGTTATGTT